>NC_091396.1:3104608-3418146 GCF_032191515.1 Phaenicophaeus curvirostris
AAGCGCAGATCTCTCAGCCAATTGTTTTAAGGACGGTTTTAATCTTTTTATTATCAACACATGGTGTTTGTTCTGCTCTTTGCTTTTATCCTATACTTATGTACTCACTCTGGATTATGTTTTAAATCAAAATGTTCAGATTCATATGTTTTATTAAGTTCTGATGCTGAGATGGGATTGAGTCTACTGAAGACTTCATTGAAAGGCTTGCTGCCCATCTGTTTTGCTGCTCCGCTTGAGTAAGGAGCACTTACTGACTCTCCCCTCCCCTGTTGTTTATATATTGGACTTTCTGTGCAAAATGTTGCTTGGTAACTGGCAGTTTGGTAAAGCAACAGCTTAAGTTGTAGCTACTTTTTGGTTTTCCACTTCTGCATTGCTCTTTGTACTTCTGTCCTTTCTTTAGTTTTCCAGTATTCATTGGACTTTAGGATTAAGAATCTTTTTATTTAGTGCTCTTCTTTCTTAGATAAAACACTTGTTTAGTTGGTGCAACTTTTATCTTTTGAAGATAGAAATCCAGCTGTCACAACTACAGCTTGAGTCCCATTTATACTTATGGTGCCCCCATTTTTATTTGTTTCCAGTCTGTACTGACATCTGCTGCCTCAGTTCTATTCCAGGTTTTCCTTTGCAACTTTTCACAATTATTCTTCTCTATCCCATTATGTGACTGATGGTTCATTGCTGCTTTCTGCTTATAGTTGATCTTCCTTGTTTTTATCCTCAATTTGACGGTGGAAACTTTATGGGTGCTGCTGACAGCCAGTCTTATGCCCTCAATCTGGGCAGGTGATCTGACTTGCCAGCTGATAAAAGTGTGGCCAGACTGATTTTATTGACCTTTCATCTCATTAATTCTGTTTTCTGAATGCTTTTCGATGAAGGAAAGCAGTTGAACATCGAGCACAAATCACATTGAGCGACTTGCTCCATTCTTTGTCATAATACCCAACCCTCATTTGCATTTTCCACTTTTTGTTTGTCACATCTTTAATGTCGATATCTTCTGTTGAAAGGAACAACTCGTATTTTGATATTCTGACTATCACATTTTGGAGACAGCCGTACAAACCATTTATCATGATTCCTCTGCTGCAACATGGTTTTGTGTGATTGACAACTTCGTGAGTCTCATGAAAAAGATGTGTTGGTTGATAGATTTTGAGTAGATAAATGTTATTCTTCAGAGACTCTATCATGTACATTACTCCCATCAACTTAATCTCTTCCCTTTAGGTGGAGTGGACAAACTGTATTTTTTTTAGTATACAGACTTAGTTACAGTGATTGAAGTTAAAAGGTTGTATTGCTAAAATCAGTGGTGTCATACGAGTCAAAAATTAATTTGCTTAATGCAAGATTTTCATGTAAGAAAGACTTTCCTGGAGATAAAATACTTGTAATTTCATAATTATCTTTGCTTCTTCCCATTTTAATAGCACTTCTTCTGCTCTTTCAAGATGTGTAGATAATGACAAATCACTGCATACTGACACAGCTTGTAGTCATTAAGCTCATAACATAAATTGTAACTGGCAATTTTCAGAGTTGCTGAAAACTGCTGATGTTGGAATCTGAACTTTGTATTGAAGTTTGAATCCATGTAATGGTTGTGGGGCAAGTGATGTTCAGAGCTGAAGGAGCACAATGGTTTAAAACAGATTGTCCGTGCTGCTAAGTCAGTACCTTAACTACTGGGCTGTTTGGAAATGAAAATACTGTTTATAAATAATGTCCTTTCTGTCTCACTTTCTCTTTCCCTCCACCATTTAAACACCTCCAGCTTTTCACAGAACACCTTGAAATGTAGAATGTATGAGGGGAATGAAAACCACTTCCTAACTGACCCTGTTTGTGACAAAATCTAATATCTTGTTTGATTACACTTTTATATATAAGACTGTAAAGAATTAAAGGTATCTCCAATTTCCTAGGCCACAGCATCACCTGAGCGCATTGCAAGGGAAGTCTTTATTCCTCTTCCCTTACATACCCTGAAATGTCTTAATGTCACTTTTTGAGCCGTATCTGAAAAAATTGCTGTTTGCGCAAGATCTGATGAAAGACAAACCAAGTGGTAGTTTTTAATAATTCATGCCAGGGGCAGTGGAGCTGGAAGGAGCCCAACATTCATGAGCCTGCTTTGTTTCTGTGGGCAAATCCCTGTGAGATGCTATCACAGCAGCTTCAGTGGCAGTGGAAGTCAGCAGTGCTGAATAGAAGACATCTCAATTTCAGTGCCTGTTGATAGTCCTCATATCTGATGATTAATTCACAGAAACGGAGCCAACTTCCTCAAATTCAGTATGTCCAGCTCCTCAACCCCAGCTCTCTCAGCCGTTCGTCATAAGGCCTGTTCTCCAGCCCTGTCACCAGCTTTGTTGCTCTTCTCTGGACTCGCTCCAGAGCCTCAACATCCTTCTTGCGGTGAGGGGCCCAGAACTGAAAGCAAAAGTCCTTCATATCCTCGCTGTATTTTTTTACTGTTGAAAATATTGGAACAGTCAAGAAGACACTGTGAATGTACAGAATCATAGAATAGTTTGGGTTGGAAGGGACCTTAAAGATCATTCAGTTCCAGCCCTCCTGCCGTGGGCAGGGACACCTCCCACTGGATCAGGGTCTCCAATCCCATCCAACCTGGCCTTGAACACCTCCAGGGATGGGGCAGCCACAACGCCTCTGGGCAACCTGTGCCAGTGCTTCACCACCCTCATCGTGAAGAAATTCCTCCTTCTGTCCAGTCTAAAGCTGCCCCTCTCCAGTTTATACCTGTTGCCCCTTGTATCACTACAAGCGTTTGTAAACAGTCCCTCCTCAGCTTTCTTGTAGGCCCCCTTCAGTTACTGGAAAACATATAAAATATCTTGACTTCCGACTTTGAATTTGCTCTTCAAAATTCAGAATTGAAATATTCAAATGAATCTATTTGATTTGTGTTTATGGGATCAGAGATCACTTGCAGATGTATGCAGAGCTTGCCACGATAAATATGTTTAGTTCTAAAGGACAAACTCCAACCATTTCCTTATGGATGACCTTGGGAATTTAAAAAGATGCCAACATATGCTGCAGAGGTGAACACTGCAGAAGCAACTGTGGGTAAACTTCAAGGAAACGTTTCACTCCCTTTGTAAAACAACAGTCTAATTTTTACTAGCTCTCCTCTTATCTACGTATGGGAATCTCTTATTTGCCTACAGAGGAGGGACTTTATCAGGGAGTGCAGTGAGAGGATGAGGGGTATTGGTTTTATATTGAAAGAGGAAAGATTTAGGTTAGATACTAGGAAGAAATTTTTTTCCTGTGAGCACGGTGAGGCCCTGGTCCAGGTTGCCCATAGAAGGTCATGGCTGCCCCATCCTTGGAGGTGTTCAAGGCCAGGTTGGATGGGGCTTTGATCAACCTTATCCAGTGGGAGGTGTCCCTGCTTGTGGCGTGGGGATGGAACTGGATGGGCTTTAATATCCCTTCCAACCCAAACCATTCTATGATTCTTTGATTTGAAGCAGATGACTGGAAAGAATTTTTAAGGATTTTGAGTCCTCTGCTGCTTCACATAGTATAGTTTCTCCCATAAACTTACCCTAAGATAAATGTAGCTTAAAATGAATTAGCATTCTCACCTGACTGCTGTCTTGGCTTGGGTTAGAAACGGCATGACCAGCAGGTCCAGGGAGGTTATTCTCCCTCTGTACTCGGCACTGGTGAGACTGCTCCTCAAATCCTGTGTTCAGTTCTGGGCCCCTCACCACAGGAAGGATGTTGAGGCTCTGGAGTGAGTCCAGAGAAGAGCAACAAAGCTGGTGAAGGGGCTGGAGAACAGGCCTTATGAGGAGCGGCTGAGAGAGCTGGGGTTGTTTAGCCTGGAGAAGAGGAGGCTGAGGGGAGACCTCATTGCTCTCTCCAACTCCCTGAGAGGAGGTTGTGGAGAGGAGGGAGCTGGCCTCTTCTCCCAAGTGACAGGGGACAGGACAAGAGGGAATGGCCTCAAGCTCCGCCAGGCTGAACATTAGGAAAAAATTTTTCACAGAAGGGGTCATTGGGTACTGGCAGAGGCTGCCCAGGGTTGATTCACCTTCCCTGGAGGTGTTTAAGGGATGGGCGGACAAGGTGCTGAGCGGCATGGTTTAGCCTTTGATAGGAATGGTTGGACTTGATGATCCGATGGGTCTTTTCCAGCCTGGTGATTCTATGAATACTGTTGTTTTGTGCATTTGTTGCAGATCAGATTCCTGGAACAGTCTAGAAACACATAGATAATTAAACGTCTTGTAAGATCCCTTTCACTTGGCTTTTCAAAATGGTTTGTTGTGAAGGTATTCTCCCTTTGAAGAACGATATGGTCTGTAATGTCTGCGGAAAGACTTTAAATATCTCACACTATTTGTGCAGTAGTTATTATAGAGGAATGCATGACAGAAATATAATTCTAGTGATGTATGTTTAGTCATGGAATCTGTATGTCTGTTGTGTGTGTTTGTATATATTTATGATCTCTGTAAATTTTAGAATGCAAATAAGCTCTTTAAATGTCTTTTTCACTAATTAGATTTTTAAATAATTTCTCTTTGTAGAAATGCATCCGATTTAACCCCGAAGCTTCAGTGTGGGTTGCAAAGCAACGAATTTTGTGCACTTTGAATCAGAGTTTGAAAGATGTCCTGAACTATGGACTGTTCCAGCCTGCCAGCAATGGTAGAGATGGGAAGTTTTTGGATGAGGAACGACTTCTTAGGGAATACCCACAGCCAGTGAACAAAGGGGTTCCTTCCCTTGAGGTATTTTTGGATCCAATGTCTGAAACATTTGCATTCTGATACAAATGATACAGTAAGCTGTCTTTGAGGTTTCTACACACACCTGAATTGTGTTTGGGAAATAATGATCAGCAAGCCTGAACTTGAACCCTTGCTCACAGAAGCACTTGTTCGATGGGGCTGTTCTGTGTATTAACCCCCAAAGGCTGCAAAGAATCAGCCCCTCTGGGAGAATTGATTTTGGAGATTTCCTCTGCTGAGGACATGGGAAGTGTATCTCATTCTGTGATTTAATAAAGAAGCATGTGGTTCTACATTAAGCTTTTGGGTCTCTGATTAGGTTTGCAACAGTAAGGTAGCGGTAGCTGAAAAAACAGCCTTTGCTTTCTCCCAAAGAGAGGTTTCTATCAAAGTGAAGCTTCTTTTTACTTTTTCTCTCACCTAGTTCCTTCTGTGAGCTCCAAAGGAGCACACAGATTTCCTCTGTCTGTCTCCTGGGAAAGCAGTAAGGGAAGGGAGGGAGTGTGCGTGCAAAGCAGTCACACATAAACACTGGTATTTCCCCCACTCTTTGTTGCTCACACAGAGGCTCTGCAGCTGGGAGATAAGCTGGGCAGAACTATTATGGCACTGGGTGAACATGGAGCAGAGCCAGATCACACTGAAACACAGCATAGGAAGAAATTGGGGCATGAAACTAATATTTAATTAATTTTGGTATTGCTTGTATGGTGGTACATCAACCACTAATGGTCTACAGTTCAATAGAGTTACGCCGCTATAACACAAATCCAAGAAAAAAGAACCAGAGAATGCTTCAAATCCTTGCTTTTCTAGCAGTTCATTGCATAGATTTAATCACCGGTGTTCTTATGATGGCCATATGCAAATTAAATAACCACTTTGTTTTGTCATGCAGGAGTTAAAAGTGATCTTGTGAAAAGCCAGTATTAAAGCCTCATTCAATACTGTCTCGTTGTCCAACAGAAGTGTTGCGTTCTTTGCATTCTGGCTAGTATGATTAGATAATAGTAAATTATAACTATGTAAATCCCATGATTTTTGCCAAAGGTCTTGCTGCTTTGACCATAGGGTAAACTGTTCCTGGTAAACTGTGAGTTTCAGCCTAAAAATAGAGATAATCTGAACCTCATTGACAGGAACAGTCCAGTTAAACATGAGAACTATTCCCATGTGTAAGTTCTGCCTATGTTGATTAAAGAACTTTTGAGGAATCCTTTCTTTTTTGTCTTAAATTTCAGAAGTGTAAAGCTGATATATTAAAATATGTCCTTTTTTTTTGACATGCCTTTTGAGTTCTTCTTTCTGCCTGAAACTATAAATGAAAGTGCACAGATAACTTTAGGGAAAAGCTCTTTTCACTCTAATTCTTGCTTATTTATGTAGATTCTAGAGGCCAATCTCATTTCCCAAACTGATTTCAGTATGTTTATACATGATAAGAATTTTGCTTATATGAATTGTAAAACTATGATGCCACTATGTCAAGCAGAGTGCTGATTATTGGTGAATATTCAAAATGAAAACCTAAACCTTTTGTTTAATTTTGCTTAAATCTACATCATCGTGGATGGTATTTTCTGGCAAGGTCAGAAAGTTACATTATGAGTTTTTAAGCAAAATAGGAAATTTAAAATGCATTCTTTTTTTTGCCCCTCCCTCAGTTTCGATACAAGAAGAGAGTGTACAAACAGTTCAATCTTGATGAAAAACAGCTGGCCAAGCTTCATACGAAGGTATGCCCAATGTACTGGAGAAGTCAGCAGTTTCCTAATTAGCAAAGTAATGTGTCTGAGGAACTGGGAATAAGTAGGCGTTGATTACCACCTGGGCTGATTGCTGAACACAATATGTGCTGTCAGCACCAACAGGGATGTGCGAATTGTGATTTGGGAATTCCTCTCATAGAAGAATTCCCATGTTTGACTCTTCCCTGTATCCTAGTAATTTTAAAGGGACCTTTCTTCATAAAGACAATGTACTTTCAGCATGCTGCAAAACTACTGACCTATGTCTTTAGACTTATTTGCAAGTCAGAATAATAATAATAATGATCACCATGCACCATCATAATTTCTTACTGAATGAATCTTTCACTATTTTTTTATTATAACTGTAATGACAAAAATCTTTTTAGTGTGTTTGACTTTGGAAAACGATGAACTGTGGGGTCTGTGCTCTCGGTACAACATTAGATTCTCCAGGAAGGTGAATTATCTATTGTTCAATGATGTCAATGGATATTGACAACACATATAAGACTATTTCACTTTTAGTTAAAATTTTCTTTTTGAAATTAGAGGATGACTCATTTGTCACTCTTTTGTTTCAGGCTAATTTGAGAAAATTTATGGATCATGTCCACCACCTCTCAGTGGAAAAAATCACAAAGATGTTGGACCGAGGACTGGACCCAAACTATCATGACCTAGAAACTGGAGGTCAGAACAATAGAACTAGCAGTGTAAAGTAATACCATGGGTTTGTTCAACCTAAATTAATTAGCGGTCTGAATCTCACACATTCTTTTCTGTGCCTTGATAACTCTAGACTAATGGAATCTGTATGGTATTGCTGTCCAAAGGAGAAAATCGGTAATTCATTATTTTCTTTGAGCAGCACTTTTAAATTACCGTTTTTAAAGCAAATGTTCTTTATATTATAAATTTGCTCATCTTTTTTAAAGTACGTGCTATTCTCTTCTTTAGAAACACCCCTAACTTTGGCGGCTCAGCTTGACAATACCGTAGAAGTAATAAAAGCTCTGAAAAATGGAGGAGCACATTTAGACTTCAGAGCCAAAGATGGAATGACAGCTCTGCACAAAGCAGCCAGGGCCAAGAACCAAGTAGCCCTGAAGGTAACTGATTTCAGTAGCTAATTCTGTATTATTTTATAAAAATATATATATATAAAGGAGAATGTTTTCAGTTAATTACTATATTGTCCTCAATGGAGCCTAGTGCTTTCTTAGGACTTTCAAATCTCAGGATGTACTTTCAATAAAGGGCTTTTTAATTTCTGATTTTTCTTGATAAGAAGAAAAAGCAGTGAGATTTCACCTTATTCATAGATAAATTGGAAAAGATCTGTCTGGGGAAATGGGAGTAGTGTTATTGTCACTTACCTGTTTCAAAGCAAAAGCCAGTGGCATGATTTACACGTTATATCTTAACACAGTCTCTTCTGTTTTCTTTTGTGTTTTAACAGGTGTTCTTAAATCACCTTGGTAGTCTAGATTAAGTCTTATTTTTATGGCTTTTGTTTATTTTCTTTTGACAGGTACTCAAATTGCATGACATTTTTGACAAAGCATCTTGTAACTGAAGAGGTGATTGTGTTGCAAAAGCAATGTGATGTTTTCAGAATTGAGATTTCTGAATCTTATGAGAGGGTGTAAATTGGACATTGCCACTCACCCTTTCTTTACTGTCCATGTAGATTCCTTTAGATCCTAATTCTTCTGAGGTGATTTCTTAACTTAATCAGTGCTGTGGCCCATTCTGTGAGCTTATGAGCAAAAAATAGATGTTATGGCAAGTATCAATGTTATAGTTTTTCAGGTAAAGACCCTTTATAGATGGAAGTCCCTCAAAAATATGTTTTTTTCACAGTTTGTGATTGCTTTCAGACTCTTCTAGAGCTTGGAGCATCTCCGAACTACAAAGACAGCTGTGGCCTGACGCCGCTGTACCACACTGCTGTTGTGGGAGGGGATCCCTACTGCTGCGAACTGTTACTTCATGAACACGCTACAGTCAGTTGCAAAGATGAAAACGGATGGCAAGAAATTCATCAGGTAGGAGAGATTACTTTTTGTTTGTAGTTTGGGTGTTGAACTCTTACAGACTCACAGCTCCAATCAGTTTTCATTCCCTGCGTATGTGGAAACTGGGATTCTAGTATTTCTTTTGCTGTTTGTACATGGCTTTTCCTTTCCTCTTACATATTAAGGGTGTGGATAAAGGTGGTAGTGTGCTTCATTTTGAAAAGTAATCTTTTGAGGATACAAGTGATCAACCTTACAGACCTGCTCAGGTTATCTAGGCTCACTCTCTTTTCTGTGCGCTGATCTTTGTACACAACTCCGTCTTTTCTTTGAAAGAAAGGAGATAACAGCTTTCATCCACAGCTTTGAGCAGGGATCTGAGCTTTTTCAGTCTAAGTGTGTTCAGGTCGAGGTTGTTTGGATCCATCTCTAGTAGGGGAAAAAAAGAATTGATTTACTATCATCATTTCTGAGGATGTGGAGGAAATGGATTGTCTAGATCAAAGTATTACCCCATCTGGACTCCCTGAAAATACAGAGAAAAATTCCCTATTTTGAAAGCCATCCTTGTACACATATGGTTAGTGGAACACATCTTTCCAAACTCATTTTATTGGTTGTAATCCTAAATAAATCAATGTTTACGTCTGGATTATGGGCAATCTGTTTTCAGTAATCAATAATACAGACATTCCTCAGTGAATTAAGAAAGATGGTAATATGATACAGTCCCATATGTTGTTGTCTGTGTGAAGAATGGCAAGGAAATAATTGGTAGGAAGTATTTTTCATTTTACTTACACTATCTTTAACTATAGAAGTGTCAGGGTTTAGCCCTGGACCTGCCAAATTTGGCAGCTAAAAGGGAGCAGTTGGGCTCCCAAATCCCTTCCTCGCACCCCAAGGGAAAGGGAAATGAGAGGAAAGAAATGTGTGCATTGGAAATGAAAACTAACAGCTTAAATGAAATAACAACAACAACAACAAGCATATGAAGTTGCATCCCCACCCCCTGATGGCTGTGTGTCACCACAAATGCTGCAGAGCAGACTCTGGGAAGGGCTTAGTGGCAGGAGGGAGCAGGGCTCAGGAACTGGATTCAGGGATGAACAGACCTGGCATCAGGGGCAAAAAGACAGATTAGGTCCTCACTGGACATCAGCTGTCAAAGAAGAGAGCGATACCCTTGTGATCCCTTCATTTTGTTCTGAACAAAATGAATAAACTGTTTAATAAACACCATTTTCCCTCTTCTATGTGTGGAAAATAGAGGAATAAAAGATGTCATGGTTAGGATACTAGACTGGGATTTAGGATGTGTCACAGATTTAATTTATGCATTGAGCAGTAGACTTGATTTTTATGATCCAAATTGCAGAATGTGTAGGTTTTTAACTCCCACTGAAGCCACTGGTAATAAGGTACCTAAGACAGAGTGAATGGCTTTGTATACCTGTATCACTCAGCTTAATTTCCATATATATATACAGGAATGATAGTGATCTGAGATGATACTAAGTTAAAAACATTACAGATTGGGAGATAATTGGTGTGCTATAGTGAAGAAGGTAGCTGAGTAAATGAGATCGATGGATGGAAATACTATGATTGTTCTCAGACTTATTTGCTAACGAGGAAAGTTTCTACTTTCAGTGGTCTTGTTCATAGAGGTTTATTTTCAAGTATTCAAGGTCTAACATTTTATTTGTGTGATTGGTAAAGTAACTCTCGAAGATTTTTCCATCTTTTTGACCTGTGCCCTGTGTGTACTCTGTGTCTACTTGACATCACAGAAGTTTATTGAATTTTGGCCCTAGATTGTTTTCATACCTTAAAAACAAGTTTTAGAAATCTGATCATCTTCAGTGCCATCTAGTGGGCAACTCTCCCAAGTTTAGCAGGGCAGAAACTTGCCTTCTGTTGGTCTGCTTGTTACGTTTGACAGTTATGAATATTAGTGTATAAAAAGCGTTAACTTTGCATTTTCTCGATGCTTTAGACTTCTATTCCTTAAAAAAGCAGATGCTTGAACTTGCACAGACTTGATGTTCTTGAAGTTGGTGCTTACCAGTAGTTATGCACATCAGGATGTTAGTCCTCCCCTTCAGCGCAAGGGTGGTTCTAAAAATTAGGCTCTAAGTGAAATAGCATCTTCTTGGCTAAACATCTTTACCTGGAATGCTTACTTGGATTGTATAATAACCGAAATATGAATGCATCTCTTCACAGGCTTGCCGATACGGACACGTCCAGCATCTTGAGCATCTCCTCTTCTACGGCGCTGATATGTGTGCGCAGAACGCCTCGGGAAACACAGCGCTGCACATCTGTGCCCTGTACAACCAGGTGAGCTGGCACTGCAGCATCTTTCAGTGATTTAAAGGTCCTGCTGGGAGCCAAGTGGTGCCTGGAGTCCCCTGTGGGTGGCTTTGTGGGGAGGGATATCTTGCTTAGGGAGAAGATGGGTCTCAGGAGACTAGTCCTGTGGAGACTGGAAACCAGTGTTGTAAGAGGAAATGTAGTCATTTTTTTTCCTTTTTTTTTTTCCTGTAGTCAGGAAAAAAAGGCATGATTGAGGTGTAAACACTAAATCTTTCATGTCCATGCACAGAAACAGAGGCTTCTTGACTTTTCTGTTGAAGGCATTTACTGCTTTGGTATTAGCTTTTCCTGTGATGTAGTTTCCTCACCTTTAATAAATGCATTTTGGGATAAATTTCGCATTGTTATTGATCTATAGAGGCAAGTTACACTGAAGAAGAACGCAGTTCATTCTTTTTCATTTGTTTTACTTAATATGCAGTGAAGTGTTGTACATTTTAAATAGTAGTCTTCCAAACTCGAAAGAACACATTTAAAAACTCTATTATGTATTTTATTCACTGATTACAAATAGGGCTGCTCATTGTAGGCAGCAAGAGTATACATGTTAATCAGAAAAGAAAACAACACCTTGTTCTTCCAGCTTTATTTTTTTTTGTATCATATCTAAATATTTGCTTCCTATTCAGAATGTATTGCTGTTTTGTTAGAATTTAAATTAGAATTAAATAGGTAATGCCTGGAAAATACTGTGGAAATGTATCTGTAGCTTACACAGGTGGTACAGAATTTCTGCCCTTTACGACTCGTGTAGTAATTTATAAATAATAGAACCGTTTGATTTGATAGCATTTTATACTCTCTTTGCATGGATAGGGCAGGAGAGGAATGAATTCTACAACCATTTTGAAACACAATGCATATAATGTTACATTGGATTAGGAAAACACAAGTCATGAGACATGACCATAACTAGTGAAACATCTGTTGAAGCATCTGCTTCTTAATTACCATCTTAGTTTTTTTCAAAAATCTTGTCAAGACAGATTCTTCAATTAGGTCTCAAGTACCCTCAGCTTCTTAAATAATAGAATTAAGGGAATAATTTGACATATTTCAAGACTGGGAACTTGTCTCATAATTGATATCACTTCATAAAGAGTCTAGCCAAACAAATCTTCCCAAATAATGCAGATTATTTGAGGTATTCAGCATATCAGTGGGAGCAGTACCTCTTTGGACTGCTTTTTGCTCACTGCATACCAAGTGTCTTCAATAGACTGCCACAATACCTTCATCAGCTAGTTTCAAGTTAGCAACAGTTTGTTTTCTCAGCTTTTTTGACTGTAGGCATACAAAGCTTTTGCAAGTTGGCAGTTGTTAAAATTCCTAGAAACTTCTGTGAAGAAATGAAATTTGCCATCATCTCAGCAAAAATTTTGCATTTAGGCTTCACATCAAGAGCTTAAAATGTGCCACAAGCACTTCTGTTGTAAAAAACCCCAATAAATTAAAAAATATTCCCTTTAACCACATTTACTTCACTTTTCCTGAGCAAGAATTGTGAAGCCTGGACCATAATCATAGAATCATGGAGTCATGGAATGGATTGGATTAGAAGGGACCTTAACGATAATCCAGTTCCAGCCCCCCTGCCATGGGCAGGGACACCTCCCACTGGATCAAGTTGCTCATAGTCTCATCCAACCTGGTCTTGAACACCTCCAGGGATGGGGCAGAACGCACATATAAACTTAAAAGCATGAATTCATCTATATATTTTTTTTATTGCAGTGCTTTCATGGCTACAATTGTTTACATGATCACGCACTTTTAGCAAATGTTATGTAGTACGATGCTGAAATGAGAAGAATCCTACAGAACGACAGTATTTTCCCATGTAGAGATATGTTTTCCTCGTGACCTCTGTGGGAAAAATTATTCTGTAGAAGACAGACTCATTGAAATTGCTTCTAATTTTCATAGTCATTAAGCGTGGCTTTGTGAATGGGAGTTTAACATCTTGTGACCACACTGTCGTACTTCTGTTTTCCTTACTCGGATGTATGTGAAAAGAAAAACGTTTTCTCAGGGTGCTGTGAACTATAACCGAAGCTGATTTTTTTCAGTGTCTCTTTACAGAAAGTTCTTGTTAGCTAATATGGAGCTAAAGGTGTTGGCCTTTTCTGGATGGAGAGGATGGGCAGGACAGCAGTATCCTTTTTACCTCTAGATTCCTGTAGATGGAGTCATTACCCGTTTGATTTTCCCTTCCAGTCTTCCCTGGGGAATTTTCTTGGGATACTTTCTGAAGTTCGTAGCTCTGTTTTCCTGAGTGTTAGCTGAGGTCTGATAAGAATAAATTATTTTATTTTAAAGTTATTTCACAGCCATACAGTAACTCAGTGAAATTGAGATAGATATATGCCTCTGTATTTTGCAAATAACAACATTGGGATGAAATTTGCCTTCTTTCAGCAGTGGATTGAATTAAGTATGAAAATTCTTGTAGTATTAAATCAGGTAATTAGCTCTCAGACATCTTAACAAATTGAATCTAATTTGCTGACAAGCCCACACTTCTCTGTGAAATTCTTTTTAATCTTATGGAGTCTAAAAAGCTACTGCATATTCAGTTTGTTTGTCATATAATGAATGAACAACACTGAGCTCTCAATATTGGAAGTTATGAGCTTGTCAGAGCTAAAATATATGCAAACAGGAGTTGTGGTGTATGTAGGCAGCACCTTAACCATGGAGAGCTCTGAAATGTGGAGTTTCCCTTGTTCTCCTTAACTGGGAAGGAGGAGGAAGATTAAAAAGGGAGAGAGGATGAAGCTAAGAATGCTTCTATTTGTTTTAAATGAATAAACAAACAAGCACAGTACTTTAGCCAAAACAGGTTTTTTTGAAAATTCTGACACTGAACAACTCTGACCTCTTTTGTCGAAAGTTTTCTTCATGAAACCATTTAATAAAGAAATCACTTTGCATGTTTTTCATTACGCTGCAGACAGCTTAGTTAGATTCATGAATAATGTACAGAGTTTTTAAATGTGCCATTATTTTGACATTGGAGAGTTAAAATATTTACTCTGAAAACTAAATGAATGGTCGGCCAAGAAATACCGCGTGTTTTTTAACATCATTATTTCTGTTCTCAAGTTCTGGATCAAACTTGGACATTTTAACACTGAAGGGTTCTACTAACATCCCAGTACATTTACTAAGCAGGACCTGATGGAGTGATTATTATTATGGGCATATAACATAGTGTTGAAACGTAGAATCACTTAGGAGTCAGTTAAAAAGGAATTCTTGGAAAAGTAACCCTGATAAGAATTCTGTTTTTTAACTGGGAGGTCTTCATCTAGGCTGCAGCCCGTTTACTTCTTTTGGGTAACTGCTAATTCAGAACACAGAAAAATACTTTTTGACATTTTGCATATTGCTCTTGGTCTTCCTATGTTTAGAAATGCAAAGAAGACATCACATTTCAGTGCAAGCAAGACTGTTTCAATTCGTTATATATCATTCAAAAATTACTGCCTGTGAGATGATTGTTAATATACCATCTTGAGATACGATCCATTGTGTTTGTCTGTTATGCAGAACAGGAAGTGTGGGACCAAAAGGATGTTGTTTTGGAGTAAGATATTGAGAAAAGGGTAGGATACCCCCATCCTCAGGTCTATTTAGGGCAGCCCTGTGGTGGAGGGGGCTTAATGGGATCAACAATCCAGTGTGATAAATTAAAAAACACAGTGATGAAACTTGCTTTCAATCATCATTTCTACATATTCACTTATGACACAGAGTCTAGTAAATAAGCTTCATTTCTGTCACAAAAAAATAGCTAAATTATGTGATTGTTTTCTCTGGCTGCAAACTTGCCACTAAAATTGAAAGGTGGCGCATTGAAATACTTCATTAGGTAGAACTCCATAACACAACATGACAAGAAATCTGGAAAATGCAACAAAATTAATAGAAGTATTTGTGATGGGGAAACATAAACGTGTTTTGAAATGTGAATTGGATTGTATAAGGTCTTAAAATGATCATTAAAGATGACAAGTAGGAAACAGTCTGTATAAGAATCATCAAAAAGGATAGTATTTTGAGAACTGTGCCAGAACTGCAGAGGATTTCTAGTAGATTACGGTCAGTCATATTTTACAGCAGTGTAGAGAACCTGCTTAAGCAATACACTGTATTGATCCAACAATATCGTTTTTAAGGGATTTCTCATGCAGATTTCCTCAGTTCAGTGTCTGAGGTTGTGCTTTTCCCTTGTTAAAGGGGCTGTATTTGGTTTGCACTGTAGAGAGTCAAATTTTTTTGGGAAGAAGAGATAAGGTAAGACTGTTCAGTACAGTGTGTATAGGTATATTAAAAAATCGTATTTAAAATTGAAAATTTTAAATAACGCCCCTCACTGGAGGATGTTCAAGGCCAGGTTGGATGGGGCTTTGAGCAACCTGATCTAGTGGGGCATCCCTATCCACAGCAGGGGTGGTGGAACTGGATGGGCTTTGAGGTCCCTTCCAACCGAAACCATTCTATGATTCCATGTCATTCCATACTGTTTACTGTTTTTCCTATAAAATAGGCAGAACTCATGTAAGAGTCAAATTTCATTTTGAACTAACACATTTTCTGTGAAATTTGTCAGTTTTGGAATTTCCTCAGTAGAGTTTCTTAAAAATTTAATATGTTTACCTCTTGCATTCCTCTACATTTTTTCTTTTGCACTTGCATGTTGTTTCTACTCTAACACACTGCAAGTACCTGAAGCCTTGTCATATTTAAAGTACTATTTTAGTAATTTGGTTTCTCAGATTATTCATTTATTTTGTTTACCTATCTAAGAAAATATAAACTAAACAGCAGCCTATCTGTTTTGCAGCCATAATGTCTCTTTAGTAACTCAAGACCCTTATTAACAAGTCTTTCCTTCTGTCATTTTCAGGAGAGCTGTGCAAGAGTGCTACTGTTCCGGGGAGCCAACAAGGAGATTAAGAATTACAACAGCCAGTCTCCTTTTCAGGTAAACAAGAAATAGCCCTTCTCCCTACGAATTCACAAATATTTGGAAGAAAATCTCATGTGAACTTCATTTGGTGGAGAAGTTAACACTGCTCAAGGCTAAGAACAGCTGTAGAGTAAGTTAAGTATAATTTTGTGGTTTTTCTGTAATGCAATAAGTGATGTCCTGGAATAATTAGGAATAAGAGAAAAACACTTTCCCTCTAGCTGGTCTGGTGACACTGCTGATGAGTTTGAGAATTATATGAGCTGTTTATGACAAAACATGATATTATTGATACCCCGTGGTCAGATGTGTCTTATTTGTGATTGTCTCCAGCCTCATGTAAGAGAGATCCAAGAGTCCATCTAAGAGAGATCTAAGAGCCCACATAAAGGGAATTCCAAGGAGTGACTGGACAGCTCAGGTTTGCTTAGCCTCTGTTGACTTAGCCAGAAAGGAGCTCTTCCTTCCTCAGACGTGAAGCCAAAAAGCTGGGCTTAGTTTCAGGGATGGGATTGATTTAATGTACTGTCAGCAGTGAAAGCTAACACTGTCATCTGTATCTCCAGAAGGAAATTAAGTTTTTATTTGGATTAGTCAAAATTTACTAGGTGTTTTTTCACCATTTTCTTATATTAAAGTAATTTCAGAAAGCTTAATGAAAAATCCAAATGGAAGAAAATTGTTTGTCCAAAGGGTTGTCAGGTATGCCTGGCAACCTTAAGCCTTTATTTCTGAAGCAGTCTTAATTAGCCTGGATTTCAGAGAAACATTCATAATGCAAACTGACATGTGAGAAGTAGGGATAAAAGCTGTGATCTTTTTTTTAAAAAAAAGGAATAGAAAGATTTTTTTTCAAGTTACAGAAAATAGTATTTCTGGAAGAATGATAGCACAGTACCATGAAAAGGAACTGTGCTGTTGTGAAGTGTGAGAGGGATATTTCCCAAACCCAAGTAGTCTTGCAACCAAAAGAAATCCTGATTTGCCTTTGCTTGTTGTATTTTTCCCATTACATCCTTGACCCACTTTTAATAATGCTGGTATGGAAGTCAAGGAAGATTGGCTTTTCTCTAATGCTTTGAAATAGCTGGGATATTAATCGTGTCCATGTGGGTCTCTGTGTTGGTTCCTCAGTGTTTACGTGTAGATAATGCCTCTGAGCTTCAGGCTTTTTATAAAAAACAGCTGTGTATTTCTATATCAATTTAGTTATCTCCATATTTTGCAGATTTTCTGAATTTAAGCTGTGTTTCTCAAGAGCTTAAGTGTTCTGCCTGCAAGTCCCAGCCAGGTTATTGTTCACTTTTGGGACCATTTTCCCAAAACTGGGGAAACAGTGCATTAATAATCCAACTTTAGGCACCATTTTCAGACTGCTAATAGTTTGCTGTCTAAACATATGCTAAGCACAGATTCACTGAGCACTAGGTAATACCTATCACTGCACCTCAGAATTATGGAGTTATTAAAAATGGAATGAGAAAATCCTAATTATTGGAGGTATGGGTTCCAGTGTAATCTCTTGCCTTTGAGAGATTAGATTATTTTATTACTTTATGTTACACTTCTGATGCTTGGGCTTTTGACTGGCCACTCTTCCCCTAGCACAAGACAGGACTAACCATAGAATCATAGAATGACCTGAGTTGGAAGGCAGCCACAAGGATCATTGAGTCCAACTCCTGTCCCTGCATAAGACAACACGAAAATTCACACCATGTATCTGAGAGCATTGTCAAAATTATCTTGAATATTGTCAGGCTTGGTGCCATGACTGCTTCCCTGAGGAGCTGTTCCAGTCCTCCACCACCCTCTGTGTGAAGAACCTTTTCCTAATATTCAGCCTAGTAGAACGACTGACAATAGGGTTGACTTTGTTTTATCCTTTCTAGATCCACATACTTAAGAAAAGGGAATTACTTGCTCTGTGGTGTCTTACTTTTAGGTGTTGGGAGTTGAGGAAAAGTTCTAGTTCTTCCAAATGGAGTGAGCAGAGAAAGCTCTGATACCAGCACTGCAATAAAGCAGCATTAGAATTAATTCTTTGCCATCTGTCTGTTGCTGACCCAGTCGATCAAACACCACAAGTGGAGCTGTTATAAAATTATGCAGAATCCCCTTGAGTCAATAGGATTTTGCATACTAAAAATGTTTACTCATGTAATCAGTAGCAAGGAACATCGCAGCATCTCGTATGTACATAATGAGAATGGTTGTAGCTGCGGCATCTATTCCTTTGAGTAACTTGCATTATGTTCTTTTCTCAGAAATCTAAAGGGATGATTCTTTCGAATTGCTGCTGAGAAAATTGATGATATGAAAGCCGTGCTATTCTGTAAAACAAAAATATCCAGACATGGAGAAATTTTTGTTGCTTTTGCCTGCCAAAGCTTTATTTATTTTGATGAAAATGAGCAGCAGAGTTTGTATCTAGCATCAGTGTCCAATGAACGTCCTGTAATTTACCATCAAAAAAGAAAAGTGCGGGTATTCACTTCTTGGCAAATCACAGTGCTTATTAAAACAAGTTTGGGTTTATCAGATCATGTGGAAGGAAAACTGTTCTGACCTGGACTCTGTGTGACTTCATTGAGGTATCCCATGCTGTGTATGCATCTCTGTCTGGGATCTGGCTGTCTCTTTTTGCCTTTTCAGTGTCTTGCATTGTCATCCTGGCTTTTTCCAGACTAAAAAGCTGTAGTGCCCTCAGCCAGTCCTTGTAAGACTTGTGCTCTAAACCCCTTCCCCAGCTTCATTGTCCTTCATTGGACAGACTCCAGCAATTCGATGTCACTCTTGTATTGAGGGGCGCAAAACTGAACATAGGATTCAAGGCACAACACCAAGGGGACCATCGCTTCCCTATTCCTGCTGGTCACAGTATGCCTGATACAGGCCAGGATGCTGCTGGCCTTCTTGGCCACCTGGGCACTCTGCTGGCTGCTGTTCAGCTGCTGTCAACCAGCACCTCTAGATCCTTTTACACCAGGCAGCTTTTTAGCTGCTCTTCCCCAAGCCTGTAGCGTTGCACGGGCTTGTTGTGGCCCAGGTGCTGGACCTGACACTGAGTCTTGTTGAACTTGATCCTGTTGGCCTCAGCCCATTGATCCAGCCTGTCTACATCTCTCTGTAGAGCCTTCCTTCTCTTAAGCACATCGTCACTCCCACCCAGTTGGGTATCATCTGCAAACAGCCTGAGAGTGCACTCGATTTCTTCATTTCTAAGACCCCAACACTTAGGAGTTTGTGCTGCTGAAAGGATGCACTCAGTAATAATAGAATATGGGTCAGCAGACATTGCTCTGGATGTTTTTTGTGGTGTCCCCGCAAGCTCTAACACTTGTATGGATGCGGAGTGAACCTCCTCCCTCTGTCCTCTCCATGTATGTTCCAGGTAGATTAGGGCAGATCCTGCAATACCGTCCTTGGTGTAAATGTGAGAATTTTTTTTGTGTACTTTACATTTAGCTTAAAGGCTGACTAGCTGTTAGAGTTAAGATGAAACCTGTGTAGCATCATTATCCTATTTTTCCATTTCTGTTTATTAATCACTTCTCCATCCTGTCTTGGCTGAGTAACCTTGGTACCTTACACACTAATTATTTTGTGCTAACAGATGGAAAAAAACACTGACATTACAGAGCTGGAAGTACTAGCTAAAAATACACTGTTATACACATTGTGGGGCTGTGCTGTCATTTGTAGCACTGAACTTGGATGTACCCTCAACAATGCCTGCTGTAGGTACTGCTGATGCCCCCAGAACCATTCCTGCCTTATAATAGGGCTTGCCAAAATGTGATGTTTGTTACCAACATGCGCTGCATCGATTTAGAGCCCTTGGATACTGGCTTATGATATGCTGAACTGTAACTTCTATTACAGTTATAGGTTAGCTTTAAAGTTTCCAGTGGTCTTAAGGTTTTATTGATGTTACTGTTCCTATTTTATTAGTAAAACCTCCCAAAATATCCTTTCAGAAAAGCCATGATATCCTATCAATGTCCATAGCTGCTTAGTTTTCAACACATTTTATGTGCTCTTAGGTTAATATAAATAATTTCTTACCTATCTGGCAATTATTAATACAATTACTCAGAAATCTCAGTTTTGCACTGTTTACAAGCTGTTGAAATTCTGTTGTGTAAGTTAAAATGAACATACACCTTGTTTATAATATTTTTCTTTTAGTGAGCAGAAGCTCTATATAAATAATTAATATGTTTTCATATGGGCTATAAAGTACTTTCAAGCTTGGAGCTGATAAGCCAATAATTAGTGTTTTTGAAGCGTATGTGTTGAGGAATACAGAAGAACTATTCTGAAGTGGCATTTAATGACACCTTTTAATGGTAGAGCTGGATCTGAGAAGGATTTATCTGTCATAGAGGTGCCATTTCTGTCCTAAATCAGCACGTGTTATTAATGCATTTATGTTACATAGGTGGCAGGAGGAACTGCAATCTTCCAGGTCGACCGCAGGAAGAACTGTTCCTTTCAGTGTGTTGGCTGTACATCTGTTTTCAATTGCTCATCTTTTTTTTTGCCAGATTTGAATAATTTGAAATTAAATTTTCCATGCCTGGGATCTCAGGCAGCATTGTTCGGAAAAACAAAATGATTCAGCTGTTTTGGAGTATGGGTGAGGGAAAACATGTGTTGTTTTGCTCCTAGTGAAAAACTCTGCTGACCCACCTCTCCTTGTCCCATCTCCCCTGTTGTGTTATGTTGTTTTATTTTGTTTTCTTTAATTGCCCCGCATGCTGTTTGGGATCTCCATATTAATCACGTGGCAGTGTAAACCAGTTTGCAATCTGACTCAAATACAGGGGCTCCAAACCATACTGTGTATTTGGAACCAAAGTTGGTGAGGGGGAACATAGACATGGGCAAGTAAACATTGAGCTCGGAGGTTGGTAAGAAAGCACAAGCACAGCTGAGACCTGGGCTGGGAGCCTGAGCCCAAAAGAGTAGAGTGAATGGAGCAAGATCAAGATTTATAATGATAAAAGATTAAAAGAGAAAGAAATTGAGATTAGACAGAAACTAGGAGTTAGTGTATACGAAGGGAGTCTTGCTCAGGTGGTGAAGCTGGGGAGGAAGCCACAAACTGGAATGAGTGAGGTGGGAGATCAGGGAGGAAGGGACTGTTGCAAGGTTGTTGTTTCAAAAGAAAGGTTTGCTTCTTTCTTTTGACGAGGTGCTAAGGGGCATGGTTTAGTGTTTGATAGGAATAGTTGGACTCAATGATCCGGTGGGTCTCTTCCAACCTGGTTGTTCTATGATTCTAAGGTAGAAGTGCATGCCATGCTCCCAGCCGTGCTAGTGGTCTGTGAAAAAACTGATCTTGTTTCTTATCCAGCATATCACTATAATGGCTTCCCAAACCCAATTTTCATTTATTTTATTATAATTTTGAGTTTAATCTTTTTGGTAAAATTTACAAGCAAAGGACAAGAAGATTTTCTCAAGTGTGTTTTGTCTATGGCTTATTTTTGAGAGGGTGAAACTCTGAGAAAGCAAATTTTTAAACCAGAATCCTCTGTCAGATGCCTCAAAAATACACCTTTACAAACATAATTTTCTCTCTTGATGTTAAAGTATGCAACTGTTGTGTTATTATAGCATGTGAATTACACAAGGACTTTGTTTTTGCCAAGTGTTTATTTTCATCCTAATTCCTTTCCTGAGGAATACATCATTGAATATTGTGTATTATTGGCAAATATATAGCTCTTTTCTCATGATGCATTCTGCCTTTAGTAGAACTTTCAGATTTGTACAGCTTTTGTCCTGATTTGAGTCAAATAATGGAATTTATTCATACTTGCTTTGGTTGTTTTATATTTTTTCATGTTAGAACACTGCTGGTGTTGATCAGTTATATTGTGTTTTGCAGTACAGAAATAATAGGTAAAAGACGATCTGTCATGGAAGAGTCTGCAGTTTAATTGGCAATTAGTCATTAATTATGATATTTAGGTGTTGATAGGAAAAGATTTAAGGTTTTAATCATGTAGAAGTACTAGAATAAGTATAATAAAAAATTCTACAGAATGGCTTTTTTTTAAGACTGAAACATGGAGGTAATAGTAAGAGTTCCATTTAGCATTTTTAAAGATACGAGTCACCATACCAGAACAAACTGTGGATTTTCCTTTAAAAATAAAGAAATGTGTTTGTAAGTATGTGGACACACTCAAGGCGATTCCTTAAAAAGACATAATTGAAATTCAGAAAAACAGGGAGAGGTCTCATGGCGATAAATCCAGGTGCAAACAGTGAGTAGTTATAGTGTTTTCTCATCACTTACTTTGAAGTGCTATTTATACAGAGTTCTCATTTCAGAAAAAGGCTTTTTGGAAATTTTGCACATCACTGTGGCATATTTATGCCTTTGTGGTGCTGATATGTTATCTGTGAGGGTATTAGGGGAAATGCTGCCAAATGGAAATATTCCCAAGAATGGTGATACACAAGATGTTGTTCCAAGTAACACTTCCAACAGCAAAGTGCTTGCTGGCAAATTAGAGCTGACCTCAGGTTTCAGCAGATTTCCCACTATTGTCAATTTTGAAGTACTGACAAACTGTTGGGCAGATGCTTCTCCTCATTGCCACGTAAAGTACAATTACCAAAGGTCGATATTTGGTTCATTAGACAGCTGGTGACAAGAAGATAACAAAGCGAAATCATAGAATCGTAGAATGGTTTGGGTTGGATGGGACCTTAAAGATCATTCAGTTCCAACCCCCCTGTGATGAGCAGGGACACCTCCCACAGGATCAGGTTGCTCAAAGCCTCATCCAAACCTGGCCTTGAACACCTCCAGGGATGGGGCAGCCACAATTTATCTAGGTAATCTGTTCCATTGCATCATCACCCTAATGAATGTAATACTCCTGCTGAAAACACGGACAGCAAAGATGCTTCTGCTTCAACAAGTTCTGAAGATATTGCAGATTGAAACACAGATCTCAGCCTAAGGGGCTTTCACTAATATTCTCATTTTGCTTGGTAAGGTCTGTATACAGTAAGTGATACAGAAACAGAAAAATACATAAGGATACAGAATGGGGTTAAAATTAATTCACCGTGACCCGGTGATGGTTTCCTAAACTTTGTCTTAATCTTGTCTCTTTTTTAGAAGAACAGACAAATATAAATAATCAAGTAAACCATAAAGAAATTAAATATGATTATCATTTATTTAGAGAGGCAAAATATTGCCATGCTTGGAGTTGCTAAAAATATTTACTGCAGATTGTGTCTTTTTATAAAAAAAGCTGTTGTTGGTGTACAGTTGTTATGTGAAAGTAAACTTATGGAGTAGTGTCCATGAAAGCACCTTTTGCTTTCTGTTCTGTGTCAATGATCCTAGACCCTTTTTTTCTTCTCCTTTGTGCTTTCTCTCCCTACTCACACAGGGGTGTCCAGCTGAAATGCCTCAGGTGTTCTCACATACAGCAGGATCTCCCTGGGATAAACAGTGTCTCTGAGGTAGATGGGAGCCAATCTGTTTGTTTTTCCACCAAATGGATTAACTTCCAGAAGCTCAGAAGCAACTGAGGCTGAGTTATAAAACGTAATAAATTAACCAAAATAAATTGTAAGGGTCACTACCAGTTCTTGTCTCAAAAAAGGGCTCCAGTGCAGTGCAATTCAGATGGCATTAGTCATGGGTGAAGTTGCAAAACACAAAGGAGATTTGTAAAATCTTGCTTTCGTTTTAGGATTTTGATAGCGATTGAATAGATTTTGATAGAGATTGAATATCCCTCATGTGATTTTATTTATATTGTTTCATAGAAGAGAAGGCGACAAGGGTAAATTCTTAAATAGCTTGATCATAACTGGGTAGTCACACATAGCATGTCTTATCCTTCTAGAAAAGGTCAACTGTGATGGCCATGGATATTTTATTCTTTAGTTATAAGGAGCTAAATGACTGTAAATCCTGTCATTGGAAATGCTGTATTTCATTGTAGCTGTCAAAAAAGATTTTTTTGGAATTATATTGGTTTAGGACAAATTTGGGGTTTAGGTGATCAGATTTGTGAGACAGACAAACGTTGTGTCTCCGAGACATCAAACCCCCCTAGGAGTCCTAAAGCTGGAGCTGTATGAACAAGATTAATATAAAATGTCCATTTATTTGTGTTGCATTGTTGCCAGGGCTTTAGATGTATTGAAATGGTAACAATAGGCACCAAATAAATATCCAGAGAGATTACAGATATCTAGTATTTTTTTCCCAGTGTTCATTTAGAAAAGTACATTATATTAGACTCTGCTCCAGATTTAACTACAGGAGAGGTGAGAGTTGTTGTTTTATCAATTGTTGATTCCTATACCTGTATGTATGGTATAAGAATATTATTGGAATGTGTTTCACAAATCATGGATAGGAATGCTTGTGGTAAGCTGCTACATTTAAATTTTTCTTATTGTTAAAACATGTTATTTTGAGATATTAATACTACTCAGCTTCTTTATAAAATATAATACTTTCTCATGTTCTGTATGGCACTATTATGTATATGTAATAGCATTAGAGACACTGGTTGTGTTAGTTAATAACTAATGAACCAGAAATATCAGAAAAACTGAAATCCACCTTTTCTTTTGAGGCTGCTTCTACTACAATGACCAGGGTGCCCTATCACCTCCTGACGTTCTCTTGTTCCACTGTCAGCTTGTATTCTTGTGTCACAACTTCAGATTAGACATAAGGAAGAAATATTTTATGGCAAAGGTGGTGAAAGAGTGGCACAGGTTGCCCAGAAAAAGATGTAAGTGCCTCATTCCTGGAGACACTCAAGGTGAGGTTGGACAGGGCTCTGAGTGACCTGATCTGGTTGGAGATGTCCCTGCTCACTGCAGGGCGGCTGGACTGGGTGACCTCTAAAGGTCCCTTCCAACTCTAATCACTGTATGACTCTATGAACTTACATTTGCATTTCTGGGCAGCAATGATATTTTTGAGTGAGTGCAGTCTGTGAGTGGGATTGTGACAACTTCAGGGCTGCAGGTTTGGAATAATGACTTTAGTTATAGTGGAGGGGTGATGTGATGGCACAATCTCTTGTGCTTGCATAACTACACAGGCTATTCAGTGTTAATTTCTGGCCATATCTACATGAGTACTTGTTGCTTATAAAAATGAGGAATTTATGCCTCTAGGACAGACTTAGCGTCTTCTTGCATTGCTGTTTGGAGGCACTATTTGTGACAAACAGTTGGCGTACACTGCTGTCCCATGCCAGTTTTCATCGAAGTATGTTATTGGCACTGACTTTTACGAGACTGCTGTTTGGAAAGGTTTCATTATAGCTAACCCCCAGAGTTTGGAACGAATCCACCAAATGTATTAGGTAAAATAATCATCATATTTTATTAACCTGATGTGTTTTATCCAAAGGGATTTCACAGAGCATTTTCAGCCATCCAGGTTAGCAGCTTAAGCAACACTTGTTATTAAGTGTTTGTAGAACTGAAACGCATGAACAGGTTTCACTGTGAAATAGTGGGCAGTAGCTACTGCCTGCTGTGAGTAGGAAGATATTTTGCTGAAAGTGTTGGAGGAAGAAGCTGCTAATGCAGCACATTTGGCTTTTTTGAGGTGGGACTGCCCTCAGAGGTGAAAGTTTTGCCCCTACAGCAACACAGACCTATATATACTTTAGCTGAATTTTCTGTATAATCTGACTTCTAGTGCATTTCAAGGAAAGAAAAATCTAGCAAACAGCATCCTTGCTCAATCTTTTCCTTAAGAGTTCTGATTGCATTTCATGGCTTTCTGATTTAACACATTATTAGGGGGAAGGAAGAAAATTAAGCCAATTTTATTACTGTCTGTGTCTTATCTAATTCATCTGATGCTGCAACCTGGCTTTGTCTGCTTTTAGTAAGTACTCCTTTGAAACTCCTGCTCGCCCATGTAGCAGTAATAAGGATTATGTAATAACTGGCTTTTGATGGCTCTTTCCAGCTTGAGCTAGATTTTCCTGTAGAATGAGCCTGTAATTGTAAATGTGTGTGTATCACAATGTTTCCTTTCCCCCTCAATGTTAATTATTAAAGCCCAAGTGTAGAAAAATGCATCTTACTCCAGAATGACTCGCTAGGTGGCATTTTAGCAGAGAATTGGAAAGATGATGTAAATCTTTTAATCTAGTTTTAAAATACAAATAAACATTAAATTTCCCAATACTTGCAATGACTGTGGAGAAGGTTTAATACAGTCTATGCAAAGTAGAATAACCTAAAAGATCTTAATTACTTATCAGCTGAAGAAACAGGAGGGAAGGGTATTGTGAAGCACAAAGTTGCGCCTGGGATGAATTTGCCTGTGTATTCTTTTTTTTGCTTTGTGACCTGTTTCATGGTAACTTTAATCACTTCCCCAGGTATTCAGTTCAAGCTTTCTGGCAAGTTGGTTCTTGCATAACAAGGGATCCTTTTGTCATAGGAGTTCAGTTTGCATTTCAAAGCCGGGAGACTGAGATGATTTAGAAATAATTTGCTCTCATGTTGTGAGGGAAGGACTTACATTTTTTTTTTTTTAATCTTGGTGTCCATTCAGTTTACTTCAATCTGAAGATATTCAGTCATGGCTTATTCATGAATAAGAGTAGTTAGGCTTTACAAATGCAGTTGTGTATGTTCATGAAAGGACAGTGTAAAATAAAATACAGGTTCTGCTTTTTAAATCATGATAAGGTTACTGGAAAATGAGCAAAGCTGCCTAAAGGCATTTTAGGTGTCATTCCACTATAGCGTCCTGCTAAGACAGCACTGCAGGACATAGAGATGCTGAAAGGAGGTCATTTGAAGAAGTGATAGACTTCTTTTAATTTTGACTAGAATTCACTAAGCTAGTCAGCTCTGGCACTGTTTCATGGCTACTGAGTGTATTTCAAAAGACCCACAGGGGCTGTAAAATCTCTTGCAAGCAAAACCAGCATTTTAGCAATAAAAATGTGCCAGCACTGTTATGCTGGCAGTGTACCTTTTTGATAATACTCGGCTAAATACATACTGTGTCTTTGGATGCGTGTTGTTGTTGTTGTTGTATGTTTGCTTATTTTTAAAATACTAATTGCTCAAAAATATTTAGGGTAAAATCCTAGTTCCTTTGAATCACAGAATCATGGAATGGTTTGAGTTGGAAGGGACCTTAAAGATCGTCCAGCTCAACTCCCCCCTGCCTTGGGCAGGGTCACTCCTACTGGATCAGGTTGCTCCAAGCCCCATCCAACCTGGCCTTGAACACCTCCAGGGATGGGTCATCCACAAGTTCTCTGGGCAACCTGTTCCTGCATCATCACTCTCACAGGAAAATTTTTCTTTGTAATATCTAATCTAAATCTCCCCTCTTTTAGCTTAAAACCATTCCCTCTCATCCTATTCTTGCACTCCCTGAAAAAGAGACCTCTCCCCAGCTTTCCTGTAGCCCCTTTAAGTACTGGAAGCTGCTCTAAAGACTCCATAGAGCCTTCTCTTGTCTTGGCTGAACAATCCAAATGCATTGAAGTGCACAAAATTCTGTTTCTGATTTCACTGGGGTAGAACCATGTTCCTCACACTTAAGATTGTTTCAAAGCCATGTTGCTGAATCTTTCTGAAGGATCTGTTCTACTGAATATGAATATTTTTAATTAACATTTCCTGATTTTAGTACTGTGCTATTCTTAGAAGCTGCACAAAATTGTACGCTGCATTGCAACATATAACTTATGCTACACAAATCTTTAGCTGCTAAGAGATAATTTGCTGTAGCTGAGAACAAGCTTTCACTTCTGAGTGAAAACTTCCTAAGAGTTTTGGAAGGCAAAACCAGTTCTTGGAAAGCATGGTTGCATTTTTTTACGACTCCCTGAACAGTGTGTGGGACGTTGTTATATCCCCTACAGTGGCTGCTGATGCAGAAGTCTCTTTGTCATTGCTCAGCTGTGACATTGACCTTGTCCCACCAATTGCAGAACACTTTCCATGAGTCTTCTGTTCTAAGTGTGTGAAAAATGCTTAAATCTTGGTGCCGCGTATAGCAATACTTGAAGTTTAAACACGTAGTCTTTGGCTACTATTAAAAAATAGCCAGGGTGAGGTGGTCCTCACCAGGGAAGCCATCAAAATTGCTTGGAGGACTTACATAAGGCACTCGGCACAGCTGAGCTGCCTACTGCTGCGCTCTGGAAAGAAAGAATTCTTTGACCTTAATACTAAGGTGAAGTGATAGTGGCAAGCCTTTGTTTAAACAGTGCTAAAATGATCAAGGGAATGCTGAAGAGCCTCAAAGAAATATTGGCCCTTTCCCATAATTTATATTTTCAGATGCTAAAACTAGTCGTTGAGCCAATGTAAGGTATCTATTTTAAGATACTGCATGTCAATATCTGACTGCAGATGGCTCCATGAATCATAGTTGGAAGAAGGAAAATGTTAGACACTAAGATATTGTTGCTAAGAGATTTTTGTACACAGTATGCTAACATGTGCTGGCAAATTTGGGAACAGTAGCAGCAGCATGCTTTTGGAGAAAAAAAAAAATCAGTGGTGAAGAAACTGTCTTCAAAGGACTATTTAAAGGATACTAACATTATTGTGCTTTGTTGTATTGAGAACTGATGAAGATGAAATTGTCTTTCAAGCAGATATACAGAAAACATCTAAAAGGTAAAGCTAATCATACTATCTGACGAACTAGAGAGCAGAGACTAGAAAGAAAAAGAAAAAATATACTTTGCAATTTAAATTAAGCAAGTTTCAAGAAGATTAAAGGTGATGGTTCTTGATATTTTGCCATCTAATGGACATCAGATATATTAATATACAAAGCTAGTTCCTTTCAAAATGCATAATATTAAACTTGTATTACATTATATAATTAAAAATGTTAAAAACTGTTTTCTGTCCAGGAAAGAAACATGCATGAAAATGCTGAGTATGATTTTTTTTTTTTAATTTTCTTTCATAACATTACTACAGAGTAATTTAGGAAAATTGTCATCATTTTACTGTCCTGTTAGAGGATGTGGGTTCTTTCTGCATTTAGCATAAGTCTTCACTGACGAAAAGAAATTTAAAGATTTAAAGAAAAAAAAGCTTAAAATTTTACTGCTTCTCTTTATTCTATGTACATCTTATGCATCTTATTTCAGTGAATTTTACTTGATAATGTTGTACCTGAAATAAACCTTCAAATTGATAAAAATTATTT
Source organism: Phaenicophaeus curvirostris (assembly GCF_032191515.1). Classification (NCBI taxonomy): domain Eukaryota; kingdom Metazoa; phylum Chordata; class Aves; order Cuculiformes; family Cuculidae; genus Phaenicophaeus; species Phaenicophaeus curvirostris. Next base: position 3,133,741 of record NC_091396.1, read on the forward strand.
TATCAATTAATTTAATTTTGCCAAAGAAAACCTTTCATTTCTGGTCTATTTTGAACAAAAACATTATTGTATGTACAAAATTGTACATGACTATAAATTTCTCAAAATAGTAACTTTCTCCTAATATATTTCTAATTATATATTTTACATCTCAGTTTCAAAACTGATTACTTTTTGATCAAGTTTAGAGTGTAAATATAAATGTGTGTCTCCACAATGTAAACATATGTATCTTCTTGAGGTCGTGTTTCTTGTCATCCATATTATGTGAATTCAAGAGCGCTGTTAGCTAAGAGCGTGAATTAGTGATATTAATAGGCTATTAATCAAGAATTTGGTTTAATTTCATAATGAGGTGAACTAAGAAGCTTCCGCTAGATTTATTTTACAGTGTTGTAGCCTCGAAGTAAAAAATCAACTGTAATCAATACAACTCTACAAAATGTGGGATGATACTTTGCCCTTTGATTTTGGAAAGTAAAACAGAATTCATGATTATTCAGCATTTCTATTTTAGGTTATATAGCTATTGTAACTATAGAGACTTTTCCAGCTGGTTCAGAAGAAAACCCCGTTTTGTTGTATTTATTGAATTCTTAATGCATTTATTGAATGTCTCAATTGAAAATTAGACCAAAAGTCTATGTTGTGAACAATACTTGTCAAATTGTCACATCGTGCTAAGGTATTACAAAAGAATGTATTTCCAAAGGAAAATGAGTTCTAGATATGTTCTTGTATTTATTGAACAAATAAACATACCTACATGTACAAGCTCTCTGAAACTGCATAAGAAAGCAGTAGTGTTTAATCAGTACATTTTTCTCCCACACCTATGGGAAAGGAATTTGGAGTGCAGATTGCTTCTTGTCTTTCCAAACTGAACTCCATCTGTACCACTGAAGAGTTTTAAAATCTACATGCTGCTCATATACGAGGGCAACGAATGCAGATCGATTTAAGATTTTCTTTGGAGTCTGCACAGCTTGCTGCGTGGTTTTGTGTCACTATTTTATCAGGGATGGAATCTCATGGTGCTGTACGGGTGTGCACAGGCGTACACGACAGCAGGGTCTTTGCACTTAATAACCTAAATTTAACATTCTAATGTCTTTGTGGATGGCTTGATGGCACGCTGTGACAAACTTCAAAGTGGCTTTACACTCCAAAAAGCCTTTATGTTTTCCTTTTATTAGGGAGAGCTTTTATTTTGAGAGAACATGATAGAATTATGTTGAAGTTGAACTACGTTGCCTTTTCTTTGCCCTACAGTAAGCACCGTTAGATTTTCATATCAAATTAAAAAGGTGTCTGTCTCCAAAGGTTGTGATTATAATGTAGTGGTTTAGAGATTGCCTGACCGTTGGATTATTACCTCTTATTGCAGCTGTTGGGAGAATTGTTAATATGATTTTTGTCTGGGAACGTGCTTAGGAAAGAATGATAACATTTGTTATATTTTTAATATTAAGAAAACATGTCCTAATTATGACACATGGAAGCGCCTTTCAGGTGGTCTTTTCATTAAGGAAATAATCCCATCTAATCCCCCTAAACCCATTCGCATTCATTTCTCATGAGTCTCTGCTGATTGCGAATCCTATTGCATAATGATTGTGACGGCTTGAATGGTGTTTCTTCATTGTACCTTAGTGGTGCACTACATAATTTATGATTTTGTAAGTCTATGATGGAAGGTAATTTTTGGAACATCTTAACAGTTACAGTCTCCTTTGCAGGGTTGTATAACCTTTTTCTTCCAATTCCATCTAAAGGTTGGCACATGTAGAGTAGACGAGTTTCAGAGTATCTTGTACATCTATTTGCATTTCCACTACTGGCACTGAGCAAAGTCCTGGGATAGAGCTATCTATCTCCTCTAATGTGTAGTGCCAAGAACTCATTGCTCTTCAAGCTTTCTTAAAAGACCCTCATTTAGTGAGCAGAGACAATGGAAGGGTGAAATATCAGCCTTGAGGGGAAGAATAATGAAATGTACTTTCACCGGGAAACTGAAATTGTTTGGAAGAGAAGGGAAGGGGAATAAAAAGCAGATGGGGAGTGTTTTATCACGAGCTGCTCATTGTGAATTGCAGCTAGAACTGAGCAGCCCAAACAGCTTCCTCCACTCTCCATTTAGGCAGAGCATTTTAAAGCTTTCAGTCTCTAAAATTTAAGCATGTGTAGAAGGATGTGCAGCAGCCTTGACCGAGTGAAACATAAATGAACTGAGAGATGTTTTCCTCACTCCCATGTAGAAAGTTTGTCAAAGTTCATTGTCTGGATTGAAGAGCGGACAACTTCGATTTCAGACCTTTTTGTGTTGTTTCTTATTGTCTGCAGTAGTTAGTTCCAAAGAGCGGTAATCTAATATTAGTTTTACTGCCTGCCTTTCAGGGACTAACCAATAAAGGTCTGAAATTGTATTTGCAACAGGCTACAAAGATCTTGCTCTAATTTAATATAGCCTCTACCTGTGGTACATTTCAAAAGCAGAAAAAAATCAATTGTGAAAGGTTAGTGACAGGTGAAGTGTATATATAATATCCAGTTTCCCAAAAGGAACAAAACACTGTATTAATCATAATGAAAAACATCTAAATACTTGACTGTAAGTAATTAGACAACTTCATTTATGAGGCTGAAAAGAGAGATTCTGATGAGTCAGTGCTGCTACTTTTATCTGATCTAGAGTGTGAAAACATTATAAAACTCTTGCACTGAAACCTGTAACTGGACATCTGTCAGGTTTCACTTTTACACAAATTAGCCTTATTTGCCATTATTTAAACTAAATTTGTTTGGGAAACAAGATTCAGACAAGCAGAACTAAGCAGATGCATCAAATGTTTAATTTCTGAATTGACTTCTGAAAGCCAACTTAAAAGCTGCCTGTATCCAGAGGGAACATTTCTGACTTGTAATATCAGAAAACCAGAAGATGAGAATAGCGCTATGCCAGGAGAAAGAATTGCCTTTCTAGAGGCACCTCACTGGTTATGAAGATTTCATTCCTCCTTCAGTGCCTGATGCTGGACTAGCAATTGTGAGGTGCCCCTGTCTCCTGCCTCCTACCCCCAGTCTCTACTTCACACCCGTTTCATTCATTCGAGTTTCTACTTCCCTGAGCTGTCACTTGGTTACCGTCCATAGCAACTAGCCAAGTGCCAATTAAACTCCTTCCCTTCTTCAGTGAATCGGTGGCAGAGCATCTGGCATTGCCTGGCATGGCAGATAGTAAGACCCTGTAACCAATTGCATAATTTGAAAGAAACATCTGTCTGTGAGACTGTGAGTAAGAGGATGGGGAGGCTGTAATGAGCTTTCCCTCTGCCAAGGCAGAGCAAATATCTGTATAAACACACAGCTTCTGGTCATGCTCTGCATTACGTACCCTGACAGTGACAACCAGCTCTTGTCTCTGCTCCGCTGCCTTGCTCAGGGAGTCACGAACCCCCTGGCTTGGTGCCTCTCACACCTCTGATTGTCTCTGGGCTGTGACCTCTTTCAGTGACTCGGTTAACTTTTTGTAATGATGACATTATGAAGACACAGTATTGTGGAAATAGGAGGTTATGCAGCCAGTCTAGCTGCATGGGTTTACCCTATTTTTTATTTTGTATGAGTTACTTCCTACTAAGATAAGTCTTCCTGCTTAGCTTTACTTGGTGCTCACTTCTGTTTTATAAGTGTATGTATTTATTCAGGTCAGCCATGTATGCTATCAAATGTAATCTGAAAATAATTAGATGCCCATGTTAACACCCTTAGTGGGGTCAGTTAAACTTGGAGGGGAGGGAGCTGGTAAATGATTCTCTTCGGTTACTATAATTTATATAAAATTGACTCTAATGCTGCTAGGAAAAACCCACATAGAGTTTCTGTTGTCTGTATTGTACAGTAGGCTGTATGGCAGAGAGCTCAACTAAATGTCTGCAGCAGTTAAAGATCCTGGTTTGGGTCTGAAAACACTGTACTTGAACCATTTAGTCCAACTTTTCAGCTGGAACTGGACTGACATAGTGCTGTGGCACCACAGGTGCAGTCTTTCTGATTCTGGAGCGGATGCAAAATAAATACACCCTTTAAAATAGAGCAAAAATCTGCAGCTTTTAGTGGAAATTGCAGATGAAATATAGTGGACATGGCTATAACTGGAGATGGGCAGATTTAGACTAGACATAAGGAGGAATTTCTTCACGATGAGAGAGGTGAGGCACTGGAACAGGTTGCCCAGGGAAGTTGTGGCTGCCCCATCCCTGGAGGTGTTCAAGGCCAGGTTGGATGGGAACATGGGCAGCCTGATCCAGTGAGATGCCCCTGCCCATGGCAGGGAGATTGAAACTAGATGATCTTTAACGTCCCTTCCAAACCAAACTATTCTATGGTTCTATGAGTGATATTTTTTTAAATGATGCAAAACCAGGTTTTATCCGGTTTACAGAATATCATGACTAAAGACACACAGATTTTTGATGTAAGATAAGTCTTGTCTGGCAAGAAGATGAAATGATATTTGCTGCAGGAATGAAAGAACTTGAGTTATGGTAAAACTGCTGCATGTGCAGTTTTTAAAAAGCTATGATTTTTGAAGCTTAAGCAGAAGAGAGTCTGTATAAAGGTAGCTCGTGGCTGCAAAGTGCTACCTCCAGCCTTTCATGGTCGTATTTCATGTCTGTAGACATGCATGTGATGCATTTTGATGACTGGAATCCAATTCTGGAACTGGAAAAACACTTTCACTGTAATTTTGCTGACTGTGCGCCTTTTTCACTGCCAAGAAGAGATGTCTTGTGATCTAAAGAAACACCAGACAGGAACCTTCTTTCCTGCCATAACCTCTCAATTAGACACCTAGCAAATACGGCTATTTAAAAACATGTAAATTATGAAGCATATTTTCTGCCAAGATACTACATTGGTGTTTTATTTTGCTAAATTACAAAGAAATTTAGCACAATTATGGAACTTTAGTAAGGTTCTTATTTAGTTCTCATCCTAATTGATGGGAGAGTGGTTCATGTTGAAGCCCTGGATCTTGTAGAGACCGTTCACTTGCCCTAATACATTCTTGCTTACAGTTTCATTTGAACACAATTTTAGTTCAAGATAGACTGTGATGAAAAAGAGTCTGTGGTTGCTGTGCTTCGTAGTTTGCAACTGTAAAAATTGAATGAGAATAATTCTGTATCTTTCAGATTTTTCTCTTGACTTCACTTTCTCCCACACTCTTTACCCATCATATTCAAATGAAGTACATTGATGTTATGCCAAGAAATATTTGTACTTCCTTACTTTTTCTTGCTTTCTTTAGATTCTTAACATGTTTTCCCTTCATTTTTGCTGTTAGAATTTTACATGCTGTTTTTAGTGAGTTGAAGTAAATTAAATTGAAAGAAATGATACCTTAAACTTGCTGAATCTAATGCTTGATTTGGAAGCAAGTACAGGAACAATTCTCTGTCAAGCTGACAATTAACTAACTGACAGTATCTTTTTTTCAAGTAATAAAATGTGTTTATCACTTGAACAACACGTTTGTACTTGAGTTTTAAAATTACTCTGTATCAAAAATTCTTTCGAGTAGCATGGCTGTTGTCTAGTAAGCTGCCTGTCACCGGTGAATTCCCTCTTAGAATTTTACATATTAATTAGGGGTAATGTTGAAGAGAGGTATTATTGCTTGCTTATAATGGAGAGAAAAGCTCTGATCTATGCTCAAGTGTTGCTTTTGTGAACCTGAACCAAGTCAGGCTGCAGAATGTGAAGTTAGAGGGGGAGAGAGAGCATTTGTACAGCTCTGCTGGTACTTTCATAGTGCTGTTTGCCAGGAAGATGCATGAGTTACACTTTAGAAGCTCTAAAGAGGAGGCTGAGGGCCAGATTCCCATATGTTATCCATGCTGAGAAGCAGTTTGTTTCAGAAGTAGTTCCTGGAATAAAGATCTTCTTACTAATGGTTAAAATAGTAATGTTCATATGGATAAATGCTTCTGTTGGCGATGAGGTGGCAGTGCACTGATCTCCTTCTGTCTCTGGTCTCTCTTATCCTTGCAGATGTTATGGCATGCAGAAATCTTATGGCATATCTGAGTAGAAACAGTCTTTATTTTTTCAACTGTGGTCTAAAAGCAGCAGTGGGATTGAGTTGAACTAGTGTAATTGATTCATAATAATGCATTTTGCTCCCAGGTATCCACCAATGTTTGATGAAATGCAACTGAGAAGTGCCCAAAGCAAAACATTTTCTTACTGTTAATATTGTAATGAGAAAATAATTATATGATTAACAGTAGTAAATATGGTGATATTATACATGTGTTAATTATTTAAAGGACAAAGATGATTATACTGCACATGCCATGCTCATGACTGTCTACTGAGGCTTATTTTAAAACAGAAGTCAAAGTTTATTTGGTATAACTGCTAGGTGCTATATAAATGTGGAATAGACTTTCTATCATGGAACAGATATACTGGGAATGAAAAGAAAACATAATTACTGTATTCAGTCTTTGCGCTGCATAGAAATTTTCAATTAAGGAAGAAACAGTTCGCCAAGAAAAGAAGACAGATCCTGAAAAGCATTAAAAAATATAAATAAATTCAGGGAAAACTTGTATTCAGGGCATAAACATGATAAATGTTCAGTTGTTTCTTTTAAACTTTGCTTGGTAGTCTAAAAAAGTTATTCTCATACGCTGCTATACTTAAAAAATAGTAGTTTTCTTAAGTCTTGCTTGTACTTTAGTAGTCAGTAGACTTTACAACCTAAACTAAATCAATCTGTCTCTCTTTAGACCAGCTGTTGCTAGCTTAGGACAAAAAGATTAAATGGAGGTTACTTTGCTGTGTTTGAACCCTTTTATTTAAATCTGGGTCCTTCTGCAAGAATTTCCAGGGCTGCATACAGAAATGATTCATGAGTAATGGCTTGAAGGATAAGGGCTAATAGAAGGAGAGTCTCAGCACTAAAGAAAGGCCGTAAAATGAAGTCACCAGGAGAGCTGTAGAGGGGAGAAAATAGTGTGATAATCTGACTTCCAACAATTTCCACCTAGTTTTATTCAGGAGTATTGCAGTGAGTTGTTTTTTCTAAGACAGTGCACTCATACTTGTAGCAAATTGTCTTCCTAGTACTGTGCTTCAATGAGGGCTCTTCCAAAGTTTCAGTAGATATACGCTGAGTCCACTCTGAGCCCTACACGAGATGTGCTAATGGCAGAAGGCAGCATTGTATAAATAACTAATGCTGAATGAAAAGTGCAGAAAATGTGTGTAATTATTTTATTTTAGGTGAAATGGATGTAATGGTCATGACTTATGATTCAAGCCTGTTCTGGGTCTACCATTTAAAGCAGATTTGGAAACTCTGAAATACGTAATAGTCAAGATTTTCTGTCTGTAGTTCGTGGCTTGTGTGTAAAGTCATAACTTTTGAGGAGTTCCACTTTAGTTTGTTTTGGTTGCTAATAAATTAATTGTGCATTCGATTTCCTTTAGTGAGTGCAGAAATAAGGTCTTATGCTTGTTACATGAAGAGCCATTACTCACATTAGCTGTACTTCATAGACCTTCCTAAGACGTTTCAGCACATTAGTCTTCCCCTGCATTATTCTTCATCCTTGAGATTTGTGAGGTGGCCCAAACCAGAAAATAATCTTTCTTGGTCATCAGCACAGAAATTTACCTGAGTTTTCAATCACTTCTTGTGGCGGGAAGAACATTGATGGAGTTAGAGCGAGTCCAGAGGGGGCCACAGAAATGGTCTGAAGGCTGGAGCACCTCCCACGTGAAGAGAGGCTGAGAGAAGTGGTGGCTGCCCCATCCCTGGAGGTATTTAAGGCCAGGTTGGATGAAACTTTGATCAACCTGATCCTGTGGGATGTGTCCGTGCCTATGGCAGGGAGGTAGAACTGGATGATCTTTAAGGTCCCTTCTGACCTAAACCATTCTGATTCTATGACTGACAGCAGCCCTATGTCCAAGGGAGTCCATAAATAAGATGCAGAAACTTCTATGAGAACAGTGATCAGCTTATCCCTTTTGCCTGTATCAGGAATGTCACAGTGCTATTACAGGAACAGTGCCTGTCATAACATAAAGCTGGGAAATGGAACCAGTGAAGGCAATTACTGAATATTTAGCACAAAAATAGGAGAAAAATAGGAAAACACATCACTTTTCTCATATCCAGTGGAGATATGTTAATTTAGATGAGAAATGGGACAAGATACTTACACATCTGTGTCCAACAATCAGGGAATAAATGAAAATTATTATTTTAGAATGATATTTATTAAAAGCCACTTTAAATTCTATACATATGCATAAGCTTTTCCAGTTCCTCTTTTTTTAGTCTTTTTTTTTTGGTGTCTTAGTGGTACCTGAATGCTTGTAAATCTTGGTACTTCTTTCCTGATTATCACACATACATTGCATTGTAGCCCCTGTTTTCATTGTTCAGGTAAGTAGCTAGGCAGGAGCAGTTAAAGGGAAATAATCACATTAATGTGTCCCTCTGGGCCTGCTCCTGTAGCATTCTCCAGATGTCCCAGAGCTTTGGGGTGGGTGTGTTTAGTTTTCACTGCTGGTTTGGACTGCCACACCATAAGCATCCACAGCTCTTCAAGCAGTCTCCTGAGACATCCATGATCATAGTGTTCTTGGTAAATGGATAACCGGGGGGACTTGCAGTGCTGCTTACAAAATAAATCGAGTTATTTCTCAACAGTGTTTCAGGAATGTATTGTCTGCAGTGGTTGCAGAATAGAGGTAATAACCTGTTATTCCACTTTGTGAAATGAAAATATATTGTATGTTGTTTGTCAGTATGTTGTATTGTCAGTACTATAACATGCATATTTTACTACTTAATAACATATTAATTGTAACTATTTTACAATCCTTTAGGTGGCTATAATAGCAGGAAATTTTGAGCTTGCTGAATATATCAAGAATCACAGGGAAGCTGATATTGGTAAGTAAAATGTTTACAGACACTGAAAATAGGTTATACATGTTTAAACTAAGATTTTGGTTCTACGTGAGATAGGACTACAGGGCTGATGATGGTATGATTTCAGGGAGATTTGAAAAGATGGAGAAAAATCTGAAATGTCTTCAAAATATGCTCTGAAAAAGAAAATTTGATAGATAGTGCAAAAAAATGGTATGTGCTTTATTAGTATACGTTAGCCATTCCATAACAGATTAAATATACATCCACATACCTGGCCAGATTGGGTCTTGCAGGCTGCTTTGGCATCAGCCCAAAGTGGTTCTCAAGTAGGAATAATTGCTCAGAAGAAAAAGGTAAAGAAAGATGCTTCTCTGCAATTAAATGTGTACAGAAACTGTCTGTCCGTATCCATAAACCCATTTCCTCTCACTGAGTTTGGTGTGTGGCACTGGATGAAGGCAAGCAACAGGCATTAAGGGCCCTTGACAAAAAGAAGCTTTTTAAAGATCCATTTTACACGGAGAGTTTTGATACTAAAATAAAAATGAGTTTGATAGAAGTGATTTCTAATACAGTTTAATTAAAATGAATTAAAATGCTGTAATTCAAGTTAATTAAAGTTCCCCAGGAACACCCTTAAGTTGAATGGAAAAAGGCATTCCTCTTGCAGCAGGAGGGTCAGTCTAGTTGTCTGCGGTGATTTAACTCAGCGATACAAATCTATATCTTGATAGTATTTAACTTACATGGAAAAACTAGGCCAGCTCACAAGAAACGTAGGACTGTGAAAGAATTGCTCTGGATAAAGGTCTCCTTTCCATTTCCCTTCCTGGCTGTGTATGACCTGGGGTATAGTTAAAAATTCTTGGTAATGTGAATCTCCGCACTGTGATGCTTTCACAGTTTGTGTGGAGAACACTGAGGACACACTGCATAAAAGTCTTGCATAAAAGTGATAAATACTGCATAAAAGTTGGTGGCAAGTTTGGAAGGGTTTTAAGTGAGGAAGTGGGATAATTCCTTTCCGTATAAGAAGTCTTCACCTTGAATTTATAATTTATAAAAATTAACTAAAAATGAAGCAATTATTCCTAGTAGCGTGAGCATCTTATTGTTGTTTATATTTATGCATGGCTAGTGGTTTTCTAATCTTGTGTTAGTGTGGAAATGAAAGGATATATCTGCTTAGATTCAAATGTTTCCTTTGTTTCTGCCACCTTAGTTCTTGATATATTTGCTCGCGTATAGAGTCAGTGCGGAGCAAGTAATGCACACAGACAGTACACAGTATTATGTTTGATTTTTCTCTAAATGGATTTTGTTCTCTTAAAATAGTTGTGTACAATAAAAGACAAAGAATAGGAATAACTTGCTAGTATCACCTATGTATATATTTACAGCATGAGTAACTGTGAAGTAAAAACAATGCAGTACAAACAGTAGCCTCTAATCTGGTTTGCATGAAACCACATTGATGTTAATATGATCATTTTTTTGGACTGACCAGTTCTGCTACTAATTCTCCTTTCCCCTAACCAGTGCAGGTTCCAAGTAATGTCAATGTGTGGGAGAAATGAGAATGTAGTTATGAAGTAGATAGGTGGAGACAAAAATCAACAGCCAGGTGTCTGAAGAGTTAGGCAGAACTCATTCTTGCTGACTGTAAAAACTGTCTGTAGGATTTGGTGTTTTCTAGAAAAATGCCTAGAAAATATCTTCTGTGGGAAGATTGTCCAAATTCTCCTGATGCCTTCAATTTTTCCTCTTAAAATAGAAATATTGATGCTTCCATGATTCATTTGCATTTTTTGCAAGGCGGTGGTAGATTGCACAGCTATTTAAATTAGTAGATTGTCTTAAAGAAAAAAGCGTTACATTATGCTGTTTCCTCCCAACTAATTTAATTCAGCTGGGCATTTCCTTTAAGATTTATTACTTTAAAAAAAGTGAAGACATTGCAATTCCTATTTCTGGAATGTCTTCCAGTTAAAAAAAATAAGTCAAAAGAATAACATCCTGAGCAGAAAACCTGAGAGCTAGTAGGATGATGAATGTGCAGAATAATGTCAACATTTAAACTTCAACAAGTTGGCTTTTATTTATCTTACTTGTCTGGTTATACACTATGTTCATGTAGTTTTGAATGTATTCTAACACAGTCTATCATTTGAGCAATGCACCTTCTTGGAGCCCTGAGGCAAAAGAGTGGGAAGAAATAGCTGAGAGCTTTAGAGGTTTCCTCATGGAGAGACGAAGGGCAGCTCATTCTGCGATGTCTTTTGCGAAACATTTCATCTTCCATCTGCCAGAAAATATATTTTTGGTTAGAGAATTTTGATATTGAGCCAATTCATTAAACCTTGTTATTCTCTTAGGCTCATTTAATAATTGTAAATACTTTGTATTTTGTAATTATTTTAGACTCATTTAATAATAATTGAATTACAACTGTGGGAAATGCTTTGGAATATGTGCAGCTTCAAGTGGCTCTCTTTTCTATGGAGGTTTAAGCTGGCAGATGATGGATGATCTGTTCAATCATTTAATAGTAAGCTTGTCATTGATACACATGGTTATTCATAGAATAACGGTATCATAGAGTGGTTTGGATTGGAAGGAACCTTAAGATCATCTAGTTTCAATGCCCCTGTCTTGGGATGCTATTTATGATAGTATTCATTGGAAGAAGGGGTTGGTGATGCACTGGGAAAAGCTCCATGTTGCTCCTGATTCTTTGGAAAAAACTCCACGTTACTCTTGGAAAATTTCTGATGTAATCTTTTAAATGTTAGTGATCTTCATACACAGTATAGTGAGCTGTAGATACTTTTTAAATGCAAGCCTAATATACAGCTAGGTAATAGAAGTGGCAATAACACTTTCTTTTCAATGAAAATCTACCTACTTTCCTGGGTACATTGTTTTAAGAAAGGGAAAATTTTAATTGGTGGTAGTGACTGGAGGCTGGACCTAACTTAGTCGTTTCAAGAGTAGGTTTTATCTTGTGACGGAAACAGGGTTTTACATTTCTCAAACTACAGTATCTGAAATATGAAAAATATTTACTTGAAATCTCTAGTCTTACACAATTAGGAACTACACTATCCATGTCCTTCTGTTTTGACATGTGCTAATTAACATTATTCTTAGATAATTTTGTTGTCCCATACTACTGTGGTAGGAAGTCACTTGTACTTTCAATGCAGAAGGTATTATGTGGGTGTCTTCCAGTTTGTCAGTAGTCACAAAGCTGTTTCAAGTAATGTTGCCAAAACTGCAATTATAAGGATCTAGCGGCAGTACTGTGGTGCTTATGATTCATGATCCTGTGTCATGCATTGTGGTGAATGAGCTGCTTTGTTCAGTGGCAGAGAGCACAGCTCAAACTTTCTGCAGAAGGAGAGAATCATTGCCTGTGGAGTAAAGGGATGAGTCTGCAGCACTACTACATCTCAGTGCACTGGTCCACAAGACCTCCACATAAATATATATTCATAAGTGCTGCATATATCACTTACTATCTATTCCGCCTTTGCCTGCCAATTATATTTCATTGGCATTTAGAAATTTAAGCTGTGGGTGAAGTCTGGGATTGTTCAGTTAGGGACAGGCTGGATTGCACGTATTAAAGTGAGTCTTTTATTTCCTCTCTTGGTCTAGATTTGTGCCAGGCCGTAGTGCTAAAACTGTCCCTATTATTGAAGATGGTGGAGATGCAGCTCAAGTGGAGAATGACCAGGGTATCCTATAGCAGTAGAAAATTCTAATATACAGAACCACAAAATCTTTGTCCCGTAGATGAAATCCCTCAGAGATTGTTCTTCCTTTTTCACTTAATTATAAAGCGATTTTATTAGACAAATGTGTTGAAATGCTGAAAAACTGGGCATGTATAAAATACGCTTCTTTGCAATAATCATGACTTCACACTATTCTGTAAAAGGAAGTAAAGTGTAAAAATGTGTATTTTGGACAAAATGGCAAAAGTAATGACTTATGGAGTAATGTGACATTGTAAGATAGGGGTGTTCTTCTATGGTATGTACTATCTGGTTGTCTCACTCAGATCTTGCCAGATAAATTCATCTACTTAGGGCCAATGTAAGCATACGTGCTTAATGAGAGAGACAAAGTCTGTCTGCTTCCCTTTATAGAAACAATATGGATTAAAGTTTGTATCCAAACCGGAAGACGTAGGTGCCATTGGCAATCCCCTGGATTAATCCAATGCATCCCTACCAAATCACCTGAAAAAGAAAGAGGAGATTTTGCCAGTAAAGTTTCTCAGCTACATAAATTTGTGCTGTAGAGGCCACTTGGTTGAGCTGAGTGTGTTTCAAGACAGATAAGGTCATTTACAGCTTCAAAATCATTAGGAGGGGGTAGAACTGGTAGATGTACTCTACAGCTCTGAGCAGCAGCACTTTGCTTGAAAAGTGTTTACCACAACGGCCCTACCTACCTACATATCTACCTCCACAGCGTTTCTTCAGTCTAGAGAAAGCCTGATTTCTGTCACATCCTCATTCTGGGTGGGTGCAGCTCTCACTCTTAGGTAGTTTTACAGAGGAGGCTCATGATGAAATGAAGGGCGAGCTGTGGAAAGGGGAGCCCTGGAATGCAAATCCATCGACTATACTCATGACTTTAATCCAGAGTGCGTAAACATTTGCACTAAAAAGTCACATCCCTTTTTGGCTGTAAGCCCTTACGTCTCCCAGAGACCTGGAATTTTGTAGAACCTGCTTCCACTTGGCCATGATACCAGCATAAAAATCTTAGTTCTTGTGTCCTAATAAAAAATTTCCTTTTTCCTATGAAAGTTCAGAACTGCGTGGGTTCTCTCACGCATGCTCTCTCTCCTTCTATCAGCAAGTCACTTCTTCATTACCATTCTCCTTTTCCCACTATCAATTGCCAATTAATCTTTCCATTTCAGGTAGGACATTAGGTGTCTGGGGGATCAGTTTGTTGAAACCATGAGAAGAGAAGTGTTTATGACAGATTAGTATTTTTTTGACTTCGTGCTGCCATTTCCAGAAACAATCTGAGGAAAAAAAGCCTTGCAAACAATTTATAGAATGGTTAAGGTTGGAAAAGACCTCTGAGCTCATCCAATCCAGCCATCAGCCCAACACCACCGTACGTACTAAACCATGCCCTGAAGTGTCACAACTACACGTTTTTTGAACACTTCCAGGGAAGGAGACTCCACCACTTCCTTGGGCAGCCTGTTCCAGAGCTTCACCACTCTTTCAGTGAAGAAATTTTTCCTCACATCCAATCTAAACCTCCCCTGGTGCAACTTGAGGCCATTTCCTCTCCTCTCACTTGTTACTTGGGAACACTTGACCAGCACCCACCTCACTGCAACCTCCTTTCAGGCAGTTGCAGCGAGTGGTAAGGTCTCCCCTCAATCTTCTTTTCTCCAAGCTAAACAACCCCAGTTCCCTCAGTGCTCCTTCCTGCTGTTGCTTAGTACAATAAGAGACACCTTACTGTCATAAACAGAGAAAGTTTATGTTTAAGTCTTGTTTCAGACAGAGGTGATGCAGTTTGGTAAGAATAAATCATACATAGAAGATAAAGGATTCAGAGGAGAGGAAAAACGGATACCAATAAAGGATTAAAAATATCATTCAAATTTCATTGTATTCATTTCTTTCATGAGAGTCTAAATTTCAGGGATTCTGTTTTATTTTCTTGACAGATGATTGAAAGGTGAATGAAAATTGCCATATCATTTAAAAAGTAATCCTATTTGAAACAAATTTTTCATAAAGCAACAGAACCTATTACTATGAGGTATTTAGAAACTTGTTTTACAAGCAGTATGAAATACTTTGTATAGCTTCTCAGATTATTTCAGTTCATCATGCCCCTAAATTAGTTTTTGAGGAATAATACATTCATTAAAGCAGCTTATTTTAATTATCACTTACTCTGAAAGTCTTTGGAACCCAGAAGTATCTTGAAGCTCAGAGAGTATTGTTCCATCTTCTTTTCTGCTTTGAGGAAGACATTACATGTACTCTTGATGTGCAGTGCAGCAGTTACACATCATTAAAATATAATAATAATGTCCCTTTTTAAACCTCCCTTGTATTTAACTGGCTATAACACATTTATAATTTGTTTAACTTGATGCATATATTGATTGCAAACTAAGAGAAAATAATGCATTAAAATATGTGATGAGTAGAAAACTTAATCCTTGATTGTTTTCATCCAGCCTGCAGCTGTCTGTGAGTAAACGAGCATAGCAGATTTAGGAAGCATTTGCTATACAGAATTTACTGTGGCTTCTATAGGATGGAGGTACAACACCCAATCATATATGTAAGAATACTGAAGCTTTCATTAGATACAGATATGCAGATATTAAGTGTGTTGCAGGCTGATAATCCTTTGACTTGGATAACCTATTTTTAAATCTCCCTTTTGCCTTGGTTCTTTGTGATGAGATGAATTTTCAGATGGATTAAATGACATGGGTTGTTCTTCTTCAAGTGAACAAGGTTTGTTTTCTATTGTGCATCTTGTCCTTCAGCAGTTCTGAAGCTAGAAACAATAGGGTGTTTTTGTTTTATTTTTGTTTTCTTTTTGCTTTTGAAAAATGAAACACATTGAGCTGGTGTGCGAGTTTTTGGTAGTTGATTAGCAGACTAACTAATACTTGGATACTGTTGCTAGGCTTCAAGTCAGAGTTCCTGTATTCCTCTATAATTATGCAGAGATATATGTGTGTGATGGTTTGTCTGTACTTTCACAAGATTTATTTTTTCCTTAAATACTGAAAGTCTGTTACTATGGTAGGCTTGTTCTCTAAAATACATATTCTGCACTGGGAAATTGCTTTTAAATAAAACATTTTTCAACTATGAGTAAAAGTATTTACTTTATTGGCATTGTGACTGTAAACATTTTAAGAAAAATGCAATTTATTGTAAAATAAGCAGAACAGGTTTTGCAGAAGAGAAGGATATTAATTGGTTTGTGGTAAAAATTGTTTTCTAACCCATTTTCTTTAATTAGATCAGAGTGATTGAGGTCAGTGTTCTTGGTTTTTCAGCTGCAAGTGTTTTTATTAAAGGCTAGCCAGCCCAATGAATATTCTGTTTGTTTACTTATTTATTTTGGTTTTGGGAACCATTTAGTATTTTTGATTTTCATAAATCAAATGCCTGCAGAATGCTTCTCAAGTTAGGAGAAATCCTATTTAGAAAGATAAAAGCAGGAACAAGAAAAGGCAGCAAATCAAAAGAGTTAAAAATCTACAAAACTGTCAGCAGCATGCAATGACTTGTTCTATTTTTATCGCATGTTACTTAATAGAAGAAAAAGGGACACAAGCATGTGTTACAGCCCTGTTTATTTGTCATTTGAATGCGAATAACATTAACCTGTTTCAGATGCTAGCGGGCATTTTAACGTGGAAAAGGAGGATATTAGTGTAATCAGGATGACAAAGGCACATTTTAAATGCATATTGTTTAGCCAATTGTCATAATTCTAGGTTTCCTTTTGCAGTTTCTTTCAAATACCTCTTCTGAATTAATAATTATTTCTCATGTCCGTAGAAAACATCTCTTTGCATTAATGACTTTTAAGCTGGGTTGCAACCAAATGGATATTTATTTTGTTTATGAAATAAACAAAAATAAAGTATTTATGAAATAAATTTGTTGCTATTATTCATCTGTTTTTCTCCAACGTCTTGCAAGGAATAGAATATTATATACTCAGTCTTGCTACGCGGTAGCAAACAAATTGGAAAACTGGGAATTGTGATCTGTTAATGTAATTACATACTGAAATGTAGGACAGAGCTTGAAAAAGTTACAGTAGTTTTCTTTTTCCCTTTGATCACAGGTAATTTTTTTCTGTGTGTGTATTAGTATAAAATTGTGTGGTAACTACTTTGTTTCAAAGTTGAAAACTTTATTGGCAGAAGTTGATCATTCTTGTTGGCCTTTGAACTTTGTATTCTGTGCATGTAACATAAAACTCCATGCAGAGTGGTGCAAATTATGTAGTGCACTGTCATTGCTTGTGATTTCTTAGGCTTATTCTCGATTTTGAGCAGGAAAGAAAGAAGAGAACTGATGACACATATAACTGCTGAGATAAGTACAGGCTTAAACCAGACTGTAGTATGTCCTTGCCCATAAATTCCAGAGATACTCCTGTTAGAGTTTATTTTACAGACTGAACACGGGGAACCTCGTAACTGAGATGAAAATAAACCACTGGAGTAATCCTAGGCCATCTTCAGTGCCCTTGAGCTAGTTTTGGTCTTGGCCAAGAACTCTGTGGTCTGTGCGGTGGGTTCAAGTCATGCAGGGATCACTGGCTTATTCACGTCGTCTTCCTGGAGATGCTTGAGATGTTCGGATGGGTGGCAAGGGAAAAGTGGAAAGGAAAGGAGAGAATTGGTATGTGTTTAGGTCTGGCCCTAATCTTCACGCTCAGACACAAATGGCTGGAAGTGTTTCTAAGGCTCCCTGCTCCTGCTTCCCCTAAATCTGGCTTCTAGCTAGCTCCCAGTCTGCTGATTCCCCATTAGGAGAAAAGCTTCTCACCTTCTCTGCTCTTTCTAAGGTGGGGCCACTGTATCCAGCAGCTGGGAACCATGGTTTTTTTTGGCAATGTTCCCATGTGTGTTGTCTCATCAAGGAGAAGGGTCAAGTTACCTTTTCCTTTTTGTATATCAAACAGGTTATCAAATCAATAACATCAGTTTCTTGCTTTCCAAATAAAATAATCAAGTGTATTTTACTATCCTCATAAATGTCAGTGATAATGGCATTGGGTTAAATAGGCAGATCAAGGGTCATGCTATGAGCAGACAGCAATGCAAGTACAGAACTCTCAAATTCTAAAATGTTAAACTAGTATTTCAGCTAAACTGGAACATAGCATAATGATTTTCAGTTACTCCCTGTAATTGAAATTCATAGTGTTCAACCTGATGGCCAGGTTCTTCAAACGCCCTTAGCTCCCCCCTGTCCTCCTGACAACCTGCTTTCCAATTCAGTCTTGCAGACAATGTGCCTGATCCTGCACCAGGGTGTCTGCAGGGGGCAAGGGCAGATATTAGAATAAGTTAATGAGTTGAATTAGGCTGAGGGGATGTAAAAAGAAAGTAGTACTTTTCAGTTTATATGGGACCTGAAATTTGTTCTGTGATATCTGATTCATTTTTGTAGGTCATAGATCATAGTACTAGAAGAGCTTTATGTGATCATGCTGTCCGACCTTCTCCACAGTGCAGGTTACAGAATTTATATTAACCAACTCCTGCTTGAACTGGATTATAATTACAAAAAAATTGTCTTTTTAAAGACCTACAATAATGTAACTGTGATTTTTGTATCCTAGTTAAGGTATCTGATGGTTTTGGACCCATTTGGTAATTGTTCTAGAGTTGATTGCCCTTCATTAAACAGATGTATTTTTTTTTCTGATTACATTGGAAGGACGGGATGTTATCCAGAGTCTCATATGAGGACAGGCTGGAAGACTTGGGGTTGTTCAGCCTGGAGAAGACAAGACTCCAAGGAGACCTTATAGTGACATTCCAATACCTGAAGGGGCTACAAGAAAGCTGGGGAGGGACTGTTCACAAAGGCTTGTAGTGATATGACAAGGGGCAATGGGTATAAACTGGAGAGGGGCAGATTTAGACTAGACCTAAGGAGGAATTTCTTCATGATGAAAGTGGTGAGGCACTGGCACAGGTTGCCCAAGGAAGTTGTGGCTGCCCCATGCCTGGAGGTGTTCAAGGCCAGGTTGGATGGGCCTTGGGCAGCCTGATCCAGTGGGAGGTGTCCCAGCTCATGGCAGGGGGGTTGGAACTGGGTGATCTTTAAGGTCACTTCTAACCCAGACTACTCTGAATCTATGATCATCTTGTCTGGTGGTAGTAACTGGACCCTGAGTGTAGCTCAGTCTTCTTGAAACTACTGCATCCGTGCCCGCGTTTCTCCTCTAAAGCCACTCCATTCTTAGTGATAAGGAACTTGTTTCAGCTATTAGAAAGGAAAAATTCTGAGGAGGAGTTGTAAAACTTGAGGTCTAAATTGAATATAAGATACTGCCATGGTCTTTGTGGTTTTTATTTCTATTGCTCCTTGATCAGTATTATCTTAAGAGCCTTTCTGCTAACTTTTCTCAGAGTCTACTAAAATACGGATCCCTAGACTTTCGGTTATTTCTATTATTGTGCCTTTTTTTTTTTTTTCTTAAGAGGATATGTCCTTTGGAAGTGTGTGAGCAGTGCATTTCAATCGCAGTATATATAAGTCTCTATGTGACAAACCAGGAGAGTTTGGATGGCAAACTCTGGTATTAAAGGGCACACACCTAGTACAAGAAGGTGGGGATCCTTCAGTGCAGGTGTAAGATATGAGACAGCTGAAGAGGGATAGTACAGAAGAAAAATTGTTTGAATTATCTCACAGAGAATTCTAGTATTCCTGAAAAGTTAATGTATTTTCTTTAAATCTTTATTCAACATGAGCCGCAAGAGCTCTCTAAGATTATATCAAATGTTCTGAAGGATTTCAAACAGTGAAGCCAGGTCAAAAATAGAGGTAGGACAAATGGTGGAACAGATTTGTGCAGCATCCCATGGCTTTCTATTTCTCCCATTTACAATGGTGAAAGCACAGGGAAGAGAGATGAAAGAACATGAAATAACTGCTTGACTTACAAATAAAAATGCTTCCTGAAGAAAATTCCTGTGCTTCCCAAAGTAAATACAGAAATGGACTAAAAACAAAATAAAACAGGAAAAAAACCCCACAAAACCCAAGCCCAACCGAAACCAGAAAAGGGAGGTGAAGGAGGAAAAAAAAAAAAAAACAAACCAAAAAACTGCTAATGCAATGTTGGTACTTACGCTGAACACTTCATCACCAGTGTTTTTTATGCATCCAGTAATTTCCTTTATATAATTAGGCTACCAGTAGACTACAAAGTTCAGACTAATAGCACAAGGGCTGACTTGTAGCTTCTGAATATAAGGATCTTTACTTGCCCATGTATATCTTAATCGTTGCATTATTGGAAAGGATAAGGTTTAATATACCTCGCATTTGCGGAAAGGACTGTCTTCCCTAGATTATTTGGATTTGGATGAGGATAGCCTCCCGAATACAGAAGCAACTTGGTTACATTGCCAATCATACAAAACAAGCATTTGTATGAATAACAAACTTCATATGGATATAAAACTGTTTGCACAAGCTTAGTGACTCTAAGGGTAATATGTTTCATTTATGTTCAAATGTTCCATTTATGTTCATATGTTCAAACAACCTTTTTCAGTTGTACTTTTCAGTAGTAGCTAATATCCTCCACTTTGAACAGATTTATTAGACTTCAGTGATTCCCTCACTTGGAATTCCTCTTTCTATTATGCTATATTTAAGTTCATATCACTTTAACAGCTAAACATACCGGTTTTCTTCCAAACTAGATTATTTATCAAAATTAAGTTGATGCCGTGCTTTCCATTCAATATACAATGGTTTGGCAATTTGCCTTAAGAACTGAGACTTCACTGAAAAAAATTGTTTTAATATCTTGTGAATAATCTGATTTTCATAACAAGGTATTAATGTCAGACTTTCTGTGAAAATTGATCTGTTAATATGCAGTTTCTTTGAAAGGAAATAGTATCCTTACAGAAGACCATTTGTTGTCAGATTTTATAGATGAGGGCTGATAAAGGGATAGGCTTTGAAAGATACCGCTTGGTAATGAGTGTAATATTTCACACTGTATTTCACACTGTTCACCATATTTCACGCTGTTGCTGTTACTCCATTTATATCTCTGTCTCCTGGGCTATGTCTGAGTTGACAGTCTTTTCCTTGGAGTTCAGGATAAGCCATATCTTTTTGCAGTCAAGGTTTTGTCACACTGTGGAAGATGTCTTCAGAATAAACACTTTCCAAGTATTTAGATCAGATCTCCGTAGGGTGTTGGACAGAGTTCCCTGGAAGTCCACGGTCATTGAAACTACTTGCACCTTTTCTCTCTTTCCCTTTCAGTTTTAATTAGCTGGTGTTTGGAGATGTTTGTTTGGTTGGTTGATTGGTTGGTAATTTATTTATTTATTCATTTCCCTGCTACACTGACAAAAAAATTAAGGTGATTTTCCCACATTTTGCAGTTCCAAGGGCAGTTGAACCAGAAGGGTGGCTTGTTTACTGGTTTCCATGGTTGTCTCCAGTCACAAGTGGTGGTCCTCAGGGACATGTGTGTTGTCTCCAGTCACAAGTGGTGGTCCTCAGGGACATGTATGTTGTTTGTTGCAGTTACTTTTTTATTTGAAGTATATCAGAGAAATAATTACTTTGGAGTTATTTGGCTTTGGATGTTTTCAGGAATAGTTGAAAATATCAATTATTTCTAAACATAAGACAGAATTTGGGGATGGTAGATGTTGTTAACACATACCAGTTTTAATTTCTTCAAGTTCCAAGTTAACCAATTAGTTTTACTTACTAGCCTATCTAGTGTGTTTGGGTGAAACTATAGATCTAAATACTACTAAATACGCTGGTTATGGAATGACCTTTTTTGTTTTGCACCTCTTTCTCTGGAGCATATCTCTCTGCTCATTTCCTGACACATGGACGGACGTCTTCCATCTGGACAGTTGCAAGTGCCAGACTGGGACACACACTGCAGTCCCCTGCAGTCTGCCCAGGGCAGTGTAGTTTACACACCGTGCATAGCCTGGGAATCTTACTGGTGTGCAGCAAAATTCTCTCACTAAATCTTCATTCCATTTCAATTTCCACCCTCCATCTCGTCTTATAAAACAGTCCCAGAATGGTTTGGGTCAGAAGGGACCTTAAAGACCAGCCAGTTCCAACCCCCCTGCCATGGGCAGGGATACCTTCCAGTGGATCATGTTGCTCAAAGCTCCATCCAACCTGGCCTTGAATGCCAACAGGGATGGAGCATCTGTGACTTCTGGAAACCCATGCCAGTGCCTCACCACCCTCACAAGAAAACTTTCTTTCCTAATATCTGATCTGAATCTCTCCTCTTTCAACTTAAAACCATTCCCCCTCATCCTATCCCTGCAATTCCTGATCAAGAGCCCCTCCCCAATTTTTCTGGAGCCCCTTTCAGTACTGGAAGCTGCTGTAAGGTCTTTCTGAACCTTCTCTTCTCCAGGCTGAACAAGCATGATTCTTTCAGCCTGTCCTCGTATGGGAGGTGCTTCAGCCCTCGCATCACCTTCATGGCCTCCTCTGAACTTGCTGTAAAAGATCCATTTCCTTTCTGTGCTTATCCTTTCTATGTGTGTCTCGATAATTTCATCTGCAGGTTTTGAAGTCAAAAGAATATTTTCTGCTCCATTTTTTATGTAATGTTGCTGAAATAATTGACAGACAGAATGACAATACCATCTTGATTCAGAAGAGGTTGCAGGGTAAATACTACCCAGCAGAGTGTCTATAATTGGGTGAAGTCGGTGCTGAATGAAAACAACATGAGATTTATTTAGTTGAAGAGGCAGGAAGATTTACAGCCTTAAGATTGTATTGTTTGTGTGTGTGTGTAGGAGTATCTCTGGTTTTCTGTTAATTATATATTTCTACTAACTCCACTAGACTAGGGCTTCAATACCCCAGTAAAGATATCATCTTAAAAAGATCATGCAGCTGTTTGGATTTAATAAATAAGGAAACCATGAAAATAAAATGCCTAGTTTTTATTCCTCCACCTAAAGTATTCTCTTAGCAAAAAAAAAATAAATTACTTGATAAATTTCCACTCTCTATATATAATCTTCTGTTTTATAGCATTTCATGCTTGGGGAAACTGCCTCTTGCATCTCTTCGGGACATTTGAAATAGCAAAAATTAACATAAATTCTGTGATGTGTTTTCCATTTTTAAATGTATCTTATGAAATCTGTGATTTCACACAAATCATTTATTTATCCTGAAGAAATTATTTGTTGCTCCTGAAAAAAAAAAAAGGCACGTGTAGACTGTCAGCTGGCTGGTTTATCCTTTGCCTTTCTCTTTCTATTGTTTTTACTTCACTCTGAGAGTGGTGAGGCACTGGCCCAGGTTGCCCAGAGAAGTTGTGGCTGCCCCATCCCTGGAGGTGTTCAGGGCCAGGCTGGATGGGGCTTGGAGCAGCCTGATCTAGTGGAAGGTGTCTCTGCCCATGCCAGGGGAGTTGGAACTGGATGATCTTTAAGGTCCCTTCCAATCCAAACTAACTATGATTCTTTTAATTAGCATCCAGCTACCAGTACTTTTATCATTTCTGGGGCTGCAGGCCCCTGCGTGTATCTTGACCTCAGAGATTTTAGCAGACTAACATTTATGTTTTCTTGTCCTCTTCCTGCATGTCCCACCTATGTGAGTGATCCTACAGAGATGAGAGCCCGTGTAGCCCCAATGCTACAGAGATGTGCTGTTTCTCATGTTGTACAGCCTGATCCCAGCTCACTGTTCTTTGCCTTCAAAAGGAGACTCAGTCCCTCCTGTGTAGCACTTGTCCAGATGTTGGGGTCACACCTTGCAAGAAATCAAGGGGCCGTGAATCCACGGGAAGTTTTGTGTTAGTTCCAATTTATCTTTACCTTTCTTTTGAGGGTTAAGCTTTTTATTTTGGGTCAAAGCATGTCTTATCTTGGCAGCATCATTAACACTCTTGAGAATGCCAGGTGCTAAAGAGCTCTATTTTTACTGTGCAGATCAAGTGTGTCTAGTTTCTTGTGGCCTATTTTTATATATTTCTTCATTCTATGATAAGGAAAAGCTGTGAAGGGAAGAAAGAGATTGAGAATAGCCAGAGAAAACTGCTTTGATATTATTACAGGAAAATAAAGGGGAGGATGTATCGGTGAGATTCTATTTCTGAGAGGGCATGGAATTAAAATTAAAGGCAGGAAATGAGGCATATAAACACAAATAAAATAAAAAGTGGAAGAGTACATTTTGTTAGCTATATTTCATCAGTCAATTGACTATTTCCAGAGAATTCTATGAAAAATACTTTTAGGTTTTTGAATGAAGGATTCTTAAGTACCAGTGACTCAGAAATTTTCTTTTATCTACATGTATTCAAGGGCATTCTTATTTAGCATTCAGTATTAAGCAGTTATTTGCAGAAAGCGAGGAGATGCTGAGGAACCTGAAGACTCTTCCTCCCAGAGAATGAGGCATATATTCTGCTTTGGGTGTGTGCTTAAAGCCAGCGGTCCTCTGTCCTAAAAATAAACAACTGACTGAGCTGTAGAGAGCTTGGAGGGGGGAAAGGAGACGCTTGGTTCCATTGTACAGAAGCACCAGCCAACAAAGGGACTCTGCCACTGAGGGCAGGGGCTGGGATTACCCTCTGCGATAGTTGAAGGGCAGTTGATATACATGGGATGAAACCCAGAAAAACAGCAGATAATCCCTTATGATGACTTGCAGTGTAGCAGGAAGGCAAGATAAAGTTAGTAAAACTAAGGTAACCAAACCATTTCAGTCCTCCCCATAGATCCTTTAGACTTTTGGATGCTCTTCTTGTCCCTAAACGCTCTCTAACTGATTCATACTCAATACTGTGGTTAGTACCAGGAACTGAGTGCCCAAGGTAATGCTTCCTATGCATCTTAGCATTTTGTTTGCTTTTGTCTACAGCACTGTGACTCCAGGTTTATCTACATGTTTTGAAGGCAATCACAGTTGTTTTTCTACATGTGCTGAGAGCCAGCAGCTGGGAAACCACATAAACTGAAAGGCGCAGAGCTAAACTTTGCACTGAACCATGTTTAACATAAAGCCTCCAAGCAAGCAGGTTGTTAGTGTAGATGGTTGCTGTACTAACACATTGATACAGCATCAGTCTGGCTTGAGGAGTGGTTAGAATGAGCTCATTTGTCTGCCCCAGCAATACACAATCAGCTTGTGACCTGCTGTAACATCCAGAGTCTTTTCTTCAGCACTGCTACGAAATACTTATATGCCATATTGGACTGCCTAACTGCTAATTCCACCCAAAATAAGGATTCTTTTTTTTTTTTTTTCAGCTGATTGCATCTTGCCCTTTTCAGATCCCTTTTCCATTTAATCGTGATTACTTTCCTGTTTCTCTCCTTTGTTGTTAACTTTCCTCATTTTTGCTTTTGTCAGTGCCGGCTTTTCTGTTCTGTATCATTACCCTGGTACACTCCCAGTTCTTTTCCTTGGTTGTTCAACCTCTCTTACATTATAACGTACAACCCTTTCCTGTGTCTGAGGAAACTGCTAAGATTCCTGCATGATGGTTGGATGGAGAAGGGTTTACCTTTCACCATCTTTATTGACTAAAGCTTGAGACACTTTTCCTCCAAAGCTGGTAAAAGTTTTTGTCCATATGCTGCACTGCTTCCCCCCCAAATAAGAGATAATCAAGTTGAGTCAAAACCCCTGGGGTAGTTCTTCTTATCCTTCTGTGGAATACAGGTTATTATCTTAGAAAGTACATTTCAAAAGTTATTTACTGTCAGAGATTTTATGCAATTAAGCATCATTTTTTGCCTGTCTAGCAATTCAGACTGCTAGTACTTACTAAGAAGTTTTTGTTTGTATGATGACATTAATTGAATGACATTCTTAGTTTTCTTTCATTTTATTATTTATTAAAAAAACCAAAACAACTATGGAATTATCTAAAAGACAGTTTAGAGTTTCCCTCTTTTTGAAGAATCTACCTCTTCTTAGTTGCAAAGAACTGGAAGTTAAATGAATGGAGTGCCTGTTATTAAATCTGGGGTGTTGCCAGTGGTTCAGAGAAAAGGGTCCCTGAGCGGGGCGATGCTCTGGTTGCTATGGTGACAGTGCTTTGTTTTGAACAGCATCCTGGGCTGGCAATGACTATCACGCCTGCTGTAGGTACCCAGGAATTACTGTGCCCTGAGTACTTTCCTATTTGCAAGACAATTAGTGTTTTTGTTTTCCACCCATGGCTACATCTAAGTAATCATTTGCAGTTTATTCTATACCAAGTGATGAGGGATGTAGTTCAATTGATTGGGGAAGTTTTTCTGGTGTCTAAACTCTGTTATGCAAGTGACAAATTGCGTTCTGCATTAAGGAAGTGTAAATCTAGATAAAATCCACATAAATTATTACGGATTTAGGCTAGTGTCTTATCTTAGGGTGTGTTCATGTTTCCTTTTGGAGGAGATAGAAGGCAACATCTTACTAAGTCTGTTTCTGGCAGCTGGTGGACTGTCCCCTATGGAATCTGAAAAATAACTATGCATGTTTCAAACAAATCTGCTTATCTTCTGATTTACATCTTCTGTCTAAGTGAAGAAAACAGAACAAGTTGGGAGTAAAGAGTTGTTTAAAACCAAGTTTTCCCCCTTTAGTATTTGGTAACTGCATGTTCTCGACATATGAAGATAGAACTGTAGTGTACTTCTGATACCCAAATGTTTTCACTGATCCAGCACCATATGCAAATTAAAATCTAAAATTATTTGATTAATACTGGGTTCATGTACAATAGCAGGTACTGAAACACTATGTTACAATGACATAAGCTTTGAATCTCTTATAGATTACACTAGCATATGGCTTAGGCACTTTGTTACCATCCCTAACACAACAGGCTCTAATTTTAGAATGTCCTTTACTTGTTACAACTAAATTGTTTTTGTCATATATTTCTTTTATTTTTTTGAGACAAGTCAAGGGTTTTTTTGTTTGTGGTGTTTTAATAGTCATGCTCAAGTCCATTACGCTTTGTGGAAACTAGAAAGAAATAGGAAAACAATGAGTCATTAAAATACATGTTGTAGAGGATTAAAATCTCTTTTCTGGTTGAATTGCTTCCAGGCAATAAGGAAAAGTCAGCCAAGTATCATATCATGTTAAACAAGTCTCAGAATCTTGGCAAGTTTTTTCAGTTTTGTTTTTTTTTTTTTTGATAAATACTCCTAAAATTTGTCTTTGGAAATGCCAAAGTCATCTCTGCTACATGAGAGGTGCCTGTAAGGGTTTGGCTAAGCAGGGCATGATGATATTGGGTGGTACTGAGGTAGTACTGAGTCATTTGACCGTCAGTGAACATCAGCGGTAAAACAAAATATGTTTCTTAATTCGTATGTGAGTCCTTGTCGCCCAAGATCAGTGTTCTACTAAGTTCTTACAGTGAGCAGAGCTATTTAAAGAGGCAAAATGTTAAAATCCAGAATTCATTTCATTGGATGTCACACTAGTATACAGCTAGACTAATTAGAGGTCATTATCAAATAAATAGTACTCTCTGGCTTAACTTCCTTATACAGCTCTGTAGCTATAAATTACAAGAAATGCAGTTTAGTCATGACACTTCTTCTATGTACTCTGACCATTTTCGTTTCATGATAAAGCCATAACATTTGTATTAATCTCATAAAACCTGCAGGGTGTCCTTTTTGAGGGGGTTTCATATTTCTGTATTAAATAACATTTTATAGGTTGCTTACTTCTGAGGTGGCAAGATGTGAATAGACGTGTTTAAAACAGTAGAATCCAGGTCAGTAGTTAAACTTCTTTTATCTCTAGATAAAGAATATTTTTCTGCAAAAAAAAAAGCTGAATGTCTTTTAATTACATAAAACTGAACACATACACACAGAGAGACAAGTTTTACATATGTATAAAACGAAGCCATTAAGACCTACTTTTATTTTCTTTTCCTGCAGACATATAGAAAAAATAAGCTCAATATCAAAATCAGATCTCTATTTTCCAGTACCTGAAGGGGGCTGCAAGCAAGCTGGGGAGGGACAGTTTACAAACGCTTGTAGGGGCAGGACTAGAGGCAATGGGTATAAACTGGAGAGGGGCAGATTTAGATGAGACATAAGAATTTCTTTACTGTGAGGGTGGGGAGGCCCTGGCACAGGTTGCCCAGGGAAGTTGTGGCTGCCCCATCGCTGGAGGTGTTCAAGGCCAGGTTGGATGGGGCCGTGGGCAGCCTGATCCAGTGGGAGGTGTCCCTGCCCATGGCAGGGGGGCTGGAACTGGATGATCTTTAAGGTCCCTTCCAGCCCAAACTATTCTAATATTCTATGATTCTGTAATTGAATAATAATCAAGATTTATCTTTTAATACATATGAATTTGGGATAAGGTCAGTATAGTTTATATGTGATGAGAGATGCCAGTTCTGAAGTATTTAGCAAAACATTTGGGTGCATATTTCTCCTCCTTTTTCTAGGATGCTACTTGTTTGTATCTAGGAACACAGCAGATCTCAATTATTCAACATAAATGAACTGTGGATTTAATTAAGGATCTTGACTATGTGTGTACTATGTACTGGTGATATAAAATAACCTATTGCAAAGGATTTTTAAAAATTTTAGTTGTTCTTAAATTTAGGGGTTATTTTTGGCAAAGAATGTCTGTGGAAAATGTAATATAACTTTGTAATGAAAGGATCGTGTTTGAAGTCCCTGGTTTCCTGAGAATTAGAGGTTACTCTTCTTTGAGGATGTGTTTGTGTTTGGTCTTCCTAGGGAATATCATAGATCTTCATTGGAAATCATCAAGAAGGCAGTGTGAAAGTAGAGTTTTGATCCGGATTATGTGAACTCTAAAAATATGTTGGTAATTTTGATAAAGTAGGAGCCTAGGTAATTGTAGGTAATGGTGTATAACTTCTTAATGGCTAACTGAGCTCTTAGTTTATTACTGTGGTTTAAAAATTCATTTATTGTTTCTGATCTTAATGTTTACTGTTGTAAACTCCTAAAGATAATAAAATAATTGTTATAAGTCATGGTCTAAGGTGATTCCCATTGAATCTTGCTACTGAAAATGAAGATGGTGACAGCAATAGCTTCTTCCTGCATTGGAAAAGTGGTTTATATGACTTTAGATTTATTTTTATAAATAAATTGACTGCTTGCATGTCTCAAGTTTCATAGTCAGACAGAGAATAGGTATCGTTGTAGTCAGTGCTGCAGTAAACACAAGCTTATAATAATTAAAATAAAGTCAGACTTTCTCAGGTGTGTGCAGAAGAACACATCTTTATTGACAGGGAGTGAGAATCTACTTGCATACAAATAAAGCAAGTTCCTTTTCAGTGCACAGACAGTGCTTCAGTGCTTTTGCCTTCATTATAGAAAGAGGCCAATTTTCAGGCTAAGCTGCACCAAATACCTGCAGCCAGTGGGACTGGGGCTGTGATGATTTCACAGAATCAGAGAATGGCTTGAGTTGGAAGGGACCTTAAAGCCCATTCAGCTCCAACTCTCCTGCCACGGGCAGGGACACCTCCCTCTAGATCAGGTTGCTCAAAGCCCCATCCAGCCTGGCCTTGAGCACCTCCAGGGTTGAGGCAGCCACCACTTCTCTGGGCAACCTGTGCCAGTTCCTCCCCACACTCACAAAAAACCCATTTCTTCCTAATATCTAATCTAAATCTCCCCTCTTTCAGCTGAAAACTGTTCCCCCTTGTCCTATCCCTGCACTCCCTGATTAAGAGCCCCTCTCCAGGTTTCCTGGAGCGCTTTTAAATACTGGAAGCTGCTCTAAGGTCTCCCCAGAGCCTTCTCTTCTCCAGACTGAACAATCCCAACTGTCTCAATCTGGCCTCAGATGGGAGGTGCTCCAGTCCCCTGATCATCTTTGCCGCATGGCTCCTGCAAGAGTTTCAAGGCTTGCAGTGTGGAGGAGTTTCAATTCAGAGTAGCTTGTGAATGATCCTCATTCTTAACTGCTTCCCCTTGATTTGCATTTGATTCTGAGCTGCTTAACCACTAGTAGATTATTTCGATTTTCCTGGTGAATAATGCATGAGGGTATATAAGTAGATGTTCCTTGGCTGAGTGGGCTGCAGATGAAAAGTGTCAGCTCCTTTGCAGCATTAACGTGCATTTTTTTTCTCGGGTTAAAGCTGTAGAGAACCTAGGTATGCTTTTTTTGGATAACTCCTACAAATGCCATAATATTGGCAATATTTGCTTTTTCTCTTCTTTTCCGTTTGAATACCTGTTATTACAACAAAGAAGTCAGTTGCCAATTTTCCATATGAGCTTATTTTCCTTGGGACTCCCCTTCAAGATTTCAACATTACATTGTTGTACCTGCTGCTTAAGCTTCCAAAAGAATGTCAGGAAAGGGATTTTTTTGTTGTTTTTCTGCCACTAAGGTTAATTTGTTTTATTGACTTAGAATGCTGATTCCTTTTTTGCATCTCCTTTCACCTTAATATGTGCCCAAGGAATAATTGGAATATCCTTTCTGGCACAGGCAACCATGAGACACAGATACATGCAATTCTTGTGTATAATATGTGCAATGTTTTCTACAGGTAGATCTAAATACATTGAATGCTGTAATAATTAAAGCAACACTTAAACCCACTCGTGATCCACTGAGTAGGAAAACCTCTTCAATTTTTCCCTTCTTAATTTACTAAGGAACATTTGAGGATCTTAAAGTAGATTCGTTTCAGTCCCTTCTCCTTTTTCAGCATATTAGAACATATCCTTTTGTATTCCAAAATGCTAGAAAACTAAAGCAAGACTACTATTCCTGTTTCCTTCTTGTTAGTCTTATAAGTACGGGGCACCTATTCAAGATCATAATTTGATCTGTAAAATATAACTACTCTGAAACTGATGTCATGGGCCATTCTAAACAAAATATTGAATTGGTCAACTGTGAAATGTGAAAAATTCCAAGAACGTATCTGATGTAGCAAATACTTTGGAAATTGGTGCTTGATATGAGAGTCCCGTGGAAGCGTGGTTAGAAAAAAACTTCCTAAAATATGGAATGAAGCTACTGAACAAAATAGTCATAAAATCAGTTCCTCCAAACTCCCCAAATGTAACAATATCCCTTGAGTTTACAGGCATCCAGATGTGAGTTGTAGATAAGTATACTGTAAAATAATGCTTTTAAACTAAACTTAGTCTGATGTTTCATAAGATAAAAGATTGAAAGGGTGTGAAGTTGTAGAGGTTGTATAGTAAACAAGGCACAGCGTTGTGCAAATGTTTCAGAAGTAAATATAGGTTAATAGCTATGATAACAGAATTCCATATCCAAAACCAGTACTATGAGTATTTTCTGAACTTTTTATAGTATTTCATGTAGAGATGCTGAAAATTGCAGAGAAAATATTTGGCAGAAATGCACATTCTTAGAAGGGCTGTGTTTTACTGGTGTCAGGTTATACAATATGAATTCTTAAAATATAACTAAAGAGTAATAGAGAGGAAAAAAAAGAGAAAACACATTTTGAGAAGATGTGATTTAAATTTAAAATAATTATAAGACATGCTCTGAAAGCCATTTTCCAGTAAGATAAGTGATCTGTTTGTGAGAGCGATTCTGTGATTCCAGTGCTACTGGGGCAGGGAGGGAGATGTTGTTGTCTTGTCCACCATAAGTGGTCCCTGACTTTCACACATGTAACTCAAACTACTGCAGTCGAAGCAGTCTTTCTCATTGTTCAAGGTGAATTGCTGATGTATTCCAGTCTTCCAAACCCTGTGTCACCTTCCTCTGCGATTCTTAATCTTGTTTAACGTTCCTCATTACCTTTGTCATTACCTCATTTTCATTTTGTGTGCAACGTGTCAGGGAGAGCAGAGTAGGAGAAACAGAGAAACTAGAGTTTGCTCCCTCATCTCCTCCACATGTTTATTTTGTTCGCTTTTCCATTCTCACATCATGCCATAAGAAGAGCTTTGCTTACATAAACTTCTGCTTTCAAATTTTCCCCTTGATATCAAATTCTGACACTTAACTTCTCTTTGATGTTGCCTTCATTCCTTGCCCTTCTTAAAGGATCCTGCTACCCATATCCAAGTAGAAGTCCCCGGAATCTGTTGCTCGCAGGTAAGGGTTAAACCATGGTAACTTTTCTGTTCAGGGTGGGCAGCAGGATGGGTGGTAGAGGTCACCTACCAGAAGGGCTAGAGCTGGGCTAAATCTTTTACGAGTCTGACGTACCCTAGTGGCAACAAATGGGCCGGTGCCAGCATCACCAAGGAGTTCTGTAGAGCTTAATTTCTTCTGCTTTTGTTCGCAGGAGAGAGTGTGCCATACAGAACAATGACAATGATTCACAGCAAGGCAGACAAAGCACAGCCTTTGAGTGGAGGTGCTATTGATAGTCATTTTTACATTAATTGCATTTCTGTGCCACAGAAATGTACTTGATTAACAAAGCGTAGCTCATTCTGGAACTGATGTACAAGGCTTTACTTAATTGTGGGCAGCCTTCAGTATGAAGAAAACCTGTTTATCAAGTTTAAACAATTCTAAGATGGAAAAACACTTAGAATAAAGTATTTATTTGAAGAGTGGTGTTACTGTGAGAGTTATTGAGTATTTACATTGTCAAGGAAATATAATGCAGTTCTGCACCTCATCTCACAGTCTTCTTGCAGATGACATTTCAGCAAGGATTCTGTCCACAGGTTGGACCACTCCACATGGTCCTACCTACCTTTTTCCTGGCAAAGCCAGCAGATGGGCAGCTTTTGCTTAGGAAACTTCTGCATAACAAAAAAGAAATGTTTCACGGTATGAGCCAAATGAGCAGTTTTAAAATGTAAGATGTCAGAAGAATAGATTGAAAGAGAGATTGATATACATTGAGGTTATTTTTTTTCAATCGTGTAACTACAGATGAAGATGTGCATTGCAATAAAGAAGTAGTCCCCCATGGGTAGTTCTCACTGTACCTGTCTGCCACCTACTATAAAGTGTTATCCACTTAATTTTGATGCACTGTGGGTTTTGTGAGAACTTTAAACCACACCAAGTTTAATATTTTTTCATGTGTAATAAACAGGGTATTGATTGTGTATAAATATTTCTATGAATACAAGTAGAGATTTTTTACAGATTCTTTTAAGACCTCGTTTGTTGCTTAATATATCCTGATATGTTACTTTCTGTTAGCATATTGTTATTTTAAGCTGGTTTACAATTCAGTTGTTAATAGGAAGACTCCAAATTTAGTCAAACAATGTAGGCTGGAGTTTATTAATCGTTAAAATAGCTGCTTAATTTTTATTCAAAGCCAACAAAATTTGGGGATACAGGGCCTTTGAACATCCAGTGTTTGGAATTTAATTGAAACAGTGGCCTCGACAATGCCCTGAGGTTTTCAAGGTGTCTACATCAGCCATGCAGAACTCCAGGGACTCTGAAGAGGAGGAGGATGGTTTGTAGAATATACAAGCTTGAGTTTACCGTATTTATTCATGTAAAATGTTTATCAAGAACAGTTTAAATAAGGAAAGCTTATGTAAAGTGGTCTTGGTGTATGCCTACAGCAAGCCCACTCGTCTGAAGACGTGCACGTACATCTGGGTATATGCATGTCCTTTTTGTGGTCCGGTGAGTGACAGAAGCCATTTTAGAGTAGTTAAGTTCTCAAAACTTGAAATAAAATGCTTCAAATACTTTAACAAAAGAAAAAAATGTAGATTTTTCAGTGTCCTTAGCATTATCAGAAGGATAAAGGAAATATTAAACACACTTAATTGTTCTTTTAAGTGTATTTGCTTGTACTCTTCTGTCACTTTAACTGTGATTTATTTCTTTGTGGATCAGAGTTTCAAAAATGAGTGTGACTAATAGTTTGCTGCTGGATCAAAGGGAGTATTTTCACAACTTAAATACATGTTGGGGCAACAAAAGCTACATTCAAAGTTTGCTAAAAAACAAATAAACTTTTATTAAAATCAGTAGGGGTGAATTAACTAATACTTTTTCCATCAGGAATGTAAGACATAATTCAGATCACTTGTTTTCTTAACTGCTTGCACAGAACATTTTGGAAGAATAAATCATATGGGTTAGTCTTTGTATTCTAGTAGAATCTGCCCCTCTGTTGTGGAGAAAGTTTGAAGATAAGTCAGTTAACTGAATGTCTCTCACTAGAAGGTTAGAATAAATTTCATTACTACAAGTTGTCTCTGTTATGTCTCAAAGGAAAAAAAAAATCACTCAATGTGTAGTTACACATTGCTATAAGAAATTGTCAGGATGTAAAATCTGTTCAGTTGGCAGTTACAGACTGACAGTGCTTGGTTACTGCAGTACTGATGGGGTTGACAGCTTTTAAGTTTGTGTATGCAGCACTGACCCATTTGGAGCTATTTAGAGATTTCCAGTAATGTTTTTTTGTTGTTGGAGGAGAGTTAAGTATCAATGAAGTAAAAAATTTGATGGAACTGTTTGGCAAACCCCTAAAATACTGCGTAGTGGATGCTCCACTCTGTGCAAAGTAGGAAGTGCCTGGAGACTTGGCAGTGAACCTCCAATCTCCTGCATCATTTGCTCACAGTTTCCCTTTGTACTATCTTCTCCAGGCAGGTATCTTTTCAAATGCATTTTCTGTTAGTTTAGCCACAGTGCTGGTGTGCTGTGCTGTAATATGAGTGTTTTAAACCTTTCCCCTGAGCCCTAGCTAAAATACAAGAAATTTTCAATGCAGTTTCATTACATTTTGGGTTTTTTTTTCTCAGTTTAAAGTTACAACATAGTGGCTTTGGAGATTTTTTTAAAGATTTTATTCAAAACATGGTATAACTAGGATTACAGGTTGTCAGAATCAAATTGTGCTGAGTTTTCTACCATGGTTACAGCCTTTGTAATGAAATGTATAGGTGCACAGGGTTCTGCTTTTAGTAGACGTTGGAAATTATCTTGAGGGCTACTTAGTTCTGCTTAGTTTTATGACATTTTCTGTTCTTGTCAGAATCTGCCATGACAATTGCTTAACAAGGAATTAAAATCTCATAGCTTCCTAATTCTGCTCCATCTTTACCCGATGAAATGTTCATAAACACACAGTATGGGGCATCATCTTGTGTCTATAGAAAAAGGCACTGAGCGCTGATCTGATTCTCAAAACTATGAAAGTGCAACTAAAGAGGAATTTATACTAAGTATTGAAACCCAAAATGCCTGGAGGGTTTGCAAAACCAATAAGCAAAACTACTAGTCCTGCTTCCATTGACTGATACCTCTTTAGCAGCTTTGAGCGGATCCAGACTCTACTTAACTGATTTTTTAGCAGTTCCCTAAGCCCAGCAAACTCCCACGTCAGTCCTCCCTGCTTCAGGAGGCACAGTGAGAGCAAAAGCATGACTTAACTGTCCCTGTCACCCCGGTGTCCCTGACTGATGGAACGAGAAGCCCCATTGGGGAGCTCTGGTTTAATTAGCGCAGCTTTAAGTCAGCCCCAAGATGAAGGAGCACAAAACTTGCCTCAAGTCGATATCGTACAGTTCTTTTCAGTGCTCATATGACAAAAATCTTAATAAATTAAAGAAGAAAGATAAGCCTTTCAGAAGCTAATGAAGGCATAGTTTCATAACTAAGCATTTGAGCAACCTGGGCCAATGGGGTTAGATAATCACAAACCTTATTCAGTCATTGAAAGCAAGTGACAATTTTCCAGTAATGGCTTCAAAGCTGTTAGCTGCCTTCTGTGTTTTCAGAGGCTTCTCTCTGCGTATAAGGAAGGTTGCACCAGGACACATCTTTTGATATCATATGACATTATGCACTGCATCCATCACATTGCATCACCATTGAAATAAACATTGCTCAGATCATGTCTTTTCCTGACATTAAAGCTTAATGACAAAAAAAATGAACTTGTACAATGAGAATAAACATATTCCTATGAGTCTTCTTTCTGTAGATGATTTCAAAAGGCAGGGTAAATGGAGGTGGGAACATTTCATATTTGCTAAAATTGCCAATCATAGAATCATCTTGGTTGGAAAAGCCTCTAAGATCACCCAGTCCATCTGTCAGCCCAACAATGACATGCCTACTAAACTATGCCCTGAAGCACCATATCTACATGATTTTTGAACACCTTCAGGGATGGTGACTCCACCACTTCCCTGGGAACCCTCTGCCAGCGCTGCACCACTCTTGTAGTAAAGAAATATTTCCTAATATCGAATCTGAACCTCTCCTGGTGCAACTTGAGGCTGTTTCCTCTCATCCTATCACTATCAATCCTAATGAGTAGTTACGAGAATTAAAAGCTTCAGCCTTTGCAACTTCCTCAATGTTTTATTCTTCAAAATTTAGCTGGTGAAATTGGATTTGCTAAAGATCTGGTGTAGTACGACAGTTAGTTGAACCTTATTTTTCCAGCTTGCTACGTTCCTGCAGCATTTTGTGTGGGTGTTTGCATCCCATGTAGCCTCCCATATCTCGAGCATTTCCAGTTTCCCCTGGGAAGGTTTTTCACATTCCAGTGCCCCTCATTGTCAACATTTAAATAGCTGATATTTTGATGTCATGAAAAGACATGCTGGGATTGCCACATTTAAAAAATATAAATTGGAATTTTTCTTTTGTGATAGTCCTTTTATGCTTGAGTGGGGACAATGTTCAGGTCGGCACCAAACTCTCATGTGGTTACAATAAGTCATAGTGTAGTATGAAATCTGCTTCTACGGTGCCATTATTTTGGTGGCTGCTGTGTACTTCTCTCTTCACATTTGCTTCTGTGTAATGTCTGTAGAGAATTTCAGTAGTGGCTTGCGCAGTAAAATAGCATCAGTAAATTATTTAAAATAGAGATAGTCACTTTAGTGTGATTTAATAATTAAAAAAAACCTTTTAAGAGAAAGCAGCCTCCACAGAGACCTTTGGGGAAGCGCTGAGAACCCTCATTTGAGAACTGATGGCTCTGGCCAACACCCCTGAACTTTCTGGATTACCATGATATTGTCAGCTGTTAATAATTACAGGAAGATCCTCTCAAGCTGCTTGTGGTCTCTGGTGTCTCATTTACTTTCTTCTCACTTAGCAAACTCAGACTTGAATTATCATTGCACATAGGGATCACTAAAACATTACTTCTCCCTTCTTTCCATTGCTTTCTTTTGGAGAATTGTTTAATAATGTAAAGAACCTAATAACTTGCATCTGATACTTTAAATATGCTATATTTTATGAACAAAATCCAGGCTGTTTCTATATAATGTGAAATGCTTGCTGTGTACATGCACTCATATATGCGGTTAGAAAAGCCTGTGGCTAGCATTTTATTTCCCATATATATAGCTATAACTCTCTGCGAAGCCCAGTGTAAATTGTGATGTTGGCTTTAGATTGCAAACAGCTTCATTTAGGGAACCATGCAGAGAAAGGTATTGCCTAAGGATGTAAAGATATTTTATTTCCCTGAGAAAACAAAGTGGTTGCTATGGGACAGAAAATTATCTAATGGTGGCTTTTTGCAGATACAAGCTACTGGACAGAATTAGAACGTTCAAACCACAGGAGGTGAAAATGCTGATTTTTCCAGAATTTATTTTTGAAATATTTTTCTTAGTGTCGATCTAGGTATTTTCAAGAAAAATAAAGAAGCAGGTATTTTTCCAGTCCTCCTAGAATACTGTGCAAATGAAACATATTTGTTTAATCAAGTGAGCTTTTAAATGCCTGTGAAGAAAAGTACAGTCCTTTTGAATGCCAAATGGTAATTTTTTAAGGTATCACCTAGTGTAAAGAATGATTTTTCCATATAGGAACATAATTAAAAATCTAAGTACTGAGTGAAAATTGTTCTGTAAATTTAATAACCGTATTAAATGTGATTTTTTTTAAATGAGGTAAACATTTAAATACTGATGTTTGAAATATTACTGCATCAGCTCTGCAAGTGCCCTCTGCGTTGTCCTCTCACTAGCCGAACAGAATTGTTGACTCCAATGCGGTTGGGCTGTCTGGGGCTTATTTGGCTGCGTGAAATGCATCACGATCCATCGCAAACCTAGTAATTAACTATCTTTCCCCATCCTGCATTTGTAGGATCTGTGATTCTGTCTCTTCTTTTCCTCTTTTCCCATGAGTTTTCCTATGAGGCAGCAGTTTCTAACAGCCCTTCACCTTCCCCACGTGGAGGGGCTACAGTGCCACTCCAAGTGTACCTACACAGGGACTGGTAAAACTCATTACTTCACCTACAATTAAACACCATGTGGCTATCGGCATGAAAATGTTAGATCTTATGGTTCCTGATGGTGTAGAAAGGTACATTTTAGGATGTTGGTTTTGAGCTGGTTGCATGCTTGTGCCCCATTAAAGTATAACTTTTGGAATTAATTAAATGGATCTAGAAAAGATGCTTGTTGGTAGATCCATCATCCCTTAGCAGCATTTGCAGTAACCTTTCACTACCCATAGCAATGACAACCTGGTGTACCAAGAAATTGTGTAGAAACTTTGCAGGCTGACCGGCATGGAGTACTTTGAGTAAAGGATGGCTTGTTAGCTCTAGCATAATGTTCACCTTACCAGACCCTCCTGACTTTTCAAAAATAGCTGCTTCCTCCCACCACCACTTTTTTTTCCCCATAAAGCAGAGTAATAGAATAAATAAGAAAGATCAATTGAATTCACAGACAAAGATTTTCCCAGCCATAATGGTGCATAGCAACAATAGCCCTGATTGTTCAGCCCTTTAAGGAACACACATGAAGGTTAAAATTAGTCAGTAAGGCTTAATTAGTGGGATTCTAAAATAAAATCCACATCAAGACAGAGTAAGGTGATGATATGGAGAGATAATCTGTATTTCATTTATGATTTTGCAATCAATGACAAGCAATACCTGCTTTGAGAAAGGGTATCTATTACTGCCAATTAATGATCAGGAATTCTCATATAATCTCCTCTAAAAAAATGAACAAGCTTTAAATTCTAAGTGTCTTAATTTTGTAAGCTGAAAAAAGTACAAAGTAAAAGAAAACCATGCCCGTTCTTTTAGATGAAGGACCAGTGGAGCACTAGCTAAAAATGAATTTCCTAGTTAATATTTTGAACCTTGTCTGCTGAAATATTGATGAAGTTTAAATAATGAAATGGAACGTTTACTGTGTTGTTCTTCTGTTGGAGTTGTGCTCTGGAGAGTACGATGCACAGCGATTTCTGCCTGTGGTTGTGAATATTTTCACTTTTGCTCCACAGATTATTCTGCTCCCTTGATGGATCAAAGTGGCAAATTGGTTTTCTCCATTTATTTTGCGAAGCCTAGGCTGCATTAAACTACAGGGCAACGTGAGAGTTAGGGATAAACTGCCCTGCTCCATATAGCTTTCAGACTGAAATGTGACTTGTGACCGTGATGGGCTGTGGAGAGCTACCTGTCTTGCAGCTTCTCTGTCTGTTGTGAACCAGGGCTGCATCCTGTTTGCTCTTCCCAGTTATATGCTTAAAAAAATCCATGAGGTATGATTGTTCAAAGGAAGGGTAGAGGGAAAGGAATACTTTTGAATACCTCCTATTCTTTTATACTGTTTTATTCTTCAAGTTATCCTGCGTTGAACAATTTCTATTGCTCTGTAATAGTCCTGTTTTGCATTATTCAAATGTTCCTATATTCCTTGACTGAAATTGTTGTCATATTAGGGTCCATAAGAAAAGACAGGCTGCCTTTATTGGGACTAGGACTTAAACAGCTGTGTCTTTCCTGTTTGTTCAGAATGAGGTGCATCTCTTCCAAGCTAAGCCAACGCAAAGCTCTGTGACTATGAATGGCACAGGAGCTTGCTCAGAGCATTTACTTTTTGTAGTCTTTCCTACATAAATTAGAATCGCTAATTAGTCATGCCTGCATTTTAATGAGTTACTGTATTGCTTTTGGTTGCTATATGGCTTGATGAATCTTTCTGCTAAGCTGGTGCCTGGCATTCACAAACTGAGTAAAACTTGAGAGGAGGCAGTAGGAATTGCTTGCTATCACCTTACTCTCTCGTGCAATGTGCAGCATCCAAGCGTATGCTGATTTCTTGTTTGTGTACTATATGAAATACTCTTTCCTAAGTTGTTGAGTATTGTCATTTTTAAGCATCTTAAACCAATAATCCATTTTCATTTTCTTCACTGAAAATCTCTTTCAGATTATATCTCTCAGATTCACTGTAAATCACTGGAATTTCACTGTGTTTTCTTCCTATCTTCCAGTCATTCCAGCTCTGTTTATACTTTCTTTTTCGACCTCATGTCCTGAGTCCCATTTATTTCTCCTCCTTCT
The DNA here is from genome assembly GCF_032191515.1 of Phaenicophaeus curvirostris. Classification (NCBI taxonomy): domain Eukaryota; kingdom Metazoa; phylum Chordata; class Aves; order Cuculiformes; family Cuculidae; genus Phaenicophaeus; species Phaenicophaeus curvirostris. The sequence goes on from NC_091396.1 coordinate 3,173,756, forward strand.
TTTCTGTTGATAATTCCTTTGATATTCCTTGCAGCTCCCGGGCATAAAGGAAAGCATATTCCTAGCCAGGGGAATTTAGGGTGAGTCGTTTCTAAATTTCTTGCTGATTTCTCAGCCAGGAAAAAGGTATTAAGACTTTATGGAAAATTTGCTTTTACAGTGATTCCATAAAAGTTTTCCCCATCTTCATAAATTCTGGGTTTTCTTATTCTGTTCCACCACCCTTCCACCAGTCATCGGCTAGCTGAGGGAGTGGTCTTGGACATTCCTGACTTCCACTGGGAACACTGCATGGGATGTGTGGATAACCTTTGACTGTGTTTCTGTCCCTCATTGCAACAACAGAGGTGTCTTGGGCACTGGGTCACCTCTATGTTATCTAGAACAGTGGTTCCAAAGAAGCCAGAGCTGCTGGGGGATATTTGCAGGATTGCTGCACCACAAGTTTCCAGTGAAACTCTCATGTCCACTGGTAGACCTGAGAGCTGGATCTTTCCTTCATATTAGACCTCTATTGCAAACATTGATAAACAAAAAAATATTGCAAGCAATTTGAATTCATTTCTCAACTGAAGCTTCCTAATGTAATAGCTGAAATATATATTTTATCCGTTTTGGCTTATAAAGATGGAATTTGGCTTATAAAGATGGAACTTAAAATTCTCATACCTGAAATTGGAATATATGAGTACAATCATCATTACCTTAGTCTTAGAGGTGTTTCTGTAAATGAGAGCAATCTAGAGCCCGGATGGTGAGTTCCAAACGAACCTCCCTCTAATGAAAGTGCTGGTGGACACGCACAGTAGTTACATAGTGTACAGGTAATGCCAACATGAGAATCATTTGTCACCTAGACACACGTTCTGTGATTCTTCTGTAACATCAAGAATCTATACATAAAATGCCATGACTTAGCAGAGAAGAGTATATGCAATTTGCTTATTTATACAATTATTCTTCTTTCTCTGATCCTGTTCCTTTTAGGGATGTGCATTGCTGTTTCCTACTAGCTTTATTTGCATCACTTCTTGCCTAAAAGAAAACAGGGTTATTTTGAAACTTGAACACGGAAGTCAAACTGTATTGTAGTACTCATGATGTCGGGGGTGTGACTGCCAATTAATATCCAGAGCACTTCTGTTTCCGTAGTAATGTCTTGGATGTCAGCCATGCATTTCCTACTGAATTAATGAATGTCATGGAACTTATCTACCACTGCTGCCAGAAACATAAGAATAAATAGTAATATTTCTGAAATAGGATGTACCCAAGATTACTTTTTGATAACGGGTTTTAAGCTTGCACCTTCTTTATTCTTTCAATGGATCTTACTTACCTGCTCTGCCTCTCTAAGCTGTGCAAACAAGAGTCCTTCTTTTTTTGTGTTCTTACATAAAATCTGAACTCAGCGCACCATCTCAAAACTTAATTTTCAGAGAACATCAAGAAACAGGCTACACGGGGTTGGGAGGGGAAATCTTCCCATGACATTTTCAAACATTATGGAATGCAGGTGATAATGTCTTGAACTAGAAGCAGGCACAGTATTGCTAATATTGCTTCAATTGTTAATCCACCTCAAAAACTCTTCAGTGAGCATGCCTTCCTTTCTCAATGGGATTAACCACTGAGAACATTAGAAGTGCTGCAAACACCTACATATTTGTACAAAGACAACTTGCTGTTACAGCGGATATGTTCTTTTTTTATCCTTTCTTATTTATACCAGCATGATTCATTAACAGTTATTTTTGAGATTAAGAAATTAAATATAATTTAAAATGCTGTTATTTTAATGAATAAGTCAGCAATGTTTTAGTTTCTTTTCAACACCAAATGTCTAAATGGAACTAAGGAACTAAGGATAGTGAGACAATTATCAGCTTAAATTATTAGGTTTTATCTTTTAAAGATCCTGCTTGATAACAGGACTTTAGATAGAGTTTGCTCTTCTCTATTTAGAAAAGAATATATTTTGAGGGTTGAATGGTTACATTGCGTACCTACTATCTGTAGCATAGAAGACGACTGGAAATTTGCAGTGAGACTCTATACTTGGGTAACCCAAATGTGTGTTATGTCAAATGCACAAGTATAGCTTACTTGTTGCTTACAGTACTAGGTCCACTTCGGAATTGAGAGGATGAGGATAAGAGTAAATAGGTAATTCTTGAAGATCGCTTACACTAGAAAAGAGGGGGGAAAAAGGTGTGGAGGATAATGTGGGATGCAGTAATGATGGTTCTCATTAACTCCACCTATGAGAAGCTACATCTACAATTATGTAAATACTTTTTACTTTCCAGATTTACTTCCATGCAAATCTATAGGATAGTCTTACTGGCTTCTTTAATGCTCATGACCCCCAACAGTATTCTTTCCTTAAATTCTCCTCTCACTAAGTGCAGATTCATGGTCTTCATGAAGGCAAAAAATTAGTTCTTTTGGCACTTAGTTTATAATTCATTGATAATATGCTGGAATATGACTGTATAATACCTCTATCAGAATAAAAATGGGCTCCTTTTGCTGCTCAACTATAAAATAAGAATGAAAGTGGTAATGCATGTTTTTGTCATTAACTACATCATAAAGTAGTGTGCACCTATAGGAAGCCAACCACTAGAGTGAGAATCTTTCGCAGTTCTGTAGTTACTTTGCTACAAGGAACTACAAGTTAAAGCCCGACTATGTCTCCTCAGTAAAATACTGTTTTCTTTTTCTCAATGAAAATATTATCCTCAATGTGCAGCTAGGTATTAAAAAGATATGGCAATGCCATTTTACCTACTTGATTGTTCCCTGCTCTCTTCACAACTTCAGCATATGAAGACTAGGTGATTTTTCTCCACTGCAAGCTCCTACAGATCTTGCTGTTCTAGAACTGCCTCATACACTGTTTTCTTGCCCCCCATTCTATCCCTATCCATTTGTCTTTGTTAATTTTGTGTTAACTTTGCCATGGCATAATATCTTCTTGAAATTCTCTCCTGATGCACTCATACATGCCATTTATTTCCCATTCTCTGGGTAGCAGGCAGATTATTCTTAGAGAACTGGTGATGGAAGCAGTGAAAGGCAACTGTAGGCATGAGAAGAAGGGAAAATGAGATTGAAAAATGTCACTAAAGGACACCAAGATTTAGGAGTTGAAGAAGAGGGGAGAGCTGGAGCTAAAAGAAGATATTGTGGATTTGTTGCTGTTGTGTAATTCCTGCCTTTAGCTAACTCACAGCCCTGCATGAACTTGATTTCTTCATGGCTTGGTTTCTTCTGTCATTTGCCTTGCAGCAAATTAGTGTGAGAAACACTTGAGACGAGGATGGGCTATAAAGCTGGCATTCATAGGAGATGTACTTCTCCATCCTTACACACCTTGTTCTGTCATTTAGACTTCTACACAGTTCTGTAAAGTGTTGTCAGAGCAGAGTGGATGCATTTCATATCTGATGTTCTGGGGAAATAGTGCTGCCAGGTAAGAAGCCTGGAGAATTGGATCCAACTAACTTGTGCCTAAAATAGTACACCTAAATTTATGCAATGTCCCCCAACCTCTCAGTAATTACAGTTGTTTATTTGAATTGTAGTAGCCTAATGCACATGCTGGTGGCACACCATTTGACCACTTTGGCTAATTACATATTTTGTAACTTCTACGGATGTCCAATCTTTTTTTTTCTTCCCTCATTGAGAGCAATATACACTTTTCAGTTATGAAAATGGTGTTTTTCTAAATAGAACTGACATGATCCACCAACACTTTTGGAAGCACAGATGCTTTGTCCCACTATTTACTAAAGAGGTTCGCACTTAGATTAAAGCAGTGAAATCAAATCACTGAATAAAGCTTGGAACAACATAATGGTTTAAGGAATTCGTTGAGAGCTTTTGGTAGGAGGAAAGTTACACAAAGGCAAAATTAGATTGTTTTTTGTACAACACCAGAACACAGAAACAGCATGCAATCCAATATTAGTAAGTTTGTATCTGTAAGCGTCTTGTGTATTTTCATTGGTCTTTGTTCTCCTTTGCAACATCAGACTGCAACCCACAAATTTGTACACTGCATCCAAGGCCCATCAGCATCAGGAAGAATCAGGCTGCTGTGTTTGCTAGAGCTACCAGCCGTGAAATTCTCCTTTTTCTGAATGACACTGCTTTTTTATTATTTTTATTTCAGCATAAACTGTGTGGGTTGAGATATGCACAGCCCCCTGATGTTAAAAGATATTTTTCCCGACTCAATGTATACAAAACGGAAAGAAGAAAATTAATTTGTTGTATAATTCAGTGCTTCTGAGCGATGCTACATGAGGACTAGATTTCCCAGTGTATTATTAGTGAGGCAAATTGTACCATCCTTTCACTAGCTTGTTTAAAGAGCATAAGAATTTGTAGTGGGATATAATTATGTTTGATTTGTATTTTCTATCTTATTGTTGGAGGTAAAAGAATGCAGTTTTGGGGATTTACACTTGAATGCTTTCGGTTCAAGCTAATAGGCTGAGCTAAATAGATCTTTCTGTCCAGATACTGTACAAGTTGTTGATCTCTTGGTTCAATGATGCTTGTGAGTAGCTGGCTACTGATAGTCTGCTGCTTCATGAAGATGAATAATTCTGGATGATATCTGCTTGCTGAAGAAAACAGATCTTGAAATCACCCTGTCCATCCTTAGAGATGCTATCAAAAAGTACTCAAATCAGTTAAAACAAGTGATTTCATGGTTTATATACTGTGAATCACCCATTGCCTTCTTTGTAAGGATTCACAAGAACTATTTACTTTGTAAAAGACTTTCATTTTCTTTGTCTTCACAAACAGCAAAGAAAACGATTTGTAATCCAGGTGCACAAATGTGTAGAAGAGAGATAGAAATATTTATTGTAGTTATTTGTATTATTCAGAGTAAGATTGGGTGTTACTTTCAACCCATACATGTGGAATAGAAATGAGGGGCTATGGGGGGTCTGGGAGTCTGAAACCTTGAGTGACCCTTGTGAGAGCTGGCCTTCCCATTCCCTGCCTCTGGCTGAGGTAGAATACTCTGCAGAAACAGAACTACATAAAATACAGGTTTCTATTTGTATAAGATGCTTTGTCTTTATAGCAAGTATACCTGCTATACGGAATGAAAGCAAGACATATCTTATTCAAATAGGCTGCTTTCTTCGACATTGCTGATTGATTTCAATCATGTTTTAAAATTCTCCTTCAGCTATTGTAGCTTTCCCTCATTGCATTTGCTTTTCTCTCTCTTCAAGCTGCTACTTTCAAGACATCGCCCTCATTATTGGCCATTGTTTCCTCCCCGCTTCCAGCCTTTCACACGAAATCGGAGGGTTTCATTTTCCCACCTTTTAACCTTCCATTGTTCCACATCTATCTGCGCCTCGACCCGGATTCCTCACACAGTTGTAGGTTACAAAGCAGCCTTTCATTCTCAGGGACAGAGATTTTATTTCGCTTCTTGGCTAAATTCTGGTCTATGTATCTGTATCACTGCAGTCAGAATTTCAGATATTTGCAGGTATTGCCCCATGGAGCCTCATAAATTTTTTCAACTAGAGAAACCGCATGATACTCAAACTCATTTGGATCACAATTTCGAAATCTCTTATCTTCTAATCTATCAAGAGATTTCAGACATTTGTAACAAGTTTTAAGCAATATCTAGCAATTTTTGAAATGGAATCTAAATAGAAGATTCTCTGTATCTTCTTAATATGGTGTAAGCATATGAAGGCAAAGCCTTTAAGGGGAACACGTCTCGCTTCTGCAGAAGCATGCAGCTCTTTGAATGTTATTCTTGTGCTACTGGTGTAGTCTAATGAAGGCTTATTTATGATTGTGTGAGTGTGTCAAGAAAGTGGTGAGGCCCTGGCCCAGGTTGCCCAGGGAGGCTGTAGATGCCCCATCCCTGGAGGTGTTCAAGGCCAGGTTGGATGGGACCTTGGGTAGCCTGATCCAGTGGGAGGTGACCCTGCTCATGGCAGGGGGGTTGGAACTGGATGATCTTGAAGGTCCCTTCCTACTCAAACTGTTTTATGATTGTATGAAAGGGAATGATTTTCATTTCCCATGATTTCAAGCTCATTTGTGTGTGGCAATGTTATATTCATCACCTTTTAAATTCCTTTGAGATGTACCCATGAACACGTACGCCTCGTGTGCTTAGTTATTAACATACTTCTAATTAGAGGAACTCAGTAAAGTGTTTGCCATGAAATCTGGAGAGCTCAACAGTGGCTGGTTCACTCCACCACACAAGAAAACTGCTTCTAATTAGGCCATCTACAGAGCTTCAGCTTTTGCAGGAGGACTGAGAGCCTTTCCAACTTCTTGATGTTTTTGAAGGAAGTTCTGTGAGAGCAAGTTCTTGTGAGAGCAGAGTGAGAGTGGCCCCTGTCATACAGAGCAAAGTTTGGGAACTGCAATGTAGCAGAAGTGCTGGGTGATGGAAGGGGTGTCTGGCACATGGCTATGTAACTTGCACTGCTATTTTTTGTGGTTTTTTTTTTTTCTTTCTAATTGATAACTCTTGCCATCTGTTCCTGAGCCGTCCCTCTGCTGTCCTTTCCCACACACAGTCTCCTACTCCCATTCTACCCTTCCAACTTGGACTGGCTGCCTGAAGGCTACTAACAAGAGCTGGCTGACACCAGTAGTAGCTGAGTGGTGAGAAGGTGATGAGAGAGATGCTCAGGTCAGGTCAACTAAGGCTGGGCTCTTTGAGCATCATTTGAGCAGGCCCAGATGCTTCTCTCTCAGTGCTGGTTTAACTGCAGGTTCCAGAGCAAACTCTGCAGATTTTTTTTTTTTTTTCAGAAATATATATAAACTCTTTGGTTTATAAAATCATAGAATTGTAGAATGGTTTGGGTTGGAAGGGACCTTCAAGATCATCCAGTTCCAACCGCCCTGCCATGAGCAGGGACACCTCCCACTAGATCAGGCTCCCCAAGCCCCATCCAACCTGGCCTTGAACCCCTCCAGGGATGGGGCAGCCACCACTGCTCTGGGCAATGTGTGCCAGTGCCTCATCACCTTCACCATGAAGAATTTCTTCCTAATATCTAGACCTAAAATAGGTTTAGTTGTTTTCTTGGGGTGGATTCCTTCTGAATGTGTACCCGCTGCCTGTGTTCCTGACCACCTTGTGGCTTCCTGGAATAAGTGAATAATCTAGAAGAACTGTACCAACCTAGTTCTTTTTTTTTTTTTCCTCTTCCTGAAGTTTTTTTGTACTTTACAGTCTATATTTGAATCTGTCTTTTCTTGTCTAACTCTCCATTTGGTGGCTTAGCATCCGGAAAGCCGATTTTATAGTGGAGAGAAATGCATTTTTACATGCTAAGAACTGTATTTTTAACAAAAACCTGGATGTATATACAAGTTAAAGGGATTTTTCTGGCAAGAACTCCAAAATGAACAAAATGAAAAAAGAATAAAACATGGCAATCATAACTGTGTCCTGCCATTATCTGAGAAGCCTTTGCTTAGAGGTGTGTTGTAGGATGATTAAGCAAGAGAATAGACTTGGTCAGACAGATAATTTTTTGCTTTTCTAAAGGCATTTAAGTGCCTGCCTAAAAATAGATCCTCAAGTGCATATAACTCACTGGTTTCCATAATGAGAGCTATGGATTGAAATACCTATAAAAATCTGGGAGCCTGATGTTACAAATGTACAAGAAAATGCTCATAAAAATTACGAACCCACATTTTGATTTCTGTTTAAGGTGGCCTTTTCTTCACAGAGCCATCCCCATGTAGAGCTCACAGATTTTTTTTCCTAGGCACTTACAGAAGTAGTAGCGGAATTTTGGCTTACTTCATAGAACCATAGAATAGTTTGGGTTGGAAAGGACCTTAAAGATCATCTAGTTCCAACCACCCTGCACCTCTATTTGAAAGGTTCTTCATTATTTTAGTTTATGGATGCTTATATTGTGGCTTATATTATTGTTGTGTGCTAACATAGTCAGATTATTAGGTTTTTGTACTGAGTTTGTAATACCAAGAGTACCATTGTGAGGGAGTAAATCTTCTAGGAAAAGGTGGAAGCTGCTGGAATGTTTTGTTTTTTAACTTCTGAACACCACAGATTTTAGGACTTCAGTTAAAATAAGCGAATTCTAATAAGCTTTTAGTGAAAATAAGAAAAAAAATCCAAACCTGCAGCTGCAAATAGTTCCTTGATTGTCATATTTTCCAACTGTACAATAGTGCTTATTGCAGTAGACTCTGCCATTTAGGAAGAAATTATATTTCCTATGTTGGGGAAAAGACAGACGGTTAAATGGAATAAAATGATTGCTTATCAGGTGATATATCTGATAGTGCAGATCAGAGAGAGTTCCCATGATTTCCATGAAACTCAATAATTTCAAGTGACTTTAATATTTTCTGTGTTTTTATAGCACTGATTAGAAACCTCTAGATGATAAAATGCTACAGCTCTGGCAAGAATCTAATAAAAATACCCCCTGGGATTGATTTTGATTGACTACAGTTGCCTGTCTGTTTTTATTTTACTCTATATGAACAGACATGAATGAGCACACTTGAGTTAACCCTTTCCTCGCTTAAGTGCTGTGATTGGGTATTTAGGCTCTCATTACTTTGAAACTCTTGACACCCCTGTGAAGTAAAAGGCAGTTTGAGGATTCAACTCCCAGGTTTCTACGCGATTGTCTCCTTCTCGATGAAACACCCAGAACTTTCTGCTTAGAGAAACATAAATGACACTGAGATCCCATCCCTTTGGAGGTCATTAATGCTTAGCCTGTGTGTAATTTTTTGTGACTGGTGTTCTGGTTATTAAAGCACAGAACTGATCATAGGGAGGCAGTGATTTTCTTCCTTTTCCTGTGGGCATGACAGTTAATTCTTGTGAATTATACAGGGATCAAGCTATGTTCTGCATTGTCAGTCAAGGTGTATTGCCCTACATGGTGTAAAATCTAAGATGAGCTCCCTAGGAATCTTTTGCCCAGAGGCATTAACATCGATGCCTGGAGCATCACAGCCCTCATGTTATCCTGTGGTTGCTGAAAGCAATGATCACCAGCAAGCACTTGCTGAGCTTTTAAAAACGACTATCTCTGCCCCATCAGTAAGCAAAAATTAAGATTCTAGTCTCTTTCCTGAGCATTTCAGGGACTACCACTATAAAACTTGTTTCTGTTGGTCTCTATTTGGCTATCAGAGCAGGTACTGAGGTGTTCATGCAGAATTCACACATACTGTTGGCTAAGTTTACTTAGAAAGCACTATGGAAATATGAAATATTACTAGTGACTATGGCTCCTTTGTAATTTGTAGCTCAAATATAATCGAGGGATTGGATGAAGATGCTAGAAGTAGTAATGCATAGAAGCTTATAATTCAAATTAGTGGCACAGTTGTTCTGGCGTAGCAGTTCTTGTTCTGGAAATGACATTGATTCTTCTGGGGAGCTAGTTAATGCAGATGCATATAAGTTAGCAAATAACAGTTCAAAGTTATTCTGAAAAAAGGTCTTTAGAAAGCTTTGCATCTTTTCAAAGTTCAGAAGAAAACTCTTTCTGTCAAATAAAGTTGGTTAATGATGTATATACGCTATGTCCAATATTTGCTCTGGTGGGATTTCCACCTGCTGTGAATAGCTGCTTTTAAAAATAGATTTACCCAAAGCATGAGATATTATTGATTTAGAGGAATATTCTTTTCATTAGAAATAAATAACTGCATAAATGCTGGAATGCTAAATTAAGTTTAAACTATTCTGTTTATTTATGCCTACTAATTCTTTTCAGTGTTATAGTAAAAATGAGATCAATATACATAGACATTAAATCAATTTAAGTAATGTTTCTGTCTTTCTTGAAGCAGTTTTCTTAGTAAGAAAAGACTTAATTTTTATAACTGCAATCAGCAGACATGTCAGAAATGAGATTAATATTTATTAACTCTTATATAGTTTATACAATTCGAAGACAATTCTTTGATGTAGGCTGCTCTTTATTTTTTAAATCAGGGAATTTCCTATTCTTTGGAATCTTTGTGTCTTACATTTAACTAGTTGTGCTTAAATTTTTTGTGATTTTAAGCACCTCCCCCCCATTTCCTATCTGTCCGTTTCAGTTATTTGCTGTTCCTCTGGGTGTTTACACTGGTTGGCATAGCTATCTATAGAACTTTTTGTCATAATTAATACTTTACAAACTGCAATGGCTCCATCCCTTCTTTTTTGGCTTCTGTGACAAATTTAGAGAAAAAGCTTGGTCACATTTTCATTTTTCTACCCTGTGCAAAAAAAGAAATTCAGTCGTACTCCAGTGCAATGAAAGGGGAGTGGAAAATAATTGTGCTCCTATCTCATCTGTTTCAGACTGGAATATAGGCCACGTTCAGGTATTCTGTTTTGTGGCAATTTTGTCTCCTTTCTTACTGTAGTTATTGTGTGAAGCTTGGTGCGATCGGTACTTTTCCTCAAATTGGCTCTTTGGAGCATTGCAGCGAGCAAGCAAATAACTTGCAAAGAGTAAAAAAAAAAAAAAAGTCAACAAACAAATGAAACCCGACAAACAAATAACTGTCCAAACCCAAATAAATAGCAAAAAGGAAATGAGGAGCAAAACACAAACAAGTAGCAAAAAACCTCTGAGCACTGCGAGTCAGCTGTGTGAGTTTAAAAGCTAAATGCGCTTCTAAAGCAGCTCTCATCTCTGTCAAGGCTTTCCTTTTCCCACTTGCAGCTTGTGGACAACCGCTGTGAAGCATCTTTCCACATCTCGCTCCCCCTTGTCCTTTATAAAGATGGATTTTTGGTCCCCTCCGAGCTCTGGCCGCCTGCACCTCCCTCAGCCTCAGTGTTTGCTCCTGGCGCTCGTGGAAGCCAGGGTATCGTCTGTGAGGCTGTGGCGGTGCTGTTCACATGACTAATGCTGTGAAAGATAGCAAGATTTTTTTTTTTTTTTTTTTTTTTGAGCAGCTCCAGTCTATGCACAGTTGGCTCCCAGCTGACAGACAGAATGTGGGGTGGGCTTTGTCACCAGAACGCTGGGTACTGCATGCCCGGCGATGCTCGCAATTACACGGTGCCCAGAAACCTGCTGCTTATGTCAGGGTGCAGGCAGCCTGAACACATAGAAATTGGGTAGCTTTGTTTTTATTTTTTTTTAGTATTATTATTATTTTTTTTGCCTCTTTCTTCCCAGCAAAGGTTATATAATGAGGGGATTGCTGCTAAAGTAAAAAGGGAAAATGAAGTCTTTGTTAAATGCCTTCACAAAGAAAGAAGGTAAGCAATGAAAGCAGAACACTTTGATGTTTCAGACTGGTGTTTTCTTGTGTACATTTAATATGATCGGCTTAGTGACTCTATAATTAATCAATTCCTGCAGTTTCTTTTTAAAAATTGTGCTAGACGGTCCATTGAGGCAAGTGATTATTAAAGCTGGATGTGACTTTATTCATTTTAGCTTTTTCTCTGAAGAGTCAAGTAGTTGTGAAAAAATGTTTTTATTCCCTAAGAAATGCATTTGAAGACATGGAAGGAATTTCCTAGGTGAATTTTTGTCAGTGAATAGTGCTGAATTGTCCCTTCAGATGTATAAAATGCCAGGAATAGATTTCTGAGAGCTGGAGGAAGGATTAAGTGGTACTTTCAGGTATGCTTTTAAGGATGATAATTTTAAACTTTAGGGACGTGAAATTAGTTCAGATGTTTTCATGTCATTTTATATCAAAGTGTTTTTCCCAATCAAGTTTTGCAACAGTTACACTTACAGTTCTGAACGTGGTGAAATATTAGGGGAAAACAGTGCCCAGCAGGCATTAAAGTGTGGACATTTGCATTTCATCATTGTGTGTTGTGGTTATTTTTTTTTTTATTGTGAAAATAATATAAATAATGCTTATAAAAAGCAGCTAAAAAAACATCCACCCACTTACAGTTTGCAGATTGCTGAGGAAAAGAAACAGTTGGGTGGAATATTAATCACTTTAGGCATGGAAATGCTTATTTTTAACTCTTTCTATAAAAGATATGTGTTAGACACACATCAATTGGTGTGATTAGTTGTCCCCTTGCCTGTTTATTTTCTGTAGTAAAGGCTAATTCTGTTTGTAGTTCTCACCTTATGAATAGAAATTAATAGCAAAGCAGAAGCTAACTCCTTAGTGGTCATGTAAAATCCTTTTAAAGTATGCAAGGGAAAAAGAATTTAATCTGCTAACCAGAGAGTGTGTATATGCACAAACCAAACGCTGTTTTTCAGTGGCAGTGAATATGCCAATTTTGTGTTTTCAAAAACCTGTTGGTATAAACATGCTCATCAATCCTCTGTCCATCCTGTTGCCATGTCTGAGCACTGTGCTCTCTCCCACTCCCACCAGCCTCTCAAAACTTGCAGGACACATCCCCAAAATGCTGGAAATATTTAGTTTTATGGGTCTGTGGCTAGAAGGCTCGGCAGTTTGCTTGGAGTGCTCACAGGTTTAAGCTTATGAAAAAAATCAGAGCTAAAGGTCAGATCCAATTTTTACTGAAGTCTAAGATAAACTTTGGTGGCCGTAAGGGAACAGCATTAGACCTTCAGCTGGCAAACCTCTACGTGCAAAACATTCCCTGTGTTCAGTTCTGTGTGATTACTCCTTGACTGAAATTATTGCAGTAGTTCTTCTGCTTTATTCTACCTGGGAAAGATCCCTGTCTTCAATGAAATAATTTCTAGGGTCGTGTTCTGCTTGTCAAAAATATAGGAATGCACAAATGGCACATCTGTGCATCAGTCTAAAGCACCTGTACATGTCAATGTTGGGAATAAATCCTGTGAGTTTTCTTTAAGTTAATGTTAATTGGGGCTTTCAAGGTGACACTTGAAGCACTGAGGCACTTTTAGTGACATACTCTGCCGCTTTGAAACCTTAAAAAATATGAAATGTGAAAAGCTTGGAATGTTCTGAAAATCAGGCAGAGTTTCTGCCAGTTTGTGTTCATAAATATTGGACTTCTTTGCTTTATTTCCTTTAAAAACTTCAAAGACTGCTTCCCTTATTTCAGCCCTGTTTCAAATGAGATATTATGGAAATGAATTAAAAGCCCTTCCCCTCTGTGCTCACTGTTCTCTTGTTTGGCTGTTCTGATGTTGTTGGGTTGTTTACCAGAGAAAAAGTTTCAACTAATTAGAAATACGAAGGATGTTATTTTAAAATATTCAGAATCACAGTTGATCATAAACTGATTCTGGTAAAAATTATATAAACCTTTCTTTCACGCACAGTTTCATCTTTATTTTCTGTTATAAATATGCTTTCAGTTTGTCTCTGAAACCTTAAATTCTGCTGTGTTCTCTCAATTAAAGGCTGTATTTCAAAGCAGGACAGATTGATTCCTACGTATATTCAAATTCATGTGAACTTATTTACTTGCACAGTATGACAGACATTCTTATTCTGGGGTTTGTGTGGTTTTTGAAGGGTATTGAATGCATAGACATTTCCGGCACTTTATAAATGGCACTTACTGGCACTTTAGAGATGTAGGATGTTATTTTGTGAGGCTTCTTTCCCAACTGAAAGATGATTTTTTGAAAATTACAACAGCTCAGTGAAGTCCTCAGAATAATGCCTGGCTGCCTTTTGTTAGCTATACTACTGCAACTTTTCAGATGTAAATATGTGCGCTTTGGATCACAGCCTTTGACCCCACAAGTTCCACAGAAATAAATCAATGAGCGTAGTTGCATGAACGTGGACTGAGGCAAGCATGAGGTTTTGGGATCAGATCCTTTATTACCTTATAATAGGGGTAGGAAATGCTGTTGCATCCAGTGATAGCTGAGTGCCTTTTATTGGGGAATTTGCCTTTTAAGTTACACTTGGAACTAACTGACCCACCACAGTCAGAAAAGGAGAGATGGAAAATGTGGTGTCTGCTTGTACAAATTGTGGTATGACTGCAGCTCTGTACCAATAACACTGATGAAAGGATGGGCCCTCTGGTTTGTATTAGGTTTTTATTGCCCTTGCTTTTGTTTTCTGTTATGCCTATTTCATTAAATAGTATATTGCAGCCTTTGGATACAGTCATGTTCTCTTTGGGACACAGCATGTGACAGAGTGAGTGTATTACCCTCGGGTAATATGTTCTATATACAATAGTAATAGATGCGGTAGAAACACCTAGATTAGAAAGAGAGGACTACCTAGGGATTATAGCAATGTAATAGAGTTCTGCCAGGAGAAAAAATTATGTCCTCAATTTTTAACCTGAAAGATGGGGATAAGGTGACTTAACACTACAGATTTCAGGTTACGCCTGAACTTGCGATGGAGCAAGATGCTCCCAGTCTGGGTGCCAATGGGAGAAGCAAGTTAGAGTTCACACATGAAAAATTCTGCCCATCAGCCCTGTTCCATGTCTTTCTGATTGAATATGACAACATAGTATGAACATGAACTTTTTGAGACTCAAACCTGGCAATAATAAGATGTTCCTGGACCATAGTTAAGACTGTTTGGCAGACTCATGGCACTTGTGTTGCCTAACTATTTATTAAAGGCAGTAAATAGGTTAACATTGCCCAGTTGTTTTCAGTTGTAATGATGATTTAAAGATAACAAATCCAATTAGCTATGCAGGCAAGGTAGAGTTTCTGTCTCCACAGAAGAAACAATGCCATATGTTGCTAAATCTTTTCAGGGGGTGGTAAACACATAGAAATGGTGAAATCATCTGAGATTACCCTGGATGTCTTTCTTTACACAGTGCCCTTTAGAGAGGCTCCCACCTATTCAAACAGACGGCGGAGGCCGCCAAGCACCTTAGCAGCACCTAGGATCTTGCTTCGTTCCAACAGCGACAACAATCTGAACATCAACAACCTCCCTGACTGGTCAGCCACCTCGTCTGCTTCTTCACACCGCAGCCTTTCACCTCATCTACTTCAACAGATGCAGAATAATCCTAATGGAACTGTAAAAACTGTGGGGAGTTACACTCCGTCCTCCCGGAGCCGGTCACCATCCCTAAACAGGCTGGGAGAGGATGCCAAATGGCAGCAGCACAGGCACATCAGGTGACTTTTTGACTATTTGCCCAGCATGAGATATCCCTGTCATCATACTATGTTCTTTTATGTAATTTGTATGCCCGTTTTGCACTATATCAGATATATAGGTAATAAAATCCAACCACAGTGAGAATGTCCAAATGTGAATATTTTAATTGGAAGCTCTAGTCAAAGCCAGCTGTTTCCACACAGCGCTCAAGCAGCCAGGAAGACTTTGAAGTTCAGCAAAGCTCAGCAGTGACTTGTCACTGAGTTTGCACCTCCAAATCAAGATGCTAGTTCTCAAGAGCTTTTACTAGTTGAAATAATGACCTGGTCCCTTCATGAAACTAATAGTCATGCCTGAAACCTGTGTTGTAGCTGCTCATGAGTGGTGAATCAGAGACTAAGTTCTCCCTTCTGCAGATGTGTGCTGAACTGAAGAGTAAAACAGAAGGATAAATGGGGGGGAATAAGTAGGGCAGTCTAGGAGGGTGGCTGAGAGCAAAAGGGGCTTCTTGAAATGGTGGTGATAGATGTCATGGGCTTCTTTCATGATTATCCTTGCTGCGGGGTTCAGCATTCCCCGTGACTTTGCTGCTCTTTCTTTCCTCTTGAATTACAAATGTGATTTAGCAGGCACTCTGCAAATATCCTGCAGGTATATCCAACTGGAGAATGAATCCTGACTAATTAGATTGAGGTAGGTTTGTAGTAATATAACAAAACAGAGGATTGTACCTAAGTTTTGACTGCAAATGGGGGCTTCATCTTTATGAAGTCACTGTCCTGTAAATAGGTAATTACAGCTTCTCTTTGAGGAGGACTTAGAAACTGCATCTGTCAAGTGTGCAAGTGATGAAGCTGCACTAGGACAAGAGGTTTAAGTAGGGGGCTGCAAAGATGGACAGAGGCAGAGCTGAATACTGATGGAAAGAAATAGAACTTAAATGTTTTGTCCAAACACATTTAATTCAATTCATTTAAAATATCAGGCTTTGTCTGTCCTGTTGCCTAATATCAAAAAAAGTCCAGTATTCAGAAGAAAAGGACATGAGTATTAAGAAAAGCAGCATTGTTCATTTGTCTTTGTCATTTGTAGGTGTAATGGATATTTATTTGAATATTCAAGTCAGTGAAACAAAACTTCATGCTGTTGAAGCTGTCACCTGCTCCCTTGCACATTCTTTTTCTCTCCTTGGCTGTAAGCACCCAAACTGACAAGCGCTATTTGTGATAGTAACAATACTGCTGGAGAGTGGAAATACAGTGAAAAAAACAGTGTCGGAAAAGTCAGAATCACTGAACGGGACGCAAATTTCATGCAGAAGAGAAAACTCATCTTACATTGTTGTATGTTACAGTAATGGCAAAACCTCTTTTGGTTATAATGTGGGTGACATTTCCTCACAGAAACCCCTATCACCTTAAAAACAGGTCGTTTGTAAAGAGGCTTCGCTTAAGTGAGAAGGTGGCCACCAGGTGCTCTTCAGAGAATGAGTGCCAATGTGTTCCACTGGATACTGCTGGTGCCACCAGAGTGGGAGGTTTTACTACAGAGTCAATGAGGTGAAAGGGATCAAAATTGCCTTTTCATCGATATTCCTGGGAATAACGCACTTCCAAATTCTAGAAGTATAAGCAATCCTTTGAGGTGGGAGGAGGGGGGCAATTAAAATGTTTTTTGAATAAGAAAACATTTATTTGCTTTGACATTATTCCACCACTTTCCTCTTGCTTTTCTGAAAGCACGTGATTTTGAAAACTAGCACAAATAATAGTGGAAGACTATTTAATGCCTGAAATTTTGTGGCAGTAAAATTTTGGTCTTCCTTTAGTGCATCAGTCTCACTGCCACTTAAACTGCTACCCAGATGCAGATTTTTGCATGTACCATCAAGATTTGTTTCAGATGTCCAGAGTACATGCAAGAACTGAGATAAGAGCTGGAGTCTGTCTAAATATAAAGACAATTAAAAGGAAATTTTTCCTGTAAGCAATGCCTTTCCTTGCCACACATCCATTTTGCAGTCGTGAATGGCACCTTACATGACACTTTCCTCACAGATTTTGTTTAACTGTATGGCCACCTACTTCCTGTCAGCTGAATGTGGGATTTGTTGATGTCTCTGCTTATTATTTGCAAATAATACATTCACCACGAAGCTGTTGTTCCCCTAGAGATGAAAAAGACCTTTTTGACGCCGCAGTAGATTGGGTTCTGAAGCAGAAGCAGCCAGAAGGCGTAGGTTAATTAATGGCAAAGGTTTGAGTATGGCAAAGGGTTAATGAGGTTTGTGGGCTTTGCATTGTGGGATGGGGAGGGCTGGAAAGTGATGCTGGAAGGGATTCATGTGATCTTTACAGCCTGTGTGGCTCAGGTGTTTATCTTTTCGTGAAGCTGCTGCTTTTCATACCCAACTGGTTTTATGGGAGGCGCTGGGAAGGCACAGGAACTGGCACCCTTCCTGTGGAATTTGTCCCATGATGATTAATGAAAGGAGGTGGCAGCACTGTTTCAGTCAGGGCTTAAGCATCAAGGATGGCTGCTTTCTTCTGGGTGCGATGAAGACACGTCCACGTGTCTTCTGAAGTCTCCACATACTCCTCCTGCTTCCTCGTACTATGAGACTTTCTGGGCTGGGAACCTTAACTGGGGTCAAGGAAGGACAGGAAAGATCTTTTTTTTAAGAAATGATCTATCGCATGTTGCAGCTCCGATTTCCATGTCTCATGAGAAATAAAGCTTTCAGTGAGAAGGTTAAATGTGCCATTTCCCTCTCCTCTTTCAGTAAAAAAGAAAATGATTGTATCTTCTGTGGTAGGAGTTAAGGAAGATGCTAGGACATAACACGGTGAATAGCTGCTACCTGGCTGCTGCCAGACTAGGCTTAAAATACAGCTTGATATAAGTGGAAATTGAATGTGTAGCAACAGTTTATAGATATGGATTTATTTTTTTTTAATGTCAATGACTGTCTCTTCACTTATAAGGAAAATGGAATGGACTGAATGAACTGCAACCCGAATGCCATATTTTCCTGTCTTCCTTTAAACAACTGTGAGAGTTGGCTGAAGTTTCTGATGTGAATTCCATCACAGATATGCAATCAGAGCTCACTTTTAAACTCTTAATTATGGCTTATCCTCATTAGCACCTCTTCACAGTAAAAGAACAGAACACCGAGGTGAAAGGGGGATGCTATTCCAAATGGTAAAGAAGTTATTGCAGGAAAATGGAAGTGTTCCTGGTATGAAAGATCCACTATGTTTGTTTTTTACCAGACAACTTCTTTACATATATTGAGGGCCTCCTTTTTTTGGTAGGAGATTGTTTAAAGAAAAAGACTGAAGAAACAGTAAACTTGAATTTCATTTTGCTCGTAGCAGTTTGAGATCTTTGCTTGCTCCTTGCGAGAAAGTAAGTGGAGAGTTGCAATGTTGGGCCACCCTTAAATCATTCTTCTTCCTTTGGTACCCTGTCTTTTTTCCCCCATATTGGAAGTTTGTTACAACATCTCCTGTACGTTTCTCACCATCTTTAATATTTATCTCTTTCTCTCTTTACATTTTTGACAGTTCACTCATTTTTACAAATGTTCAGTAATGATCTCGTGCATCACTCATCAGCTTTCAGTGGCTTCTCCTTTACGTGCCACAGGTAGATTCTCTGATGACCTGTGGCTTATCTGACCACTCTGAAGTCATCGGGAGAGCTATTGATTGCCGTCAGTAATGATCTCTTGGAGAATGTTACCCACAGGCATCATGCTTTGTGCATATCTAAAATTTAGCTCCAGACCCTGGAGTGATGAAGTAATCAATTATTCAGTCCATTCAATTGATAAATAAGTTGTCTTATCATAGAATCATTTAGGTTGGAGAATACCTAAAGACTCATCAAGTCTAACCATAAACCTAACACTGCCAAGTACACCACCTAACCATGTCCCTAAGCACCACGTCTTGATTGTTCAAGAGAAACATATATTTTTTTTATGCAGGGTTAGAAGTCTTACTGGAAGACAATTATGTTATTCAGTGCTTAATTTAATCCTGCTAATGTGATTGTAAATGATTAACTTTGCCCATTTTAAATAACCAGTTAATGTTTTTTAATTTCAATTTCCAGTGCTGTTTACAATCCTAGTGCCAACAAGGATACACTGTCTGCCTTGGATTATCAGGGTCCAAAACGCAAGCTTTACAGTGCTGTACCTGGAAGACTTTTTATTGTCGTAAAGCCATATCAACCTCAAGGAGAAGGGGAAATTCATCTGCACAAAGGAGATAGAGTCAAAGGTGAGTACATAATTAATTTTGGATAAACATTTACTTCTGCTAGATGGAAATTTTATTATAAAATTCTCTTCTATTTCAGGGAAAATGAAATCTGTTCAGCAGAAGTTCTTTTATGCATTTGTTTCTTTAGAGGGTATTTTGCTCCTAGATGTGTTTTGTAACCGATACTTATTTGGCTGCCATTTTAAGTGTAAATGACTTTAAAGTACTACTGAAAATCAGAAATATTTGCAGGAAGAGCAGCATTGTCTTTTACACAGAGCACGTAGTTTGCTTCTGTAGTCATTATAGGAAGACAACTCCAGGGCTTTTAAAGATTGTAAATATGTCAGCTATCTAAGCAGCTCTTAAAGGAAAAGAAGCATAAGGTCAAGTTTGTTTCAAACCCGTTCCTCAAGGAACAATTTATCGGTTAAGTAGAAAGAGTCCCCTCCTGTGACTTAGGATAAACAGTTAGGTAGAACCTACTGTAAATGTTTTGAGGAGGAATTGTGGTGGTAGATGTGTAATTGCTGCCCACTGATGTACTTCCCACCTAAGAGTACACGAAAATCAAGTCCAAACTTTGTATTATTATTTTGAAGACAGTACATCCAGTTATCGCTGAGAAAGTGGACAATGTGGTTTACAGGACTGACCTTTGTAAGGGTGCATTGGTATGCAGTTTTGGCTATGGATTTGCATATTAAGGTAAAACTGGTCAAGGAATGACAAGAATTTCTGCTCAACCCATAGAAACCAAATACCAGTTCCAGAAATCAAATAGAAGGGAATAAATTTAGTGTCCTAACTAGAAGTGTTAAGCAACTGAAAATTTCCTTGCAACTGAAACTACTTATCTTACAAAGGAAAACTTGAAATATCTCCTCCCTTGAGCCTGCAAACAGTATTTGGAAAAAAAAAATGAGGAGTCATTAGAAGGTATTTTTGTACTTTTATTTTTGGATGTGGCTGATTCCAAAGCATTTGTGAGTTTAATAATTTTTGTTAAGTCTTCAGAAGGTGTAGGACAGAAATCTAAAGAATGCTGCACTGAAAGATAAAACCTAGGCAAGATTAATTTTAAATGCAAGGAGGAAGGTTAAACTTAGGAGTGTTGCTGATGTCTGTAAGACTGAAAAGATAATTTTGCAGTCTGGGAGATTGTACCCTGATTAGGTGGGAAGCAATGATTATGATCTAAAGAAAACAGTGCACAGGAACTTTTGGAAGAGCCCATATGAACACTTCATAAAACATTATAAAAGTTCCCAGTTAATGGAAGTTATCTAGGCTACACTAAAATTAACAGAAGGCAAGAAAAGGTCCGAGGTTATAGAATTTCTTTGGAATGCCAAATGTCAAATAAAATTCAAGTCATGACAAGCAGAAGTCATGGTTTGTGAATGGGCTCTGCAAGCATTCAGTAAATGAGAATAAATGCAAGAGGAGTAATGCATAATACCAGCTCATAAAAGCCTTTAAGTGTTGAAAGAAGTAGTACAACCTGTGGAGAAGTAAAGCTACATTGTGAATAGCTTGATACAAAAATGTAAAGCAAATTAAAAAGAAATGTGATCTTTTCATACCCTTACAAAAGAGAACTGGTTCTTGGGTTGAAATGTGAAAGCCCATGGTCTTCCACATGGAGCATGGAGTTCTCACTGGAAGGGTAGAGAAATAAAACTGTTGAGAAAGATGCTTGTTGCTGAAGTACAAGAAAATAAAAAAAGGTTGCTTATAGAGGGGAAAAAAAAGATTAAAAAAGTGAGACTTAAACACAACTGAGAACTTTTTGCTTATTAATCTCAGAACATTTAGCAATACCAGGAAGAATTGCCAATACCCACAAAAGGATGATATTTTGGGAATCATGAGTGGTACTAGGTAACTTTCTATACCGAGTGTGTTTACAGACATCAAGAAGGTGTCAGTAGATAAAGTATGAGCATGTTTGAGTGCCATCATCTCTGCTTTGGAGGAAGTTGTATCTTTACACTATTGTGTTCAATCTTGTTGGATTTAAAGATGCAGCAATATTGTTGTTTACGTGGAGGATGTAAGATCAACAGAGATTCTTGTGACCAGAGTAAAACAACAAAGACTCTAGGCAGTTCTGGAGAAAAAGCAGACAGAAAGTGTATTCCCTGGCAAAAGAGCAAACAGTGCAACAGGTTGCTGAATTTTGTAGGCGTGTTCGTTATCTGGCTGTTTGTTTACATTAGAATTTGTGACTATTTTATGCAAAAATAACTCAAAATGGAGGGATTTAAATTTCAGTGAAGAGTTTAATACTAAAAAATTAGTTCAGGAGTCCTTGGTTTTACAGTAACTGGAAAACAATAGTCCACTTCTTGAAACTTTTTACAGTAGTATGATTTAATCTTGAGACCAAGGATGTTTTGGGGGGACACTAACCAAGGAATGCCGGAATGCTGAAATACAAAATGAGATCATGTCTAGTCCGTGAGGTTTGCATCTTTATGGGACAAATCTATATTTACTGAAAAAGACTATAAATTAATTATTACTCTATGAAAAAGCAAGATATGCCCATCTCGCACCAATCATCCCTGCAGGGATTATTTTTCAGCTTTAAATATGTGATTTTCACATTGAATTAAAATCTTGCAGAGGTCTAGCATTTGCAGGCACACTTGTTTTAGAGCATTTTATAGAACTTTGATGCAGTGAAGTCTAGTGAGATTTTTGTACGTCAGTCTGCTTGTAGAAAAAGTTGGAAAAAGAGAAAGGGCAAGTAGGGATTGTCAGTGTTACTACTTAGGATGAAATCTTGTGGTGTGTAATTTAAGGGTGTTTACATGACAAAGCTGGAACACTGTATGGCTGACTCCCATTGCTAACCAAAGGGAAAACTCCCAGAACAAGATCAAATCCTATTTCGTGTTACCATGTCAATGGTTCCTCAGTTGTCACAAAAAATATGTCAGAATGAACACAACAAGGTCATGTAGAGAATGAAGAGTCCAGGTAAAAAGACACTGAGGCTTTAAAAAGGTCTTGGTTATGTAACAGCATTGAGAAAGCCATTCAAACTTAGCATGTGTGACAGGAATCCAAGTTCAATTATATTTGGATTCACATCCTTTTTCCAGCCAAAATGTAATTATTTAAAGGGAAATAAAAAAAATTATTCCAGTGTGAAAGATTGATAGGCTCCCTCTCCGCCATGCATAAGCACGGGCAGTAGAGCTCTTACTATCCTCAGTACTACTTGTTTCTTGGGTGAGTGCTAGAACCACTGGCTATAAGGAGTTCCTGCTTTCTTTTTTTTCTTTCTGAGCAGAAATTCCACTTAGGACTGTTTATATTTTCTGTCTTTTATTAGCAAGACCATGATCCAGTCATCACTGGGGCTTTGATTTTCTGGGGGTACACATGCCTGTTTGGGGTTTAGTGACACGCTATGTGCAGTGCTTGGAAGAAATGAATCGTTAAACCCAAGGGAATTCAATTTTTCACACTTTGGAAACACCTTAGGCTCACCTTTAAGAAATAAAAGAGCTTTGTTTTAGCCCCTTTCCTCTGCCAACTTGGTAGCTGTGCTGTTCTGTATAAAAACCTGTTGCTACAGTACTGGCTTCTTGGATTGTTTGAGGGGGATTCAAACAAGTATTGGCATCTGCTATGGGATTCTGACCCGTATTCAGTTTGACCCTGGGGAGATGTTCATCACATGTGCATCCCATGAGACTAATCACAGTAAAGATGTAGCAAGGCATTTATTACTGGGATAAAAACCCAGAACAACATATTAGAGAAAGGGATTAGTTGGGAGATGTTTTTATGGATTTTCTTTTTTAACTTGGTAGAATTAGAAGGGTCACGGAGAGGGATGAATTCCTAAACTCTTGATGAGAACTGCTTTCATCAGATGAAGATGAGGCAGATTTTTTTTCTTTCTAAAACCCCCAGAAATGCAGGAGTGACAATAGTTCACAGTATGTGATAGAAGGAAGCTGCTCAGAGGAAGATGTGCATGGGCAAGGTCCGAAGAAAATGTAAACTAAACAAAATGGTCTTGTATTAATAGGATATTACGTAGCCTGTACAAAAATATCTGCTTTATTTTTAGTTGTTAGTCATACATACTGACATCATTTGTGTGTCTGCCACTCATGAAAGAAGGGCCATGGCTGTTGTAAAAATAAACCTGATATCTTTAGTTGTACAAGAACAACCCTAACCTATGTTTTCACATGAATGAAGAAAACCTAGCTTCATCCCTCACTGAAGCACTTCTAACACATTTTGTTTCCTTCTTTGTTTTATATCTCAAAGTCCATAGCAAGAAATCTGCCACAATCCAAAACCACATATATATATAAAGTATCAGTAAAATGCATTTTAATCAGCTTTTGCATTGCTAAATTTAATTCTTACACTGGAAATCAAGTGGCCTCTTTTATAACAAAACTCAGATTTATGAAGGGAATGCAATGCTGCAAAGTTCTTTGTGAGCAAAGAATTAGCAGTCTTCTGTGTCATCAATATGACACAGATTACACTATAGAATTATTCTGTGCATCCCCAAGAAGGTTCAAATCTGTACCAGCATACCTTGTTGGAAAGGTAACAGATATGAGTTCTGAGTAGCAATCAACATGGGGCAGACAATCTCTGGTCACTTAGAAACAAATCAATCAAAATTGTTTTCAGAATCTGTGTTGCCTTAAAAAAATACCTGAAAGGTATTCGAGTTATCCCTCATTGACCTAGAAAAAAAAACCCCACACGGTTGCCTTATTCAAATACTTTGACAACTTTTGAAGTCTCACTCTGCTCAGAGTTTTCTTTTTCTTGTCTTTCTGTATGTTTGTATTAGTGTTTCCTATTGCCATGTGATTTCTTGTGATTTCTTCCAATTTTCAGGTCCCAAATCATAGTATAGTATGCCCTTTGGTGGCTTGCAACTGAAATTTTTACTTTCCTCTCTTATTTTTGTCACCTGCCCTAATATTACTGTCTTGTCTCTTTCACCTGGAAGAAAACCAGAATTTGGAGCTAGGTCTGGAAAATGCTGTGTATTTAACTCTTACTGTGATTGAACAGATTTTTCTAGTGCTCAGTATCTAGTAAAATGGGGAGTTATTTCAGTATTTCAAACGTGCTCCAACAGACCTTTTTGTGAACCTTCTGAGATGCCTCCTGTGCAGGCACAGTCTGCACATTTGAGAAGTATTTACCACAACTAAGGTCTGTTCTCAGCTACGTTCTCCAGGGTCAGTGAAATGGTAGTAGTTCAGCAGTGGTGATTCGAGCATCTGTTCTAGGCAGAAAGTCAGTAGTTCACAGCATTAGAAATATTGACCCTTGCAGCACTGCTTTTATTTCAGTGTGTTCTCAGCCAGGAAGGCAATCCAAATATGCCACTAACATTTTCATTTCTTCTGAAATCTACTTGTAAGTCATTTTGAAAAAGAAAGGTTATTAAACCCCTGCTGTGCTTGAAGATATTGCCAACAGACAGTACTTGTGGGCAGAAGGAAAGTTGGTCTCCTGGGCTTTTACACTTGTTAGATTAGTAAATAAAGTACTGGAAAGGGAAAGGCCTCAGAAATGCTGTTTCCTTTCTTCAAGAGCATTTTGTACCTTTTGTGAATAAGTATGGCAGCAAAATTTAACCTAAGAGGTTTGCATAAGCATCATTTTGCTAATCTTTAATATGAAGGATGAAATTAATGTGAAATGGAACATTAGTCTTCCCCAGAAACATTGGTCTGTTTTGCTTCTCTTACTGTCTCCTGACTTGATTGGTTTGATTTGAATTCCTAACATAAATCATTATGACTCATCACAGATAATAACCTAACTCATTTCTTCAAGTTGCTTGTGTCTGAGGAGCAGGAGAGAGTTGTCCTTCGAACTGATATATCGAAGCCTTGCTCCAGCTGAAGGGCTCGCTTTGCTGTCAGGGCTGAGGAATTGATTAGAATGGAAGAGCATCCAAAAATCCCCGTTGTCTTCACTCTTGACTACTCAAAGGCAGACTTCCTTCAGTAGTCAGCAATTGGCCCAAGATATTCAGGAGTTAGGGAGTGCCAGAAGACTAAGAGGGACTATGAATGGCATATGAATTCACTAGCATAGTCTGACACAACAGCACAGGTTCCACATCTAAGTTTTCTTAATTAATCCTCAGATTAATGCTCTCTACCAAAACCCCTAGTCTTGGCACCACTGTGAAGAAGAGCGAACTTGACTCTCTCCACATTTCCCTCAACAGAGATGGTGATAAATGTTACAAACTGATGCATTTTTCCAATGTTCAGTTTGAATTTCTGTCCAAAATTCAAATCAGTCCAGAAGATTTGTTTCTTATGCTGTTTTCTCCTCTTTCTCATTTTCCCCAAACTGGTTAAGAGATACCCAAATAATAGGAAAAAGACAATCATCATAGGAAGTTGTTGGCAAAGATAACAAACAAAGAAAAATAAAATGTACAGGGCCAAATATTGAACAGCGCAGCTCATTCAGTTCTATTTCAGTTGAGCTCTGTTTCCTCAGATTTAGAGGATTATGTGCAGATTATTGCATTTGTAGATTTTGCTGTAGTGAGTGGTTGCTCTGTTAATCGTCACAGTCATCTTCTCAGCTCAAGCTCCTTTTCTTGAACATTGCTTGTTTGCACTATTTCGTTCTCGAGAAAATGGAGGTGATAAAAGATAAAAAGCTGGTTTAAGTCCAAGTCTAGCCTGACGTTTATTGTGGCTACGGTGGTTTTGGCTGTGATGTGCACCCAAAACCTGAAACCAAGGCTCCTTAGTCTTCCCATCTCCTTGCAGTGTGGGTGGCCATAGAGGCTGATTGGACACAACTAGACATGCAGTAAGCTCAGAATATGGCAATTAGACTTTTATGGTAAGTGAGACAATTAAATACTGATTTATAGGTAGGTAAGGTTTCCTTTCAAATAAAGCAGCAGAGTGACTTGGATTACAAAAAGGTAAACTCGAAGGCATAAGTGGATCACACTTGTTTGGGAGGCAAAACTGGAAGATAAATGTTAGTTTAAAAAAGTGAACGATATTTTCTGTCTATGTTATTTCCCTAATTTGATTTATCTGTGAGGTCCCACAGTCCAAAATAGGAAAAGGACCTGCTGAATTATCTTCTTTGCTGAAAGAAATGTCTGTGGAGCTGCAGTTGAATCTGACTGTTCAGGTCAGTTATACACAACTGTTAACTGCAGATACACAAGGTTTTCCTTCCAGATTGTACGTGGACCGCACAAGAACATTTTCTATGTGGCAGCTGGGGCACAGTCACTTGTTTGCATGCTGGAGGCCTTAATGTGGTTGTCATCAGAGCGATAGACAATGACTTCCTTTCCAGTCCTGTTGCACTGAGCTCAAGTTATGTCAGTCTCTCTTGATTAAGTATTTGAAAGCCAGAAATGGTCTGCCCATAAGGCAGAGCAGACAGAATCTGTTCATCATTAATCACAGGAAGGGAGGGATGTCTGTCAGGAACAAGTAGGGGCAGATAAAGAAATAGGGTAAAATTTAAACTGAAACCAGATTTTAGGAAAAATATCTCTTTAAGAGAGGCAAGATTCAGCAGTAACATGTGCCAACCTTCATTTATGTTGTGTTTCAAGTCTGAGTTGAGTTGCACTTCAGATTCAGAAAACTGTCGCTCTGCGCTGTACTTGTTTCAATATTGTTTTCTATTTACCTGGCTGCATATAAGAACAGATTAAATATTGAATTTTTGTTTATATGTATACTTAGGAAATAAGTTACCATTACAACTCAAGGTTAGGAACATAAATTTCTAAGTTGTAACCATTCTAGGGGCTGTTTTAAGCAAAATTGTATTCATCATTGCAATAGGTGTTCTTGCGTATGTTATTTGTCATTTGGAAGCTCTCCTTCCAAAACACAAAGAATTCTGGAAATTTACATCAGACAACAGCTATTATTACAACAGAAAAGCCTAAATTATGACATTAAGCATTTCTGAGAGAAAGTAGTTAGGTCTCTTACCACTGGAAGGTAAAAACCTACTTATTTTTTTTCAAAAATCCAGAAGATTGTTACATCAAAACAAAGAAAAACCCAAACAGTTCAGATTTGCACTGAACCTTGCTTAGCTAAAATGCAGATGAAAATGCTTTGTATTACATTAGGTAAATGGCATCTGTAATCAATAACAGAACAATGGAATCTAGTGAATAACATGTGCTGCAGTTTGAATGGAATGGACACTACTCTGTCCCTTTCACATTAATAATGAAATGGTGAAATTTTCTGCTTTCTACTCTGAGTCCTAAAGGGCTTTCAGCTTACGTTATTCCACATTTCACTAAAAGTATTGTGCTCTTCAGCTGCTGTTGATTAGTAGATCTTTTACTTTTAGCTCTAATAGTTCTTACATCAGCATAGGCTAGTTCAGTTGCTAGAATTTTCAATGGATTTTTCATCCTTACTTTGTACTTTCTTTTGTCTCCTAGTTGTAAGAATGTTCTTTTTCCAGAAGAAGGTCTGTCATTCCCAATCCATATAATTATTTCTTTGCCCAGGAAAGAGCACAGCTTATACAAGCAGGAAAGATTGATTGTAGATATTGCGAAGACATTTCCGATCTATCCTGTAGCAGCTAGAAAGACAATGGCCTGAATTTGGCTGTAAGTTGCACAGACGTTTTTGTAAATAAGGCTACCTAGAATAATGCACTCATAAAAATTTTAATATTTTAAGGAATTTAGAAATAGTGTGCACCAGTATTTGATAGAAAAATTATATAATAAGTATACATATGTTCTCTTTCTTAATTGTGGCATAATGAAGGGAGCTGTAATCATAGAATCACAGAACAGTTAGGGTTGGAAGGGACCTTAAAGATCATCCAGTTCCATAGGTAGGGACACCTCCCACCAGAACAGGCTGCTCAAAGCCCCATCCAACTTGGCCTTGAACACCTCCAGGGATGGAGCAGCCACAACTTCCCCAGGCAGCCTGGGCCAGTAGTGTGGAAGAACAAAACATTTTTGTTGTTATGGTTAAAGTGATTTTTTGGTAGTATATTGAGTAATAAAGCTATTTGAGATGGGTATGCTGTATTAATATTAATTACAACATATAAATTATCAATAAGCCTACAGAAGTTGCAAGAGATAAAGCATTCTATGCTTAGTTGGCAATATATATAGTTTTATTATGGTTTTCTCTGCACTTTGGCAAAGCAGAATCTGGCTGATACTAACTATAATACTTTAAAGGCATTAATCTATCAGATCCTGATAGGCACCTGCCTATACATGTTTTCCTGTTATTCAGTTGTTTTGTATTTGTCCAATTTTGATTTGAAATTTTGTTCATATAATTGAACATAATTCTTGTTTTAAACTATTCTGTTCTTGTGAAGACATAACAGTATTCATGATGTTACTAGAACCTTAAATTTTACTCTTATAACATCAGTTTCTTGTTGTAATTCATGTTTTGTGTAAAAAGGCTCTGGCCTGCTCTTTGCCATAGCAACCACATCTTTTGTTTTTCCTAAAGGCAAAAGGAAGAAAATACTTGAAATTGTAACACTTAATTATTAATTTTGGGAAAGTTATCCTTTGGTTTACCCTTGTTATGTCCTTCAGAAGGGAAAACGTCGATTAGAAACCCTCTTGCTGGTACTAAATCATCTATTACAGTGTGACGCTTAAGCACTATTGTGAGAGGCAAAGACAGAAATTAAGTCCTCATTCTAAAAAAGCATTCATAAGTACAAAAGATTAATTATATTTTTTTATTTATCCTTTCAGTTCCCAGTTGCCCACATGGAATATATGAAGTGTTGCCAGTTTTCATAGCTATGTAGATTTTTATGGCTCTGGCTCCTGCTGCAGAATTTCTTACTAATGGCACTATTTGAGATATCTAAAAACATTACTTCCAGTTTTGTGGTAGCACAGAACCATCTAGATCTCACCTTCCATATCTTGAGGATTAGACCATATGTGCTTGTCCTCTATCTCGCCAACAATTTGTCCCTGTCTCAGCACATCAGCTGTATCCCTGGCTACCCAAGGGTTGCCTCTTCTGTCATCTTTGTGCCTTTTGCAGTTCCATCAGGCTTTCCCTTCCTTTCTTGGTGCCCATAATGATGTTTTTCCTTGATAGTAAATCAAAAGGTACAGTCATTCTGTTTCTAGCTGTAATCTCTAGGCGGGGTTGTACCAGAACTGTGAATGCTGTCTGCATTCCAGCAACACCTCATTTTCCTTCTACTGCTTTTCTGTAGACTTCAGGCAGGACTACACCCATTTTTGCTTTGCTCCTGCTGTTCGTAATCAGTAATATTTAATAATTCGTGTGAAATGATCTAAAGCAGAACAGGTTTCGCTCTGTAGCAATCACTTTTTGCCTTGCATTCACAGATGGACTTATAAAAGCAAATTTTATTCCCATCTTGATTTGGATGCCATGACCAGGAACACAGTAAATTCCTCCATGGATGTGAAATACCGAACGTCCTTCTTACAGTGCAAATGCTTCTTGGAGATGGAAACAGCCGTGTAATTTGGAACTTCAAAACAGCAGATCTGACAGATTAATAAAATACTGAGTTAGGGAAAGCTTTCTTAATCTCTAAGTAGTTTTTATTCTTCCTGTCTTGCTAGTTTTTGGCATGAAATCAGAACTGAGATCCGATGCAGAAAACTCTCCTCAAAAGCCCCTAGTTACTTGCAACAGGAATCTTTCATTGTCTCACATTTGGAAATCTCTTTTGGCTGGAGCCGTATACTCACTTTTATGATTTGAAGTTAAATCAATGTATGGTAGAAACCTACGATAATGATAATATCTATGTGTTATTAATTAAGTTTTCCTGCTTCCTTATCTCATCTATAAGAAGCGCACTATTATGTGAATAGAAGTTACATTGTTCAAAATATATTGGAAGCTGACGAATACCCGATACATATTGGATGAATGAATAGGGTTCTGTTTTATGTAACACTGAATTATCAGATTGACTTTGTGTATTAATGTACATTTTTATACATTTTCAAGAACAAGTGGAATTCAGGAACACAATTTTCATTAATTATGCCCCAAATTTGTTTTTATTAATATTTTTATCTATGCATTATTTATTTTATTAATACAATCAAAGCACAGATCTGGTTTCCATAGGTGTTGGGTAGCTAAAAGAAAAGGCATACTAAAAATTTTTATTCAGCTTAAGTGTTACTGTAGAGCTGATGTTTTCCAGGGTCAGAGCCCTCCCCTTTATGCCATAACTACCTAGGTAGGCATAGTTTCCTCATCTAGATCAGAAATGTGCTTACGAAATTATGCATTTGGGACCCATCCTGGTGTAGGATTTTGCCTTAAAAGGTCTGTTTCCTGGGGCTTAATATGTATCATTGACAGTGATGTGTAAATATGCAATTTATGGAATCTATATCTCTGAATTTACTACATTCAAGGACTTAAAACTGGCGTATTTAAAACCATTTTTGTATCAGATATCTCTGTAAATAGATGGCGATGCTCCATAATACCACAAATAGCTTCGGATTGCATTAATGAAAAACTAGGTAAACATTGAATTTCAAAGGCAGTTTTACTGATTCTAACCTGTTGTTTGTTTGATTTCTATCTCACTTGGTAGCAGTGTAAATCAAGTTCAAATTCAATGCCATTGAGTCACAGCAGTTCTACTGATACAGAGTTCAGTTGCAGTCAGGGGCAAGGACTGCAGTTTTAAAGCCTGATAAGGTGTGTTTCAACAGTTTCGGAGATCATCAAAGTAGCTCTGTGCTGGGTAATATCCTACCATACTGATATACCCTGCGGAGATGTTGTCGCAGGTCTTGAAAACCGTATGCATAGAGATGTGCTTGGGCTAATTAGCCTTGATTTTCAGCAGGACCAGTTAGCTTGGCTGGCTTAGCGAGCACACAGCTAATGGAGCTGTGCTGCTTCGACTTCCATGTGCTTATTTTTCGGTAGCTCAGGGACCTCTGCACCACACATTGTGTTTGGTACAGATGTACTCTGAGGAACTGTATTGTATGCCTGAGCTACGTTCCCCATCAACCTGTTTAGAAGAGCTAATGGTGGTGGTTTTAATCTACAATGTCACCTTTGTTTCAATATTATTGTTTAGTATGTTTTTCTTAGTATATTTATGTTCTTGTAATATACGTTAAGCATAAAAAGATTTGCAGGAACTTCTGTAAAATTAATTTAAACACAATATTTAGCAAGAATTTAGGATCCTCCCATTATTGTAATTCAACTCCAATCGCTTATTGTCAAGAACATGCATTATTGTTCTGCAGTCTTTTGTTGCAATCCTTGTTGAGTCCTAAGATGAATATCACGGTAATTAGAACTACAGGATAAAGCTTTTCCTCCTATTGGTGAATCATTCTCTTCCCTATTGTCGCTGACTTCTATTGAGAAGAATCATTGAAATGTTTCAAAAGGCATCTACACTGTGTATTGCACCCATGGGATATTTGAGTGTTTGCTGTATACTCAAACTGTTACATCATATTACTTGACCTACATTTCAAATGGAACTACCCACTAAATAAAATAGCTTATTTCCTTAGGAAGTAGAAAATACATGAAATATCAAAATATGTGTTATTAAAACCCAATTTCAGTGTGGGTTCAGTTTCACAATGTAGCTTCAGCACTTCAGCTTAATTTGAACTGGCAGGACAAATATTTTTGGTCTTACTATGAACATGCATTTACGCCTGATAAATGCAACAATGAGAAAACTGAAAATGGAGAGAATTATGTGAAGACCAAGGAAACTTGTGCCAGAAATACAATTGGGAAGACACAGGGTGGGTTGCATTTAGAGGTTACTCTCTGCCCACTTTTGTGGCACCAGCATTTGAGTTATTGTACAAAGCTTGCTTTGGCCAACAGGATATTAAATTATTACTGAGTGTGTTACATAAGGAATCTTGGTATTTACATGAGAAGAGGAAGAAGTCTAATGCTTCTTATGTCTCTCTGCATTTAGTTTTAAGCATCGGTGAAGGTGGATTCTGGGAAGGCAGCACCCGAGGACATATTGGATGGTTTCCTGCAGAATGCGTTGAAGAAGTTCAGTGTAAACCAAATGAAAGCAAACCAGGTAATTGGATCAAGTTCCTGTTGAATCCTAACAATGATAAATGTAATGGGTCTGTCCAAGCAGAGAGGCAGCCGAGATGGTATTGTGTTATACAGCTGTACGTTTGTGCGAGACTAGAAACTGGAGAATTAAATGAAGCTGAGCTGCTGAATTAAAAAATCAAGATGGGTTTATTGATCAGATTTTACTGGATGCCGTCCAAGCAAACGGTCTTTGTCAGAAGGGACTATGCTGAGAAGTACTGCAAAAGCTTTTACACAGAACCCTATGCAGACATTTTGTAAAGCATTCTGCTGTGTTTTATTTTCTTATAGCTATAGACGTGTTTTGGATTTCTGATGTATTGATCACGAACTTCTGGCATTGCACAGGCAATGCACTAAAATCGATGCATCACACAATTTCCAAACATTATTATTTTAAGTATGTCAGGGAGGGGCAATGGGTATAAACTGGAGAGGGGCACATTTAGACTAGACATGAGGAAGAATTTCTTCACTGTGAGAGTGGTGAGACCCTCTCCAGGTTGCCCAGGGAAGTTGTGGCTGCCCCATCCCTGAAGGTGTTCAAGCCTGATCATGGCAGGGGGGGGTTGGAACTAGATCTTTAAGATCCCTGCCAACCCAAACTATTCTATTATTCTATGACAAACTGAACAGGTATGCTTTTCTGGAATAGAATGCACTGGACAAGATAATCATTCCAGACTATTAAGGATTTGGAAATATTCATATGATTTGATAATTATTTTGGTTGTAATGGAAGCTCTGGTAGGATGTTTAAAGGAATAAAGTTTAAGGAATGAGCACAGGAGGAGGCAAAACGTTAGCTTTTGTAATATGAAAACTTTGAAAGAATGAGGGAATGAGGCACCAGGGACACTGCTCTGGATAACTAAACACTGTGTGGAAAGGTTATACTTTGTTTTCTGTTTCCCTATTGAGAGAGCAAAAGAGGAGGCAAAACCAGATCTAATATTTGGAGAGAATATATTTAGGCTCTGACAATGAGGAGACAACAGTTGTATTGCTCTTCAGGAGGCTTAAAAACCAATCAGAATTTAAAGATGGAGGAATATTAAAAAAAAAGAGGAAGATAGAGGTTGGAACTGGCAATCTAGAAGCAGTTCTCAATACTAGATGCAAAAAGAGGATAGGAAGTTGTAATTCTAGTGAGATTTCATTTGTTGGAAACATTATGGCAGATGAATAAATTCAGTCAGCATGGGATATGAGCTGCGGAAGAGCCATGTGTGAACTGTTCTGAACATCCTCCAATAAAACCTTGTGGTCACTTGACTGTGAAATGCTTCAGAAATATGTAGTGTATATAACTAAGTCTTCTCTAGCACCTTTCTTGACTCTATCATGGCAACTCTGTATTAAATTTGAGCTGTGCATTTGTCTCCAAATCTGACAAAAATTCTGGGAAGGGACGTTAAGTGAAGTTCTAAACTATGAAAGAAGTTTTGCAACTTCTTTATCTACATATTGTAGTTTTGAAGAGACAATAACCTAACTTGTTTGTCACAAATCCTAAAGCTCTTTTCAAGAAATACTATATGAAGTCAGTTCTGTTGATGACATGGTTTCTTTAATATATGATGAGATTTGTTTCGAGCAAAAATTTTTTCTGTCATTCAAAGTTAAATGAAAATTAAGAAAAATTAGGAACAGCAAAAGGATTACCAAACCTGGAAGTTTGAAAAGAATATCAACAGTAACATCTGACAAATTTTCTGATGTGAAATTATGAAAAATTATGCCATTTGTCTGCTGAAACACCTAAGCATTTACTCTAATTTATACCTATTGCATACTATGGTCTTTCTGATTTTTTTTCCTATTTGCTTATAGTGTACAATGAATAACAATGTCAACATAGATAAAGACTTTAAATATAGAATCATAGAAAGTCCTGAGTTTGAAAGGACTGACAAGGGTCATTGAGTACAACTCCTGTCCGTGCACAGGACAACCCCAAAACTCACAACATGTGTCTGAGGACATTGTCCAAATGCTTCTGGAATATTGTCAGGCTTGGTGCCATGACTGCTTCCCTGGGGAGACTATTGCAGTGCCATTCTTGTACTCCAAAAAAAGATGAAAATGTAATTAAATAAGCATAAAATGGACCCATTTTCTACACCTTTGAACTTGGGCACTCACATATTTTGCTGGGATGTCTTGAAGAACATCCTGCATTCGGGAGGCACAAATGAGGTACAGTGCTTCTCTGTCTTATGCAGTAGAAGTTGGAGCTGTGAGTATGAAGTACATGAAATCCACAGTGTTTGCCATATTTTTACTGAAATATGGTACAGACTGAAAGCTGCTGATCACTGAATTGCTCTATGCAGTCAGCTTCCTTCCCTTTGCATAGGAAACAATGGAAATGAAAGAGGAGAGCTTTATAAGCAAAAATCAGGCAGTACTCCCTCTGAGTACAAATGCAAAAGTAATTTAGAAAAATGTGTTAAGCATGGTGAAATGATTAGAAATTAAATTAGGTCTGCTGGGATTGCTGAAAGAACATCAGCTGAGAAACATCACAAACTTGTGCGACTTGCAAGAATTTGCATCATGGACTTTGCAAAGCAGCAGAACTTCTTATGATAATGATTTAGAAAGTAGATCATCTTAATGTGTAGGAAATGAATCTCAAACTCAGCCTTTTTCAAACCAGCAGCGCAGTAACAATTCTTTCCTCTAAATGAGATTTAGGAACATTTCTTCAAACAGCTTCCCTTTGCTATCAAGTTTGAATAATAGTGTTTAATAGTAGCTTGTCATTTGCATGCCATGAATGAAAGAAAGAGAAATAGTTCTTGGAAAAACAAACCACAATTAAACACTACATGCCCAGTAAAAGTGGCAGGCAGGTGTTTCATGTCATGCTGATGTATAATCTCACTTCTGAGACAAGTTCAATTTTCAGGGAACTTCATTGCTGTCCAGCCTGTTCTGTGGAAGGAGGCATTACAGACCGGCACCTGGTTTCTGTGAGCTCTTCAAAGATATCACGCTAGCTTGGCAAGTTCTCTTTTCAAAGAAAAGATCACACTGACTGGCATTAATTCCAGATCCTTTCTTCAGTCCTTCAATAATTGGGACTTGTAAGAAATATTCCATTATTTTGCTAGGATTGATGCTAGGCTTGTAGGCTTTTAATTATCCAGGTTGTCTCATTTGCCCTTTAATAACACTGGCATAGGACATGCTGCCTTTCAGTCTCAAGAAGTTTCCTTGGCATTTTGGGATCTAATGAAAAAGAATAACAAGAAAGACAATCATTATCAGTGGTCTGCTAAGTTCTTTTGCCTATTTGTGAACAATTTTTTGCCTGTTGGTGAACAATTCTCACGCCGCCTCATTTTAAGTAGTGTCACCTTAGCAGCCAGTTTTAACATTTTCCAGAAACGTTCGTGGAGTAAGAGTAACCTTCAGATGAGGTTGGTACAGCATCTTGCTTTTTACCAATACAAAGACAGAATACAAATGTTACATATTTCTTCTTTGTCCGTGGACAGTTTTCCTGTGTTATTCAGGAATGAACCAATTCCGTTCTTGAATTTCTTTGCATTCCTAAATATGTGAAAATACACTATGTTTCTTTGTTGACTGTTCTGGATAGATTGAAGTGTATTCTGTGCAGGAGAAGCTTGATTTGTATAAAATACAACTTAACTGCAACCTGTGCAAATGGGAGGCACTACTTTGCATTAATAGACAACAGGATTTATTAAATAAGTACTGTAGGTACTGCAGAGAATTGAAGATAATGTTGGATGTCTGGCAGCAGTAGTTTTCATTTGCATGTTCTCATATACTATGTGACATAACTTTGTTTAATTTTTCTACCTAAAAATAAAAGCAAGGCTTTTCGTTTTACCAGTGTGTTCATCCCTTAAAATTCATTATCCTTCTTAAAATACTAAGAATTCCTACCTAATACCTTCCAATGGGAAATCAAATACAAGAAGAATCTGTTGTCCATAAAATCATCTGTCGCATTGATGGAAGATACAGTCTTCTTCTTCCTACTTAAGTTGTTTCCATTTGATTTTCTTCCATCATTGGGTATTACAGTGACTTGAGAGATTTACTACAAAAGTGCTTTCTGTTAGACTTTTGATATTATACTCCATGTCCTTCAGAATTCAGAAATATAGATTATCTGCTTGGTCGTAACAGAGGTGAAGTATAAATTTTGCTTGCAAGCTAGAAGATATTTTGTCTTTATCATTTATTATTCTTTGCTCCAAAATGAAGCGCCTGAAGAACTCTTAGATTTTACAAATGACACTGAAATAAAGGCACACTCAGCATGTCTTTTATTAATTCTCACTGTCTTTCAGATCTTGGCCTGCTCAGTGCAGCTGTCCTTGAGTTCTGTGCTCATCTTTAATATGGTCTTTAGGGTGACTTTGCATTCAGTAGCATATTTCATGCATTCATCTGCCTTGTGGCTTTAGGGCACACATTATTAGCAGTTGGAGTTGCCATTGTTGTAGAATCATAGAATGGTTTGGGTTGGAAGGGACTTTAAAGATCATGGAGTTCCAACCCCCCTGCCATGGACAGGGACACCTCCCACTGGATCAGGTTGCTCAAAGCCTCATCTAACCTGGCCTTGAACTTCTACAAGTACTCTGGGCAACCTGTGCCACTGCCTCACCACCTTCACAGAAAAACATTTCTTCCTAATGTCTCATCTAAATCTTCCCTCTTTCAGCTTAAAACCGTTACCCCTCATCCTGGGAGTTTATTTCAGTCTAGGTCTAATCTGGGCGTGTGGCTCGTATGACTGTTAGCAGTTGTTCAAGGGCTCATTTTTCTGTGAACGAATCCAATTTGCAGTCTCTGAGGTCTGCTCAGTCCTGTGGGCTCCAGCAGAGCAGGCAGCACTTACAAAGCATGTTCCTGGCCCAGATGAAAATGCTGATGTAGATGCACCCATGCTGACCTCTAGTGTCACTAGTGCTCTGAGCAGACACTACCTAGCATATAAACTGAGATGTCTCTCTTCAAATATCTGTACTTAAACGTTCCACATAGTTTACTCCTCAGTGTCCAGCAACTTGAAAAGATATTGGTAGATTATCCCATATAGTAGGGGTCCCTTGCCCATTTATTTTTACTTGTGTAGTCATATACAGATGTTATAAGCAGAAAATGCAGCATTCCTTATCCAACATTCCTGCTGGATTTCAGAAGTAACCAAGCAAGTCAAAGTTGTGTTGAGAAAATGAATATTTTCCTATGCAGGCTGCTGTTTCTGAAGTATAGAATATTCTTTGTTCCACATCCTTAGTCTTTAACACTTTGTGCATTCAATAAAAACAGGTTTGTTCCTCATTTTCACCCTCCCTCTTTATAATTAGCACAACGCCTTCCCAGACAATCTAGTCAGGCAAGCTGCTAGAAAATTGTTTTGCCTCCTTGCAAAAAAGCAAAGTGCTTTACTGTGTACTGGTAGCTAGTAGCCGTTCAGTCCTCTTTTGGGCAAGTGGTGTGGGACACGTTGTGTCTGAAAGTTATCTTCCCCTTGCCTACCAGGACAAGGTTTCTTTCTCCCATCCTCCTGGTACACTGTTAGTGGGTCCCTGGCACAACTTCCACTTATGCCAACTATTATTCTTCTAAACAGTACCCAGATACATTTCAGTGGACGACGAATGTTGGTGACTGTTCTGGTGTCAAGTGTTTAAAGAGCTAAGAAGTCTGATAGGTTGGAAATATGTGCTGACTTAACAGTGCAGGCTATGGCTGGACTTTATACGGCACAATATAAAGAGAACATAAAACAAATTAAAAGGGGGGAAAAATGGGCTTATCATTGTAAAAAGTGGTATGATGTGGATACAAATTCAGCCATTTGAAAATGGATAGAAAGCTGAAGAGATTTATATTGTATCTTTGTAATTTCCTAAATGTGTGACATGTAAAGAGCTACGTTTATTGAAATTTTTCCATGCTTGTTGAGGAGCATTGTCCAACCATCAAACTCTGGTACCCAGAGCTCAGGCTCAGGGGTCAAACTCTATTCAATAAGCCCCCCTGCCTTGAAGGATACTGTGCAAAGCTTTGACTTCTGAAATGTTCTTTTCTAGCTTGCTTCTATGTTTTGCACAACAAACCACGTCTCGCATGATTCTGAAAAGAGTCTTCTTTTGATAAGTCATTTTCTGCCACAAAATATAGAATCATAGAATCACCAGGTTGGAAGAGACCCACTGGATCATTGAGTCCAACCATTCCTATCAAACACTAAACCATGCCCCTAAGCACCTCGGTTTTAAGCTGTTCCTCAGGTACAAATTTGTAATTAAAAATGTGAATAGGTGATATCCACAAAGATACCGTGTTCTGCTTTATGGCTTAGAAAGATCAGGAATATGCTACATACTGAATTTTTGGATAAACTTCATTCCCTTCCATCAAACAGTGGAAAACATGCTTTATACTGCAACAAAAAAAATTAATGCGAAGAATTAGATCTGAGATGCTGGCAAGCCAGTCCACAAAACTCAGCTGACACAAGAGCACAGTGCAATATTATTCAATAAATTCTGACAACTCTCAATAGCTGAGGATGTAAATCAACTCCACTTTTTTTGTCTCAAGTAATGGAAATTTAAAGAATGAACCTCAGCAAGTTTCTGCACTTTAGCTTTGCTGAGTGAAGCATTTGTGTTCTCAGCAATGATAAACAGCAGTTTGGGAAAAGAATTCTAAATGAATCATCACTCAATAATAATGCTAATTTGGAAGCAGAGATAACTTGAGAGCTGCTTTTGTCTGCAAGCTGGTGAGAGGATGGAGTCATATGCTTCCCACATAACCTGATAACGTGCCTTGAAAGACCTTGCATTCTTCCAGTCTTGGTCTTGAAGCAACAGAAGTTTCTTACTCTAATAGTGGTACTTGTAAGCAATGCTTTGGAAGACTGAGTTTACCAATTAAAGTTGCGATCAGCTCCTCTTTCTCAAATGACAGTGGCTTTTCTTTGCTGATGATATGAGTTTGGCTTCAAGAAAGAGTAAAATAAAGTATTCTGTGACAATAATTCCCTAATTTATCTAGAGCTTGAGTGGAGCAGAACACAAAAACATGACCAAATAATTCAAAAAAAGGCAATATAAGCCTAGGTCAAGAGCTTGTAAAGGATGCAACCCTGTCTACATCGTTATCTCTGGATAAGTAATTTTTAATTCATAATATTTTACTGTCTCGTCTCCTAAGCTGAGATGGGCTTCCTCCCTCTCACTCTGATTTTCATGCTTGCAAAGAGCCACTTAGGAATTACTCTAATCAGCTGAAAAGGAGCAACACAATTCTCTAAAGCATCGATATAGGCTAAAAATAAATTATACAGCAATATAAAACTAAACTTACGTTAGCAAACTCAACATTTCAAATGCATCTGGGATGGCTGATGTGTCAAATTGGACATGCAAGTGTAGATTTTTTCCTTTTCTGATTCTTTCTGCATTTTTTTCCCCCAAAAATGTCTGTCAAACCATGTAGGATAAAAAAAGTGCAAACTCTAAGAGTCTCAAGAAGAATGTAGCTGCCATTATATCATCTTCCTTTTACTTCCAGTGATGTACTCACATACACTGTTCAAAATCACAGTCCATCTAGCACTAAGAAGCAACTTTTAAAGCCTGAGAGGGGATAGAGATACCCAAAATGTCTAATGTTACAAATTACTTTAGCAGTATGAAAAAGATAAAGGCATAGAGTGAATGATTTATGAAGTGATGCAGCCTTCTGAGGAATTTAAGCCCAATTACTGGTTTAAGACAGGATACTTCAGCCTGTGGCAGAGTTTGAGTAGCCCTGTTATGCAATGTTCTAACAATCTGGAAATAATACTTAATTTTCTGATTGTGGAAAGTGCACACATTTCTTTTTCAAACCATCAAAGTCGGAGGTCAAGTTATGAGAGTTTTAATGAATTTGACATATCTCGATGATTGCTAGTAGGCAAAATTCATTCGCTTCTACCTTCTGGAATTTTGGAGAATTTAAAATTTCATAAAGAGTATGTATCTTGATAGACTATTTTGTTAGTACAGATTGTTCTTTTCCTTCTTGATTAGAGGTATTTCTTAATATCTTATCCTATAATCAAATATACTTATCTTTGCTCTTGCT
Source organism: Phaenicophaeus curvirostris (assembly GCF_032191515.1). Taxonomy (NCBI): domain Eukaryota; kingdom Metazoa; phylum Chordata; class Aves; order Cuculiformes; family Cuculidae; genus Phaenicophaeus; species Phaenicophaeus curvirostris. The sequence continues at coordinate 3,214,371 of NC_091396.1, forward strand.
ATATATGCGTTAAATTATAGTAACAATAGATTTTAGCTTTTATTTTACATCAAAGTTCTTTTTAACTTCTCTGGTGCATCTATGCAAATATTATTTATATCAGAATACAACTTCTGTTAGAAGGCATATATCAGGATTAAATAAAGTGCCATATTTCTTTTAACTCATTTCATTTAGCGTAACCTAACACTTTTTAAACCCATTTACTTAAAATGGCTTGCATAAAGTAAGGCAAGGCTTAGATCTAGGCATACTCTGAAAGTGTTGATCACTCATCCTTTTCTTCTGTTTTCTCCTGTACTAAATGACACATTTGGGTTTTTTCCCCTCTTATTTTTAATGGTTCAGATAAAAGGCTTGACAACAGAGGCTGAAAACTCTTTGAAACATTCCCTAGTTACCTGAGATCAAATTTGTATTAATTTAAGGAAGATGATAGAGCATCTACTTACAGTAATGGCAATACTGGAGGTGATCAGGAAAATGATACCTAAATAACAGCAGCTGATAGAAAAACCATATTCTGATCTTAAATTATGTCACTGCTTTTTGCTTCCATACCTGCCTGCAACAAAAGAGAATGGAAGGGGGCTTCTTCCAGCTTTCTAGAAGATCTGCTAATGCCTGGTGGAGAGAAAATGACTTGATGATATGCTACTCAGTGACAGTAACTGTTCATAGTAGAAGCAGCATGAAAAACAAGCATGTAATTTTGATTGATTAAAAAAACCCCAGTTTTTACATTACCTAGCACTTGCCAATTTTATTCTATAGTGTGAACCATGTAAGTGGAGTATCTCCCTTGCTGGAAAGCTCTGCTGATTTTATTTCAGATAGGTAGCAAGGGGAAGCTCTGGTGTCTCACCTTGCCTTGGGAACTGCAAACCTAGACTAGTGAGGTAAGGGGTTTAAAGTGTAATTTCTTCAAGAAGATAATTTCATTATCTTGGTCACATTTCATCTTGGTCTCAATCAACTCCATGTGGGAAGCCCCAGATCTTACTGGTATCTGAGGTGGCCTTCAGTATGGTCACAGAGCTTGCAGATAACCTGCCTCTGTCCTTTTTTGTGCCTGCAGGGCAGAGTCAGAGGAGACAGGTCAGCATCAGATTTTCTGTGGCAGTGCTTTTGAAGGCTATGCCTCAAGTATTGGGCTTTGAAACTCGCTGTACTTATTCAGACTATCAATATCCCAGAGTGCGTCTTTTTAGCTAAGTGAAAGAGCATCACATCAATACTGATCGTTTCCAAGCCAGGAATAGGTTATTTGTCTTCAGGTAAAATAGACAAACCTGACTAAATGTTTCTAATTCTGAACTCACTAAAGGTATTGAATTTTAAATTGTAATGGATCTTGGCTACGTTATTTATAAAAGCATGTTTGTGTTTGGAAGTGAGTTTGGAAATTTGGTTCTGCTTTATAATTTGAAGTGACAGATGCCCAGCAACTTTCTTAACCCTCAGTTCAGGCTACAATTCACAAATATAAAACATGGCTGCAAAAGTTAAAATAATTTGTGGATGATTTACAATCCAAAAAGACTTCAGCATATTGTTTTGGGGCTTTTTTTGTAGCCAAAAGTTCAACTTTGATTATACAAAAATCACAGGAAGCTGTACAGTCTTTACTTGATGCTTATTAGATACCTTATTGTCGTGGTTTAATCCCAGCCAGCAACTAAGCACCATGCAGCCACTTACTCATCGCCCCCTACCCTCAGCAGAATGGAGAAAAGAATTTTTAAACAAAGAGTAAAGCTCATGGGTTGAGATAAATACAGTTTAATAGGACAGCAAAATGGAGTGCTAATAATGATGATAATAGAATATACCAAACAAGTGATGCACAGTAAAATTGCTCACCATCCAATGCCCAATGCTTTTCCTGGAGTGGCAGTTGCTGCCCCAGACCAGCTCCTCCAGTTTATATACTGAGCTTGCTGTCCCTCTGTCCAGTTTGGGTCAGCTGTCCAAGCTGTGTTCCCTCCCCAGTTCCTGTGCACCCCTGCCTTCTCACTGGCAGGCTGATGTGAAAAACTGAAAAGTCCTTGACTGCTTAGTGACACCTGAAAACATCAGTGTGTTACCGACATTATTTTCATTGCAAATCCAAACCATAGCACTTTATCTGCTACCAGAAAGAAAATTATCTCTAACCCAGTGAAAACCAGGATGGTAATACTCATATCAAGCACTAGTTTAATGTAATCCAGAGAGACATTTAAAATAGTTAGGACTTTGGCTGCTTTCCTGGAAATAATATAAGAAATTATATTGAATTCCCTGTACAACACGTTAGTAGTTTAAGGAAATTAAATACAATGTATCCTCATTTATCTAAAAATTCTTTACATTTCACAAATTATAGTTTGTGGAGTAAAGGTTAACAAGAAGTCTCTAAAAGCTGTAACATTACCTTTTGGCTGAACAGTTAAAATTTTGGATCATATGAGTTAAGAGAAATAGTTTTTCTCTGTTGGACACATTTGTGTGCAATAATACACTGCAGGAGACGGAAGACAGAAGTTAGGTAACAAAAGTAGAAATTTTTGCAACCACATTGTAATGAAAGACTGAGAGCATTGGTGTTTCAATATGAGCTGGAAATGTTCATGCCTGCTGTGAAAGCTATGCATAGTCGAAACAAAAATGGATTGGCAAAATAATCCCTTCAGAAACCAGCAACATCGATAAGAGAGAGCTGGAAAAAATCTTGACACTAGAAAGGAGGAGGATGTGTTGAAAAATGATCTATGTCGTGAAGCTGCCTTTGCCAAAGTCCACTTGCAAGAGGGAAGGGGAAAGAAGGGGTTTCATGCTTTTAGCACATCTTCACTTTGAAAATTGTTAGTTGGAAGGTTCCTAAGCACAAGAATAACCAAGTATTTGTTAGTTTTTAAATTAAGTTAAAGTTGCTGCAGACATAATAACAGATGCTTTTACATGGCTGCATATAAGACTGAGACTTAGCACTTTATCAGTTGCTAAATTAACTAAAAAGTTTATAGTACTAATATCTCCATCTTGTAAAATGTGGTCTGCATGATCACATCTTTTCCATTCAGATTTTGTGCAACAGTGTTTTCTTTGTCAACTACATTTTTTTTTGCTTGTTTCCACTGCAGTTGTAGTGGCACAAGGCTTTGTGTGCCTGCATTTTGGACTGAAAAGGAAAAACATAATGCTTTAAAAAAAATAGTTTTTAAGGCTCTCCTGTAAGCAGATTCACTTAGAAAAATGATCAATGAATACTGGAAAGACAGGAAACCCATCAGTTGATCCTGCATAGAACTACAGCCTGAGTCAGCTGCCTGATAACGCAGCAATTATCAAGGAGCAAGAGATAGCAAGCACCCTGTACTTTGCAGTAATGAGCTAGTGGCAATTGTAAGGCAATTAAAAACAATTAATCCTTTCCATGATGGTTTTGTAGTATGAGTGCAGTTTACCTGGCTGAACAGACCGCAAAGCTGCAGTGGGGAAAGATTTGTATCACCTGGCTGTATGAGTTTCTATGGTACTAACATTTCCAGCCAAGCTCATCACTTTCAGATACCTTTCCACCTTTTTAGTACGTCTGTGTGCGTCAAACATTTAGCTCCTTCCATAAATTTAGGGATGCAAGCCAATTCTTTGCTATTCAAATTTAACAAATCAAAATTAAGAAGCAGAAGGAAGGATGGGAACAATGTCGTTTATTTGCCATCAGAATTAAACTCCATGACAGCAGATTAAGAAAAATATTAAGGAAAAACCCTTTTTGAATTGGAGCTACTCACTCCATTCTAAATGTTTTGTCTTTCAGTAAGTCAGAAAACTGCTTTTTTTTCTGTTCTATTAGCATTTCTTAGTCAACACTTAGAAAAGAAAAGAAAAGAAACAGTTGTATTCCTCACGTCAATCCCTATTTCCCTTAATTTACCAGAATAAAACCTGTGATTTGGTTTGGTCTCATGTAAGACTTTGAGGCTTTAGTAGGCCAGTGGTTGAGGGGAAATGCATATGCATATATATATACATATATATGAGGGAACTGGGGTTGTTTAGCCTGGACAAGAGGAGGCTGAGGGGAGACCTCATCACTCTCTGCAGCTCCCTGAAAGGAGGCTGTAGTGAGGTGGGTGCTGGTTTCTTCTCCCAAGTAACAAGTGATAGGATGAGAGCAAATGGCCTCAAGTTGCACCATGGGAGGTTTAGATTGGATATCAGAAAAGATTTCTTTACTGAAAGAGCAGTGAAGCATTAGAACAGGCTTCCCAGGGAAGTGGTGGATTCACCATCCCTGGAGGTATTAAAAAAAACATGTAGAAGTGGTGCTTTGGGACGTGGTTTAATAGGCACGGTGGTGTTTGGCTGACAGTTTGACTGGATGATGTTAGAGGTCTTTTCCAACCTTAATGATTCTCTGACTTTATGATTATACATATATATATATGGATTTCACAGAAGTTACAAATCTATCTTGCTAATATTTGATCATCCAAAGATAGGATACAGTTACATGCTGTGAACAAAAGTCTACAGGAAGAAACAATGCTAGGACTTATTTATTTTTAAGAACCAGAGGATGTTTAAAATGTAATAGAAAGACTGACAATTTTTGCGACGTGCTTGCCCCAGAAAACAGAAAGGCAAGTTGTAGATAGGTGCATTGATGACTGCTGTGGGAAGAAAAGCTTAGATAAAATCAGAGAAGAGGTACAAGGCAAGATTGGAATAGAAATGTAATCCTTCAGATTTCTCTCTTACCTGGCAGGTACCATTATGATCCTAGGTATAGGCTGTTAGCCGCTGATGAAATAATGCACAGAGACAGAAGGAAAACTTGGCTGAGAAGTGAAACAGTGAGTCTGGAGATAAGGAGCCCCTTTGGCTGGGAAAGGGAATTGCAATGTTGCTGGTTTTCTTTGGTGATAACATCTTGATATCTAGACTGATTTTAAATGCTTACAACTCACCTATTTCTGTTCAGCAGTATGGGGCTGTGAAATAAAGATTAAACATAAAGATAAATGATTAACCTCCCATATGAGGGCAGGCTAAGAGAGTTGAGGTTGCTTAGCCTGGAGAAGAGAGGAGAACTTATGGTGACCTTCCAGTACCTGAAGGGGCTACAAGAAAGCTGGGGAGGGACTGTTTACAAAGGCTTGTAGTGATAGGACAAGGGCCAATGGGTATAAACTAGAGAGGGGCAGATTTAGACTAGACATAAGGAGGAGCTTCTTCCCTATGAGAGTGGTGAGGCACTGGAACTGGTTGTCTAGGGAAGTTGCAGCTGCCCCATCCCTGGAGGTGTTCAAGGCCAGGTTGGATGACCTGGCCTTGGCAGGTCTGATCTAGTGGGAGGTGTCCCTGCCCATGGCAGGGGGGGTTGGGACTGGATGATCTTTAAGGTCACTTCTAACCCAAACTATTCTATGATTCTGTGATTAAGGCTTCTGAAGCTCTGGAGCAGTTCAGGACTTCCTCTACCCATTCCTGTGATCACCCCACTCAATTTCTTTTCCTGAACATTCCTCCTTTCTTGTGAAAACAATAGAGGACTGAGTCCCCTTCTTTATTCTCATCCTCTTAACTAGCTCAGGAGTTGCCCTTAGCCTTAAACACAATGCACCTAAGTCTTATAGTTAATCACCCATTTTTCAAGAGTTACCAAACATCCAGACATCATCATTATAGGCAAGAGGACATAAGATCATTTCTAGGTGTTTTTTTCTCCCCCTCTTGTTTAAGGAAATAAGATGAAAAATCTTCTAGAAATGTAGCAGTACCCTGGCCTAAGCTACTGGGAAGAATTATGACAGGATATGCTGTATTTGAAGTGTGCACTGCAAGGCAATTTCAAGGAAATTGAAATTCTTAATTGCTAATTAGTTAGGAAAGCAGGTAAATCAGGTGAACATTGTTTTGTTTGTCTGTCATACCTGCTTCTGTTTTAGGTAACAAGTTTTAAAGGTGTAGCTTGTTTTCCAATGAACATTTAAAATCTTCATATTGTTCTTACTCATTTGGTCTGATTCTTTCACCTGAAATGAATGCAGTTTTCATGGTGTATGCTGCTGACATGATGAGGTATTACTTGTTTTCTGGGCAGCAGGTGAACAGATAAAAGAGGAAGATTCTTATTTTCTTGCAAATGTCTTGTTTAATGGGGACAACGGAAGAGTCTGTAGGAAAACATGAAGGTGGAAATGGTTGTCAGAAGAGTCATACATTCCTGCTGTGCAAGTAAAAACAGGTGATCTCCACTTTTTGTCTTTTCTAATCGATACCATCTAATGGAGTGGGAGCACGCTCTAGCTGCTGAGCAGGCTAGTGCTCATTTTCTCTCTGCATCTCCTGAGGATGCTTTCTGTGCTGCAGTAGAGAAGATGCTATTCTTGGGAGTGGATGTCCTCAGGTCCCCACTCCCCCAAAACATATTGCAATGCTGTTGAAAAATGCAGACGCTTAGTAGTACATGTAGACACCATCCTAGACCTTGAGACAAGGGCTTAATGACCCTGAGTAGCTTGGGGTGGGAAGTGTTTATATGACTGATAAGTAGGGAAAAACATACACCTGGGAAGCAAAATAGCTGACGTGGCTGCAAGTGCTGTTAGTTCTATATATTTCAGTGCACCACTATCTCCAGCTTCCCTTCTGTTTTCTGTGTCTATTTAGTAGTGGCATTAACCTGTGAAATAGATGTATATTGGTTTTATGTCAGGTTGTGTGTAAGGCTCTATGTAAATTATTCCTAAAATAATATCTGCTGCATCTGAAGTTTAAGGAGTCTTGAAACTGAGTTTGTGCTTAGTCATGCTTCTGTTTGTGTGGGGAAAGAACTATCTAATGTTTCTGAATTTCTTTTACTCATTAAGCAGTTGAGTTTATTAGCAAATAACTTATTAAAAATCTAATAAGTGCAGGTAATTCTGATTGTTTAATTAGAAGCTTCACCTCTAACAAGGTGTTTTTAAGTATTTGATTTTGATAGGTGCCTCAGGGTTCAGCTCTGGAAATATAAAATACTTAAACCTAAAGGTGAACTGCAATCATTTATATGAGCTACACTGTAGTTGCTGGATTTGGGGATTCAGTAGCATTTCACCATCAAACTTATGAAATGGATCAACATGGAAGATTGAAATGTATTATAAATATTCTTCTAAACTAAGTCTTTAGAATTTCTTGTAGTCCTAACCTTACTTTGTATGATGGTACATCACATTAATTGGAAGCGCTGAAGTTAATGGGTTTCAAAGCATCAGCTAAACATGTAATAAAGATCTTGCTGTTTTCATTGATAAGAAGTTTATCATATATGCGGTATTTTTAAACCACACTGAACATGTCTGTTTCCTGTAAAATGAAGGTCTAGCATTGGTATGTCTCGTGCATATCTCTAATATATCACAAACTGCTGTTTTGTTGTATGAAGTTAATGTAGTGTCTGATCCCAGTTGATTGGGAAATGGACATTGGCAATAGTCTTGGAAGTCTGTTGTAGCTGCATTCTTAAATCATACCAGTGCACAGGTTTATGGCTGCTGGATCTGTCTTATGAGATCTGAGTAGCTACGTTTTGGGTATTGCTTGGAAATTAATAGACTTATAACAATAATCTATTAAAAAAGTCACTTATTAACCAGTGACTCCAGTGTGAGAATCTTCCTGCTGCTTATGTCTGATTTATTATTGGATCTTTTAAAAGTAAAGAATGAGTAAATAGTTGATTATCCTTCTTGTAGATTAATCAGAATAACAAACAAGGCAGAGTGTGAAAGCTATCATCAGATCCACTTAGAATCAAAAGACAGTAAAACTTTTCCTTTAAAAACAGTATCCAGTTGCTTGGGTCGTACTAAATGAAAACAATTTTGGAGTACTAATTTGGGTGTCGTTAAGCACAAAGACATTTGGGGTTCTCCCAGTGTTTTTGAGTACAGCTATAAGCAGGAATACGTTTCAAGTAGTCACATTATTTATGAGAGACAAACTTGAAAAAGCGTCCGATAGGTATTTTGACAATTACTATGTAATTTTAAGGTTACATATAGACATACTGCCTTGTATTTTTACTCTTTGTTTTGTGGTACCCTTTTTATTTTAAAAAGCAATGTTCTTGTTCTGGCTTTTCTAGTGGTTTTGTTGAACCTTTGTGAGCATGCAAATGCAGAATATGGAAAGGTATGATTTCTCTTCAATTGCTGCAACTTTTTACTCATATTTTTCTATAGGAAGTAGTCTACCCTGCTGCATTACATTTTTGTGCTTTGTTTGCTTTGACTTAATTCAGTGAAATGTATTTCCCTTACATGGGCACTGGCCCAGGTTGCCCAGGGAAGCTGTGGCTGCCCCATCCCTGGAGGTGTTCAAGGCCAGGTTGGATGGGGCTTGGGTAGCCTGATCTAGTGGGAGGTGTTCCTGCCAATGGCATGGGGTTTGGAACTAGATGACCTTTAAGGTCCCTTCCAACCCAAACTATTCTGTTCTGTTGTGTAAAACAGAATATTTCAACTCCAGTTTAAAACTTGGTGATGATTTAGGGTTGCAGGCTGCTATGTGCAGCAGGCTTCTATCATCCATTCTTTGGCCAACATGATGGTAGAATAGAAAGAAAATTGTTGCTAGCAGTATCACAGGTAATCTTTTGTACACAGGGAAGAAGATCTGGGCTTTCTAATAGGATCCACCCCTGACAAGGATTTTCCCTTAATCCTCATGTTTCAGATAGCTCAAAGAGATTATTTGGATGCTGAAATGGGTAGGCTTAAAATACCATTTATCTGTGATTGCTGGAATCTTGTTCTGGGAAGCATTTGGGAGGATGATGGTTGTTTTGAATTTAAACCAGAACTTTCAGATTAACTCTGGAAAAACCTGTTATGATGCAGGCTTGGGATGATGCAACCTGTCACTAAGTGGCAGATTTATGTTTTGATTTTCAGCTGCTATTTCACAGCACGGAGAAAGCGTACTAACCACAATAGCCTGTTAAGCAGCTAATATTTTTTAATGAAAATAAATAAATTTGAAAAGGTTAGTGTCTGAATATTACTTAATTTGGAGTCTGGCCTGTCCACATCCACAGCAGCTGTATCATCAGCCCAGATTGGGGCTCACTTTGTGAGGCACAGGCTAGGATAACGAAGTATTTGAGTCACAAACAGGTTGTGAGTATCATGAAATGTAATCTGAATTGCAGGTGTGAATTTAAATTGCCATAAGTCTCTGTCATTCTGTTTTAAATTGTTTTAATCCATTCTAACTTTGTGCCTTTAGATTAATTTTGCTGAAGTAGTCTCTTATAGTCAAGCTTTAAGATAAGGGTTGTAAATACATCATTTAAAGGAGCACGAAAATAAGAAACCCAGTTCACGCACACACCCTGCACCCCAAAACATGAAAAAGTAGGTTTAATTTTTTCATAAACACGTATGTACAGCTATGAATTAACATTAATGCTATTCATACATGTGAGGGACCAATGATTTCCTGGGAACCGTATTTTCCACAGCTAAAGAGCGTTTTGCTTGAAAATAGAACTGATGCTAAGCACTAGGACATTTGAAAATTTTATCATTGCTAGCAGAAGATATTTTTAAAGCTTTAGTTTTGTAAGTATACTATTGCTTTTTAGAAAGGGCTTTAGCTCACAAACGTATACATTTTAAATGTTTTTATCTAAAATCTGCACAATATAACATTTTGATTTCTCCTGTTATGAAACTTGTGCATACCTTATATGTACTTTAACCACTTGGTTTTGACGCTGTAAGTCAGATTTTACTAGCGATTTTATAATACTCATTTTGCTTACATGATTAAACATACTTTTATGTGCATATGAATGCAGTGCTGATTTGTATTGATTTTTCCCTTCCTTGTTCTGAGTCGGGACTGAATGTGTGGGCTTTCCCCCTAATTTTATTTGTGAACTATTCTAGAATACAAAACCAAAAAAGTACTCTACAGTCCATCCTGCAAATGTACATAAGATATGATCTAGTGTTTATTAACACATGTCCTTCATGGGCTTTTTAACATCTCTGCAACAAGAATGTATTTTGAATTGTTATTATATACATTTCATGAGCATTTAAGTTGAGCTTCTTGAAGTTCATATCTCATATTACACAAATCCAGTAACTTCACTGGTATGTTAAAGCCTCAAGCATCTGCTTAGGAACTTATTTCTCAATAAATCTTACTGCTCTGGTATCTTTATCTGGAATATCAATATCCAAGAGCCTTCCTACATTTCTTAACTTGCTGATTGCATCTTTTCCTTACAGCCAATCAATTATTCTTACCTACAGTAGCAGAATTTTAAAAAGATATAATCAAAGCTTGAATTTTCTTCTCTGATTTAACTTCTGGATGCTGTGTATAAATCTCTTCTATGCCCCTTGTTTAAATTTTCTTTGGGCTTCAGATAAGGTCACTGATGTGCTGCCTTATTCCAGAAAAGTAGGCATGAGGAGGTGCTTCTTTCTCCGAGACCTCCTGTGTTTCACCCCTAACAATTTTTATCCAGACAGTACTGCAGTCTGTGTTTAGTTTGCTCTACTGATTAGCTTAGCAAAACCACAATATTGTGAATTTCTATGAATGGAGAGAGATTGGCAAAATGAATGAATGCAGAAGCAGTTGGCAATTTTTTTTTTTCTTCTGGTGGTTTATAATGTGTCTGTGCGGAGGAAGGTAAATCCCTGTGTAGATAGTCGTATTTTTTGTGAGGGGTTTATCTTAATCCACTACCTGGTAATGAAAAAGGATGATAACAAAAGTATTCCTTAAATCTGTCTGGTATTATAGTTTTGTTTGTACATGTTCTGGTGGATCAATCTAACATTAATGCAGAGCTTTTAATGGTAATTACTAACTATAATTTGGCATAGTTTGCAGTTTTCCACTAGATACAGTGCAAAAGCCTTTTTCTTATGTTTCCTAATAAGCATTGTTATCAAGAGTGAGAGGGCTTTTAAAGAGCTAGTCTGTGCTCTCGAACTATATGTAGAACATGACATGACTCAAGTTTTCCAATGAGACATCCCTAGTGAGGTCAGATTGTCCTGTGATCAATTGAATGTGACTTGAGTCCACATTTATTGCTTACAATATTTGTGATTAATAACACATGAGCCCAACCTGTATTCTGGGAGGCAGCTGTTCATCTCTGCTCCTGTTACCTGTCATCCAAAGATTACTTTTTTTTCTCCAAGCAAAGGCCAAATTGATCTGAAAAAGAGTATTGTAAAGATCAGCATGTTAATCAAAAGCCAAATCTATAATCCAAAACCAGTAGAAAAGCAATGGCAAAAATAGGATTATTTTTGAAATGGGAAATATCTAGGAATATGAAATATTACTGATATGATGCTATTCTGTTTCAGAAAAACTGATTTTATTTATGAGCATGCTGCATAACTTTGTGTATTACACTCTGTTGTATTATTCTGAGCATTAGCAGCAGGACATACTCCTGTCAAACCGCTGAAATATTACAGCCTTCAGTAACAAATATGCCCTTATCAGACAGTAAATGACTAGGATGCTAGGATGTTTCTTTCCACTTTGTATGCGAGTCTTGTTTTTGGAGAACAAAATATTTCATAATACAAATTACATGGTGTGGGGGCTTGTTGAAAAGTCTTGCCTTTAGGGTTTTTGTAATGTATGGTTTGTGTTTGACTGTGCTGCAAGTTTCAGTGCAGGCAGGACGTCATATCATCTGGTCTTTTATAATGAAATCTGCTGTGTAAGAGAGATTGTCACAACACAAAATAGCTTAGATAGTGTGCTGTATTTTTACTTGAACTGATGGAAATTATCTTGATATTTCTTCTTAAGGCAAAAAGGAGTAGCACGGTATCAAGGGAAAATGGGATCTTTCCTGTCTGAAAAATGCTGGGAAATCATACATGACTCAGTATTTAGCTGCTTGTAGATGCATACAGAAACAATTATCCTAAAAATGTTCTTTAAGACTGAAGCCACCTTCTGGATGGAGTAGTTGAAGCAGGGAGGAAGTGACAAATTGAATGTCAGGTGTTCTTGAATGAAAATACTCTAGATAAGAATTTATGCTTTCTGTTTCTCATTCACACACACAAAAATAATAGAATAACAAAATGAACACGCACGTCGTAGTTAATGTGTAATATATTAGCTTAATAGCTGATGTGAGATGCATTATTGATACCAATTCTTGTGTTCCCTAGATGGTCACTAGGTGGCATTCTTTGGGTACAGAATTTAAGGGGAAAATGATCTGTAATGTTTAATTTCTATTCAGCCGCATTTCAGTCCACTGTTATTTCTGCCTGAATATAAAACTTAAGAAAGGACACGTTCGAGTAATAGGAGAGAGAGGGAAAGGAAGCATTTTACTGTATTTTATTTCAGAGGCTGCATTTCCTAACCGGTGTAGTTTATCTTGAACTATAACAATCTTGTGTAAACGTTTTTAAATACTTTTCTAGTTAGTTTATATGGAAATATGATTTTAAGATGGCAGATTAATGCAGATCTATGAATATGTTATGTGTTTTGCTCGTACTTCTTACAGACAATGATGGATTAATATGAAATGTTCTAGATAAGATCATGTCTTCTAAGCACGGATCAGCAACACAAGATCTCTTTGTGGAGTAGAACTGCAGGACTGCTCTGGTAATCAGAGGATGAGTGCATATACTCTTATTTAAGTCTCTTTTAGGGTTAGGACAAGGCATGTGTATAATGCTATGATAACCTACCTCTCAGAAGCCAATCAGAAATTTCATTTAGACCTCAGAGTCTTGATAAGACCGGTGGCAAAACTATCACAGTACTGCAGGACATACGGAGTAATTAAAAGTGTATCGTTCTAGTAAAAGCCATAAGTACCAACTGCATGGCTGTTGCCTTCCCTCAGTCAGTGCCATATTTTAGGATGAATAAAAGCAGTCATCATTGATTTCTTAGCTGTGTTTCAGATCTGACTCATCTATTTTGTTCTAATTCAAAATGAAAGATGAAGTATCTCAAGTGGCTATAAACACTCTTCTGTGAGTGCAGTTGAGTAACAGCATTTATCGCAGCCGGCGTTCTCTAGGCTTGTTTGCTGGTTGTTTTTATTGCCTCAGTGATACAGATGAAAGGGCTCACTCAGAGCGCTCTGGGTTTCATGCTGTCTGCGCTACCCGAATTTTTCAGTATAGCTAGTGAGATTGTAGGTATCCAGCTTATTAATGTGAAATTGTTAATTTTCTGGCTTTCTCTGAGCCTGCCTCTAACATAACCCTCATCACAACCTAGGAAACTTGTAGTTTCAAACCAGTTACTAGCAAGAATTTCCAGTTTAATATCAAGCCAACTTCTGCAGCAAAGAAAAATGATATTTAACACTCTAAGCCTTACAAATGCTGGCACCTTTTTGTACTTTTTATGTATAAATAAGAAAACGTACAATGTATTATCACAATTCTCATTATTTGAAGGTAATATTAATCTCTTTCCTGATGACACATAAAGGCGAGGGTAACTCAGTAGGTGGCAGTCCTCTTAAGCTAAAGAAGAAACAGTGTGAGCATAAAGGACCGGAATATGAATGGAGTAAACCGTTCAACTATTTCCATGTTATCTAAAGTCAGTATAGCTTGTGTCTTTTACTTAGAATCCTTTTTCTACCACGAGCTGTTCTGTAAAATCACGATGATAACCCTCTAAATGTATTTGAGGAGATACGCTGAACAAGATAGAAAGAAAAGGTGACTTTCCATATCTTTCTTTCTAATTTGTCAGTACTTGAATCAATTCTTGAGTTCTGTTTCTGGGTATTGTTTTATAGCTTTCTCTGAAAACAAGCTCTTCCTCGATGTAATTATAACAGCTCTAATACATCAGTGCCTGGCATTGTCACCAACAGTGTATTTCTTGTAGCTCTCCCCTTATCTGTGGTTTGTAGTTTCATGTGGTCCAAAGGCACCTATGCCTTACTGGTTTCCAGCTGCAGCTGCCTTTCCCAGGTCCCACTGTCTTTCTCTTGCTCTTGCTTGCTCTCCTCTCCCATCTAGTCTGTTTGGATCTTTATGCTTTTCTCACAGACTTATTCTCCAAAAAAAATCCTTGTTTGTGTAGCTACAACTGGTATTTTCCTTTTCTTGTCTCACACTCATAAAGGCAACTCAGTCATTCACACATTACCCACTGTTTTCATCCAATTTTTTATAGGATAATCCTTAGAATAGGAATCATTTTTCTTCTCTCTCAAGTATATGGCTTGTGCTGCTAAACATCTCCTCTTGCACATTTCCCAGCCCCTAAATCTTTTCTATATGTTCTCAGCTCAACAGCAGAAATTAAAGCTTCTGCCTGGTGGTCTATCATGGGTTTGTATTTGTGATGCTGTAGTATCCATCAGACAAATTGTTCCTTTCAGGCTTGTCCTCATCGTCAACGGTGTGAGGGACCTCTCTGATTCAGTACTTTCTGTTGCTAAAGGAAAGACTACATACTTTTTTTTTGTTACCTATATGATAAATCGGTGTACCCTGCAGTTTGCAAACTGTTTGAAAACTTATAACACAAAAATATGCTCATTTAAAGAAAAGAAATAAGTAAAAGCTTTACTGTTATAAAACAGTGAGTTCTAAACATACTAAATATAATTCGTATTGCTTTCATCCCAATGTGTGTTTGCTACACTCCCAGTCCTTTTCAAGTAGGCTACAATTGCTCCTCCTCTGCCTGAAAGGACTGCAATTATAGAATAAATATCTTAAAATAAGGCCAAGGGAGTTGCTTATTTTCATGTAATACAGAAGATGTGAGTCTTAAAGGCAAGAAGCTCTGATAACTTGATTAGGCTGCTTAAACAGTGTTGGTGGAGACATAGGAAGATCAGGTATGAGTGGGTCAAAGGGAAGTTTTGATAATAATAGAATCACCAGGTTGGAAAAGACCTCTTCAAACATCGAGTCCAACCATTCCTATCTGAATGTTTTGGGAAAGTTTTGTTCTTCTACTTTGTCTTTGGCCTCATGTAGGATATGGTAAAAAATGTGTATAGTATATAGTGTATAGTATAAAAGTGAAAATTCACTTAAACTTTGGATTCTTGATCCGCTGTCTGCCTGTGTGTTGCTGTAGTTTTCAGTAGCTTATGTATGGGGTTGTGAGATTGTTTGTTTTTACCCAGGTGTAGATGGTATCTGTGTGATAAATCATGGAGGAGATAGAGACAACTGGTGTGTCATGTGAAGCACTCATAGGAGTAAATGGACAATGAGTTATTAAGTAGGATCCTTCGTAGTTGTCCGTAGATTGCTGTCGTGCTTAGTTGTGTGTGCTTTGTTTGGGGTATTTTTTTATATGGAAAATAACTGAACTATAAACTGGAAATATTTCCTTGCCAAGCTTTGGATAGATGTTGAGAGACCTTTGTCTGATCATCAGGCTACAGCTCCTGTATTGTTGGTTCTACATCACTGGGCTCTGAATTCCTGCAGGCATCATCTTCTGAATGAAATGCATCTTTTATTTCATTAATTTAATTTCTGATTTTTTCTAACTCTCTGAGTAGAATCTACTGTTTTCTATTTTCTTCAGCTATAAGCAGGCATGTAGGACAGGACTACTTGGTTTCTCATTTGAAAAATACTGCAACTGTTGTGATATTACAACTTTAAAATTTTTGAGGTATATAGAAAATAGGGAAGGGAAAATGTATATATTGCAGAAATATCTAGTTTTGCTCCTTAACCTTGTGATATATATCTGTGTACATGCATTTTACCCTTAAAACCAAAAAAAATCATATAATACAAAAATCCTTTTTTCAGGGCGGATCTCTTGTGTGTTTTAATCCATCATATAGGAGCAGAGGTTGTTTCTGTGTGGCAAAGATACTGTCTGTATTGTAGCTGTCTAAAATAAATAATTACACATTATTTCTGATAGTCGTGTCCACTAATATGCTTTTTATAAAGAATAACATTTCATCGCTTTGCATAATTTACTGGAAATACAGTTAGTGAATTAGAAATAATTAAATGAAGAGAGAGTGGCTGATGGTTCTTTAATCTTTTTTTATGCCCCATGAATGCCAAAGTAAAATACGCAATACTAATGGCTGCTTAATGATCATGCAAGATATTATGCAGTGGGAAAATAACTCTGCAAAGGAATAACTGGCACAGAAAACTTTAAAAATATATTTGAGCGACGTAAGTTTTTACTGTGTGAAAGTATAAAATAGATTGGAGAGTGATATCATCTTATCGTTACTGTGCTCAACTGAGCAGAAATAACACAAAGTTGCCTACTATTATCTTGATGAACGTCTTTGAAATCTTTGGTGATCAAAGGCATAATTTTGGGCTTTCCAGTGTCCTTAGCCTTTCTTTTGATAAATGAAGAAATCAGATCATGGTGTTCTTTGTCCCTGGCTACAGCTACAAATTGCATAGTTGAATATGTCTTTATACAAATTCTGTTTCCAAATAGTTGCATTCATATGACAGTAAATGTAGATTTGAGTTTTTATTCAAACCATGCAAGAAAACTATGCCCATTAGCTTAATAATAGTCGCATTTCAAAGGTGTGAAAAGTATAAATAAAAGTCTTCTGTTCTTTTATACAAGGGTAGATTGTCAGAGGGAAACAAAGGTAATTTTTTCCATTTATGACATTGAATTTAGGGTTTAGCAATGTAAGGAGAAATATGAATTGCCTCCTGGAATCATGATCATAATTATTCTCATTTCTGAGTTGATTTACTGCTACATCTCTAGAGCAAAACAACAAAATAACCCCCAGACCCTGAAAGCTACTGTAAACAGTAAAATGAAAATATCTGATCTAGTTGTCATTGTTCCTGCTGTACAATAGTTGCAAGTCTGAGATGTATATGAAGCCTAATGAGTAGGTTTCAAAAGGTGCTTCGTGTCGTATTAGTATACCCAGGGCTGGCGGTTGCAAGAAGCCTCTGAATCCCGAGCAGGGGTAATGGCCTTGGAGCACTCTGCTGGATGGAACGTCAAAAGACTCTCTTACCTGGAAGCTCTTTGCTTTTCACCCTTTTAGTGAAGGAGAGAAAATACTGTATGATAGTTCCTATTAGCCTCAATAAGCCTTGATAACAATGGGAGACTCTTGGTCTGGGAAAAGCCTGAGTCCTGGCCTTCTGAACTGTCAGTTGAAAAAAGAAACCCAGATGTAAAGAAAATCCTACTCTGACACTGTATTTTATATAGAAGGACTTTTCTTCCCACCAGTGATTCAGATATACTAATACGCGTTTTGCAATTAATTAGAATCTGTCCTGATATCAGTGTATTTTAACTGCTAATGTGAAAATTGACTAAAGAAAATCTCCCCTTTCATTCTTCTTAAAATTATTTATCTTTTTAAAATAAATTCCTATTCAGCCAGTAAATGAGGTAGAGTTTAGTTTTGCTGTGACACCAGAACTCCCACAGTAGTCGAGATGTGGGCATGGTTTATGTGGAGATGAAATTACACCCTTTGACTTGCTTTCTGTAGAGCGTAGTTGAGCTAACCTGTTTGTGGAGGTAGTTTTTATAAAGTTTAAACTCAAATGGGTTATGACTGATGCATCTGAAACCGCATGTGCTTAGTTCTACCTGCTTGATTTATTGATCTTTTCATTTCCAGGGTCTCTTCAGGGTTTGAGAGGGTTTATTTGTTTTGTTTTGGAAGGATTATTTGCTATCTTTTTTCACTAAGGCAGTGTTAACATTTTGGTCCTAGTGTCACTCTTGCGTTTGTTCCTATGAAGGCATAAAAAAAAAAAAAAATCACTCTAACAAGATTGTGTGAAGATTTGAAGTATTTCTTCTCAAAGCAAGAGTCTGAAGTGGAAATGCTTTTCTTAAAATCAACTCCCTAAATTTTGTTTTTCGTGGACTGTTACAATGTTGTTCCCAGTGTTATGTACTGTGATTTGGAATAAATTCCTGCCATGGTGTGCAGGGATTGTCTTTGATTTCTGTCAGTTGTTAAAGCTATGCATTGCATACTACTGGAATAAAGCAGTAGAGAGGAAGTTCATAGAATGGTTTGGGTTGGAAGGGACCTTATAAATCATCCAGCTCCATAACCCTGCGATGGGCAGAGACATCTTCCACTGGATCAGGTTGCTCCAAGCCCCATCCAACCTGGCCTTGAACACCTCCAGGAATGGGGCAGCCACAGCTTCCCTGGGCAGCCTGTTCCAGTGCCTCCCCACTCTCACAGGAAAACATTTCTTCCTAATATCTAACCTAAATTCCTCCTCTTTCAGCCTAAAACCATTCAGCCTCATCCTATCCCTGCATTCCCTGATAAAGAGCCCCTCCCCAGCTATCTGTGAAAATACATGGGGTCTTACTAATAATCTGAATTATTAATCAGATCATTTTTCTGATGACAAAATGCACTTAAGGCTGACAGAACTACATTTAGCTATAAATAATATACTGTCAATAGCGAGCCTACCGTTAGCCTTCTTATTCCTGTTACCTGCTTCTGGAGGAGGCTTTTTCTTTCAAACAATATTGCCTTAAAGTTTTGACATCATAATGTTATTGACGTGACAAGTTGTCAACTTCAGGTTATGTGATGTGGAAGAAGATTATTTTAAAGCAGTTACATGTCCTTTCTCTCTTTAAATGATTGTGATGTTCTATATATGCCAGTAACTCGTAGTGCCCAAGCAGTCCTGTAAAGAGTAGATAGACAGCAGTATATTAGAGCATAATTGTTTAACTAGTTCAATCATCTTGAGTGTCAAAAAAATTCTTCAAGCTGTGCAAATCATTCTCGCTGTTGGGTGGTTATTTCTTGTACTGCCTGTGTGCAGGATTATGGGAAAAGGAACAAAATGGATTTTTTTTTTCATGATGTATTATATTTGGAGGATTAGATTTGCATGGCCTCTTTGAGGATTAAGTTTGAGTCTGCTGAGATGCAATTGATGTGTGAGAAAGAGATAAGGACGGAAAGACCATGGTGAGAAGGATGGAGTGTGATTATCAGGTATAGAGAGATGGCTAATTCTGATGGGCTTAATATACTATATTACATTTCTAGAAAGGAATAAACCTATGATGTACATATCTCAATTAAATGCATCCCATGTGTGAGGGACCACTTACAGAACAAGAATTCACTAATTCAGAAGCTCTTCCAGGTCTCTTGCCCCTCACCCCCCACCCCCAGTCAAAAATTAGATGTCTCAAAGTCCACAATATAAAAGTTTCTTTTAGGTCAAGGCTACATTTTCATAGAATCATCAAATGGTTTGTGTTGGAATGAAATGAAATGGGAAAGATCTCTATGTAAAAGCTGAAACTTCACTGAGATTTTATCCTCTTCTGGTTACTGGTAATCAGGGATTGGTTTAGTGGGAATTATTGCTGCCAATTTTATAAAGCAAGATTGTGCCTAGAGATATCACTGGACAAAGGCAATGGTGCTCTCTAATTAAGCATGATTGATACCTAAAAAAGTTGTTAGTAACTGTTGGCTGTGTAATGTGTCTGAACTCCTGCTTTCTTTTGTCTCTACCCTTGCTTGTCAGTCAGCGTCCTGGATTCTTTTTTTTTCATGAGTACTATACCCAGAGTATTTGATTTCCTCAGTTATAACATTTTACAAATCTCATAACTAAAAATCTCTAAAGTACAAAGATGAAACATAATTAGTTTTTTTCTTATTAGTTTATAGGCATTAAGCGTGATACATAATGGAGCTTCAGGGAAGTATCAGTCTTAAGAGAGCTCATTTCCGTATTGCTACTTGCTTCCAAGAATTAGTCATTTGGACTTACAGAAAACATCTGGAATTGATAACATTTTTTTTCCATTCCCACTATTTTTAGCCTTTGGACATCCTAGAAAATATAGTTTGATGTTTCTGTACCAATTAGTAAATGTCTGTACCAATTTTTATCGCTAGCCTTACAAAATTAAAGTGCAAATGCTTTTTTTCAGCTGAACTACTTTAAAAGAGATTTATTGCCTTCCCTTTGTCTTTTGTTGAGGCTTGTGGCATGCTGTTTACACACCCTGTGCCTTAGTTACCCAATTCTCTAAATCGCAGTGCTATTCTGAGGAGAAGCACCCTGAAGACTTAGATACTCACTGTGACTTTATGAATGCTGATCTGTAATAATAAGCTTGTCTTTTACTGTTCACAGTGAACACTTCAGTGATGATCTTCGCTTAAATTTAGACCATTTCATCTGAATAGCATGAGTTGAAATATAAGATTTTTGATTTCTGTAATACTTTTATATTCCTACATTTACATCTTCGACTATTATTCTAAATTTGTGTATCATCATAAAGCCTTTGATTTAATCTTCACTGAAGTGTGACTGAATTGTGATCAATAACTGGACAAGTCACTATTCAAATTAATCAGCGTGCAATTTAAAGCCATGTAATTTTTCAGTGATCTGTTCATGGCATTGTATTTTCTAAGGGTTTCGAAGTGTGTTATAAATAAAAATTTTTTTTGTTTCTATCATAGTAGAGGTCTAAACTTCTTATTTTATAAAAGCATTTTACTGTCACTTTTAAAATACATTCTTAATCTAGATTGGGCCAAATGTTAAAAAATGAAAATTGAAAGGGTCTGGCTTGAAGTGCAAATAAAAGATTGCCAGATTTGAGAAGGAAGAACTACTTTCTGCTGCTTTTTTGCAGACTTCAGCAGACAAAGGAAAGGCCTTTAGGTGCAAGTGTTAAAACTAACAAAATGAAAGCCAACAGAAATGATAACAGGCTGAGACAGCTGGGGTTGTTGAGCCTGGAGAAGAGTAGGTCCTGAGTGGAGCTTACAGTGACCCTCCAGTACCTGCAGGGGCTACAAGAAAGCTGGACAGGGACTGTTCACAAAGGTTTGTGGTGATAGAACAAGGGGCCGTGGGTATAAACTGGAGAGGGGCAGATTTAGACTAGACATAAGGAGAAACTTCTTCATGATGAGTGGTGAGGCACTGGAAAAAGTTTCTTGGAGAAGTTGTGGCTGCCCCATCCCTGGAGGTGTTCAAGGTCAGGTTGGATGGGGCTTGGGCATGGGGGTTGGAACTGGATGGGCTTTAAGGTCCCTTCCAACCCAAACTATTCTATGATAATATACATTCAAGCAGATTTGTGGTATGATCTTTTAGTGTTCTTAATGTATGCATAGTCCCCCCTTCTTCCTCATTTTTCTTTTTTCACTTCTTTCTCTGATAGCCTGTTAGGCTAATGTACCTAATATACCAGCTACGCAGGTGAATCATCTTCTGTTCTCCTTGGACTAGAAATGCCATATGCAGCTATTTTCATGGTGTAATTTTAAGTGGGCTTGCATATTAAAGAATCCAGAGGCTGGCATTTCAGTTCAGCCAACAAAGGTCATCTTTACTGCAGAAACTTTGTATTATAAATATAATACAATATATAGGATTAATAGTTAAATTTTTTTACTTTTCAGAGTCAAAATTCTTTGTTTCCATTTCTGCAAGAAAGCCATGGGCCTGGTACTTACGTGCATTTTATAAGATGCAGCTTTCTATGCTTTGCTGAGTTTTCCTAAGCTGCTTCTCCCTGGTTGAGTAGACACCACCTGGTTGGGTTTTGCATGTTAATTTTTATTGCAAAGTGAAATTTCCTAATCCTGCCAGTCACGTTGAAAAAAAAAAAAATCATACACAGTGTGGATGTTTGTCTTAATGATGTAAAACTAAACAAATTTTACTTTTTCATCCTACGTGTCATTTTCCATCACGCTCATTCTACAATACTGTTGTGGGTCCTGAAGCATTCCGAGTGGTTCAGCTTCTTCTGACTTTTTGATGTGAGAGTGCAATGAATTACTGTTCTCAAAGAATTACTATAAAAGAAAAACCAAACTTTTGTAAGTCTCATCTATGCAAAGAAAGACTGCATTAACTTGCTTTTTAAATTTCATAATAAAAATTAGTACTTTTTATTGATGGACTAAAAAGAGACAAGGATTTTAGACGATGGAGTCAACAAGGGAAAGTCATCAATAATAAATGTATTGGGAGAAAAGTGTTTGTATATATTTACGAGGAAAAGAATTTCAGGTTTGGGGTTTTTTTTTCAGTATCTGGTTGAACATTTATTTTCCACTTCAGGAATGTGCATGCAGATATTGGCCTGTCACCATTAGAATTATCTTTTCCTGTACAACCAGGCAAGACATTCAATTTTTTTTTTTTAGCCTAGTGCCTGAACAAGCTCCATGTAAATTTTTTCCATGTATGTTTTTAACTTCCTCTTCATAAAAATCGCAATCACTAAAATGGTGAAGCCAGAAGCAGCCAAGACAAATTATCTGCTACTTTTGTAATTCCTTATTCAAATGTCTAATCTGCAGCATTTTTAGAGGTCTGTCCGGAATTAGGAACAATTAATTCTGGACGTATTGATACAGAAGCAACAAAGATGACTAAGGTGTAATTTCCCAACAGTTTACCTCTTCCATTGCCCACTTTGGCATCTGAGAAACTTTTAACTGGTTCGGGATTGACCTTTTAGCTTCTGAACCATTTTTACTCTGGCTTCATTACCCTTTGCTCCTTTCTGCAGTCTCATTCTCCTATGACATTCCCGCTGCTGCTCCTCTCTTACTCCACACTGCTTTCTCTGCTGTCTTTTATTTCTCTTATTCTGGCTTTTACATCCTATAAATCTGAATATAACTAATTAGACTTTATTCCCAGTGGTGCCTTGATGGCAAGAACCCTAAGCATGTACGAAAAAACCAGTCCTCTGTCTTCTGATTGCTTTCATCTCTAGATGTGCCCAGTACTTTTGGGTAGACAGAGAGTGCTTAGCTGGGGTCTGGAAACAGAACTCACAGAGGGTAGAGACATAAGTGCAATTAAAAATTTAAGAGATCTTTTCTCCAGAACTGTGCTTCCTCCTTCTCAGATCCCACTGCTTGTGTTATCATCGCAATGTTTATTGGCTGAAACTGCAGTAAGTTCAAACAGACTTGTTAAATCTCTGTGCCAGATGCTGGAACAGCACTGTTTAGTCATTAACCTCAGTCATATATGATTACAATCATTTGGGAGACATTTTCTGTAAAATCTAATACGGACAATCAGAACTTGACAAAATTGTCGTAAGAGTTCTAAAATTGGATTTTTTCAAGGCTACCCAGTATTTCCTCTTATGAATTGTACTACAATAGCTTATTCTTCAAGAGTGAGGGAAGGGGAAAAATAACTGGGTAGCAATTCTAACTTCAAATAGTCTAAAATAACTCTCCACCTTTATGGCAAAACATTTGTTTGTGCTCGAGAGTACAGTGCCTGCCCCAGATAATTCAATATTTTCCTGTGTGACAAGAGGTAGGGAGAGCTTGAATGCAAAGCAGCAGGAGGATAAGAAAGGTAGGTAACAAGCAGTAATGGTTTTAAGGGAAGGTAGATTTAGACTAGATGTAATGAAGTTATTTGTTACACTGAGGGTGATGAAACACTGGCACAGGTTACTCAGGCAGGTAGCGGATGCTCCATCCCTGCAGACGTTCAAGGTCAGGATGACTGGGGCTCTGAGCAACCTAATGTGGTTGAACATGTCCTTGCTTCTGCAGGGTGGTTGGACTAGATGACCTGTAAAGATACCTTCCAACCCAAAGCGTTCTATGATTCTGTATCCCAAACTGCTCATGTGCCTGTTGCATGAACCAGATAAATGTATGCTATGTGACAAAGGTGAAACTCTGGCAGGGCTCTCTGATGACCTCTATGTGCCATGTAATAGAGCTATAAGTACTTGTACACAAATAGAGAAGAATGGGTGCCCATACTGCTACATACAATATATATATAAAAAATTATATATAAGTTAGTGAAGATGCTGAATTGCAGTTACCTATCTGAGTACAATCTCTCCTATGCCTGACATGTATGTTATGGTTACAAATAGATGTTCAGTAACACATGAATCAGACATTGTATTTACATCAAATTTCTTTACGGATCATTAGCCCTTTAATGCAGATCAAACTAATCACTTTTCCATTGCTCATCAAGATGACTACAGTGAAGTATCTTTAACAAGTAACAGAATGACAAGTTTTCATGTACAATGGATTTTCATGGCAAAACAAATGTGTGTTATTAGCTACGTTTGTGTTTTGCAACTGATATGGTCTGACTTCATTGTGTGCTCGTTATGTGAGAGCTATCTTTAATGTTTTTTCTTTTTTTTTTCCCTCTTACAGGCAGTGAAAGAGTGAGTTTAAAAAAAATAGAGAAGCAGTTTTGATTTCAGAGCACTACAATGATACATAGAAGTGATAGCTATGCCACATTTCTTATAGCTGGGTTGAATCAAATTCTTTTCATCTAATGGCATGTGTAATTGCTCTAGGTTTTCAGGTGTCCTTCACCCGCACTTATTTAGATTAGTGACTGATGCATTTCCATGGAAACCTACAGCAGGGAAAAAAACCACATTTCTTAGTACAGTGTGGAACTGAAAGGATGTGGGCTTTGAGTCTCAGTCTATAACTTGGCTTGTAACTTGTAAAATAAGACTTCTTGTGTGTGGTCATCTTGGTTTGGAATTTTTGTTGTTGCTGTTCTCTATAAATAAGAATTATTTCCAGCAGCATTTTGTATAAAACTTTAGAACACTTGTCAAATCCTGCATATCATGAGAAGCTTTAACTTTTTTACATAGTTAAAACAGTACATTTTGAAATTAAATGTCTGGGATTTTTTTTCTTCATGAGGATGCAGAAGACGCAAAATTCAAGTAAGGTGGTTAGAAACTATGGCTGAAAAGTCAAGATCCAAGAAGCAAGTTCATTCTGGAGGTATTGTGTTTAGCTTTAATGAAGAATGACTGGTTTTTGAAGTGGTGGTGTGGGAAATGGGAAGTTTTTATATGAAGAAAGTAGTGACCTCAGTCAATAAAATGCTTGAAAATACGATTGCTTTGAAAAGCCTTGCACAGTACTATATTACTTCTTTCAATATCTGGTACATGCTTAATATGTATGGCCCTATGTAACATATAATATCTCTTTAATAATCTTATTTTTAGTGGTTTATTGGGAGAACTTTATTCTTGGCTTTCCCAGCAATTTATTTTAACTTCCAGGAGTGTTTAAGGTTGTAAGAGATCATAGATTTCCAAATGTGTTCTTTTAAAGTAATTGCTCTTATCTGTTTTCCTGATGATGTGGCCTGACTCTGAAACTCGTGTTACTTAACAGCTGTCAATAGGAAGCTGTAACCATATTTAGATATTATTTTTATATTTTAGAAATAATTTAATGTATATTGTATTATTTGTATCATAATATATACGTATACCTGAATCTATATATTCTGATAAACATCATGAGTTCCGTAGGTAAAGTTTTGTTCTCTGACTTCCTTAAAAGTGATGTGGTGTTCCTAAGTAATTTTCCTGTTGAGACAGCTTTGTTTTAGATACACTCAGTAGTGTGATGGGGAAAGAGCTCCTGCTGTTGAGCAGGGAACTGTACACATCTGCATCTCCTTGTTCCACCCAAATCTTCCTCTCCTCAGTCGTGTGTAAACTCTGGTACAATATTGCTTAGCAACATTCTTCTCTGCTAATCTGAGCTATTTATTTGCTCTGACTGAGGTAATAATATTAAATTATAAGTTATTTGGCGGCACTTGCAGTAGAAGTCACAGAGTCTTGCTCTGTATGTCTGCTGGGTTTTGGTAATGGTTTTGTTTTATCCACAGTGAAATTCAGACTGTAAATCTCACATGCTCAATCAAAGCAGAGGAGGAAAAAGGTACTGAGTGAAGGCTTAAACTTTTGGCTTTTGCATGATTTGTGCTTAGTGTTATCTTGTTCTTAGAAAGCATCTTTATATCATCTTTTGAATACTTGTCATGCTAGCCTTACATGATGTGAAACACTGGAACTGGTTGGAATTCTGGAACAGGTTGTCCAGGGTGGTAGTGGAGACCGCATCTGTGGAAACATTCAAGGTCAGGTTGGAAGGGGCTCTGAGCAATCTGATCAGGTTAAAGATGTTTCTGCTCTTGCAGGGGAGTTGACCTGTAAATGTCCCTTCCAACCCAAAGCATTCTATGATGTCTGACAAGATTTGGGAAGAGAGTTAAGAAAAAAAATGAAAATATATATGCAGGACAGAGTGAGAAAGGTATTGTTTGAGGTTTATCATAGAATAACCAGGTTGGAAGAGATCCACCAGATCATCAAGTCCAACCATTCCTATCAAACACTAAACCATGTCCCTCAGCACCTCGTCCACCCGTGCCTTAAACACCTCCAGGCAAGGTGACTCGACCACCTCCCTGGGCAGCCTCTGCCAGGGACCAATCACCCTTTCTGTGAAAATTTTTTCCTAATGTCCAGCCTAAATCTCCCCTGGTGGAGCTTGAGGCCATTCCCTCTCGTCCTGTCCCCTGTCCCTTGGGAGAAGAGGCCATCACCCTCCTCTCCACAACCTCCTTTCAGGTAGTTGTAGAGAGCAATGAGGTCTCCCCTCAGCCTCCTCTTCTCAAGGCTAAACACCCCCAGCTCTCTCAGCTGCTCCTCATAAGGCCTGTTCTCCAGCCCCCTCACCAGCTTTGTTGCTCTTCTCTGGACTCGCTCCAGAGCCTCAACATCCTTCTTGTGGTGAGGGGCCCAGAACTGACCCCAGGATTCGAGGAGCGGTCTCCCCAGGGCTGAGTCCAGAGGGAGAATAACCTCCCTGGACCTGCTGGTCACACTGTTTCTGATCCAAGCCAAGATGCCATTGGCCTTCTTGGCCACCTGGGCCCCTGCTGGGTCATGTTCAGTTGGCTGTCAACCAACACCCCCAGGTCCCTCTCCTCCAGTCTGAAATATTCCAAGAGAACCGAGCCCTCTGACTCATTGACTTCAGTGCTTCTTGGTAAAGGAAGGGAAATCACTATGGTCTGCACAGGACAAATGAGTTCTCCGTGTGGGTGATCTACCAGAAAGCATTAAAATGCTCTGTCAGCATCTCTGCTGGCCTCTCAGGTCAGTCAGAGCCAAATTTGGTGGCAGGACGAGGAGAACTATGTGTAGTTCTATTTGATAGCTAACTGCATATCTGGCACAAAAGATGTTTGAATCCGCTATGCGTGACAAGGGAGTGTTATGGTGAAGAAGATAGGTGAGAGGTTCAAGGAACTTCCCCATCTCCTGCTCACAGCAGATGGTGACGTCTATGTATTCAAAATTTTATCTATTATTCAAGTGAGAGAATTTGACAGACCATTGATCCTGAATATAGCTGGCAAAGATGTAGAATTGAATGAGGCTTCCGTAAGGAAGGAAATTGAGGGGAAACATTTCTATCATCATTGATGATAAAAGTCCATAATAACTCTTGTTGAAACTTGCTGTACATGAAAATTAATGGTTTTTGAAATTGAACAGAAGAATGGCTTTTCACGGCCTGTTTTTCCTGAACTAACTCAAAATAGTTCTCCATCTGTTCTTTCTACCTTAGGGTGCAGAATGACTTTCTTCAAAGCAGTTTGTTATCTTTGTGGGCTTGTAAACATGTCTCAGGTAGCAATAATCTGTGTTACACAGACTAGACCCTAGCTCCTGCCACTCAAGTGAAAGCAGAGTTTCTTCGCAAACCTCTAATGAAATTTCCCCAAATTTAAGGCAAAGGCACTGAAAATCTTTATCTGCTACTCTGTAATAGTATTTAAATAGCTATTTCTATTAGATTGCCATTCAGGTATTTGTGGCAGATATAAATGCACCTTCTCGTGAAAAATGTGTCTGCCCATGGCAGGGAAGTGGATGATCTTTAAGTTCCCTTCCAACACAAACCATTCTGTGATGAAAACGATTAATTAAAGTTGTTTCTGTTGAGTCATTTCTCATCAGAAAATAAATACCAAGGCTGGCATTCTAGTAACTAGAACTAGCCTGGCACTGGAGAATTCCTGCAATAGGGAAAGTGGTGCTTCCCATCGCTTCTTGAATGTTTGCAGGAAACTTTTTGTGGAGATGCCTCTGGCCCCTTCCCAATGGCTGACTGTACTGAGCCAGTTTCGTGTGGCTTTGTGTTGGCTTACAGCTGCGGAACTTAATCTCTTAAGCAGAAGTAAACAGCTTCTGCTAGCAGTGTAGAGAGTAGCAGTAACTGTAAGAAAAATAATATTTAATTAATGATTGAACTAGATGTCAAGTTTTAAAATGTTGCTTAGATTTCCTTTATGTTTTTAGCTTTTTTTTCTTCTTAAATACCTTTTCCCTCTGGTTTTCAGGTCAGGTGTGGAACTAAAGCTTCTTCCTTGTGGGTGGAGGTGGTTTGGGTTTTGCTTGACTTTTGTTTTTGTAGGAACATAAGTAGAAATACAGATAAACCAGACTTTGTATTAGCATAGCAACAATGAATCCTGGGAAGTCTCAACTTTGCTCCTGCCTGTAAGCACGTTTTCATGTCGTCCCCGTTTGCGATGTAGTGGATTGGGACATTTCCTTGCTTCTCACAGACATGTATTCTTGACTTAAAATGAATGACATCTACTGAAATGCTGGAAGTTAGTGTAAGGTTAAGCATATGCAGAAGCATTGCAAGCTGGAGACTGCAAAGTTAGTGTCTGCTGAGTGTGAAAAAGAAAATCCCACTCTTAAGCAAACTATTTAGGCAAGTTTCACCAGTCTCCTGCCCTTTTTGGATTTTGGATTATGCTGCCATTACCAGTGAGAACACTACAGTCATTCATTAGAATATTTGCAGGAAAGAATGAAAATATGAAATAAGGTGCTATGATTACAATAAGGTGTTATGATTCCAGTTCCAAAGAACTGGGAACATCACACCACCCGAGCTTTGTACTTGAACAAACCATCCTGAACTTTGAGATAAGTAATATTTGCAATGTAATTGATATTTTGATATATTTGATAACACTGCAGCAAGTGACAAATGAAGATTTCTTTGTTCTGCCTAAACTGGAAAAATCGTATGCCTTTATTTACATGTTTAGGAGCAGTTTGGGGTCAAAGTGCATTGAAATGTGTTTTATTTCGGACCTGGTTTTGTAAAAAACTGTATGTTTTGGCAGTGATTGAAACACATGCAAATGGACCACCTCTATGGTTGGTTGGAGGAATCTCTGAGATGTCCTGCCGGCTCAGGTCAACATCCATCTCATTACATGCAACGAAGTCTGTAAAGCCTAATACATTTTGGGGCCAAGACAGAAGAAACCACTTCCTATCCCAACTGTTTTCCTTTGATGACATCACCCAGACCCACGTTCTGTGTCTGATCCAGACACTGAGTAATTCAATCCTCTGTTTTGACTGAGACCATGGACACAAAGCTGCCTTCCAGCATTTGCTGTAGGTTGATTAACTTCATAAGGAAATATCAAGTGATCATTACCACATTTTGAAACACTCTGCAAATGAAGAAACAGCCAAGAATAAATGCTATTGGATGTACCTGCACATATAACTTTGCTTCTTCATAAGATCCAAATACAAGCAGATGAAGTTGCATTTCCAGTCAGATTTAAATTTTAGCAACAGACTTGAATACCAAGGTGTTAAAGTTATTTGAAGAATACTAGTTTCCCCCTTTTGAGCTTTGTAAGCCTTATTCAGTGTTAGAGAATAAGAAGCAAATCTTTTACCAAATGCTTGCTGGGTTGGTTTTTTTTCAGGTATAAGCAAGCTTTTTGATAAATTAAAGGGGAAAACTAATGGCGTGGAAACCAAAGTGCTTCCATAACTGCTTTTCTAGTAGGTCTAACTTGCATATTTCAGTTATTAAGGTTTCTCTTGCAAACTTGCTGATTCGCTACATTGATCAGCCATTTCAGCATCCTTTGTGAGTAAGCACATTGACTATATTCCAGCTTATCTTTCTCTAAGGATGCAGGAGGGAAGCAAGATCCCCCTTCCTTTCTTATTCTTTTTAGAATAGGAGTTAGCAAGGGGAAATAAAGAAAGGCAGGAGGACATCCAAGTATTTGCTATTCCAGTCAAGGAGTACTTCTTGACACATTTTTATGCCTATTATCAAATCTGAAAAACTTCAAAAACCACAGAAAATTTGCCATTTCTCAGCTTCAAATGAAAGAAAAATAGTCTGAAAGCACTGCATCAACCAGACACTGGGATTTTGAAAGATCATCTACAAGCTTAAAAAGGAGAAAAGTGAATTAGGAATTACAGGTTTTCATTAGTGTTACAATTTATAATGTCTTCATCGTATATTTCTTTTTTTTCTTGATCCTCAAAGTTTATCCTTTCTAATGAAGTGGCAATGTTATTACTTCAGATTTGCAAAGATATGAAAAAGATAATTGTAATTTCTTCTGAATTCTTGAGTAGTACATACCTGTAGATGTCAGTGTTATGAGTTTTAATACCCTGTTAAGAGAAGCAGGCTGTACTTGCATGTATTTCCTACAAATATTATTAATTCCTTACTCATTCCAGCTTCAAAATTAACCATAATATTGTTCAGGAGGGAAAGAAAGAAATCCTGGTCTAGATTTTAAAAACAGCACATAAGAAGGAGGAACACTCTGATCCGTTAAATGCAACAACTTCTGCTCTTAAAAAAGAGGGATCCTGTGATCAAATAGAGACAAGTTTAATTTATATTTCTTGATTGCATGTTTACATTTTTCTAAGGACATTTAGAATCCAAGATCCTGCTTTGCTTGATTTGGAGAGGATCCCTGAACTTAATCTTTTCTGTGACTCAAAGAGAGAAACGTGATATATTATGTTAAACAATTATATCACGGGCCTGAAAAACCTGCTCTCTTACCAACATTTTAACGTACCGTATTTCATGGAAAATCCCAGTTTTGATTCATCTTCGTTTTCTAAAGTTGAAAGGGAATAAGGAAAAGAGCGATTTTAATGAAAAGCTTATCGAGACTTCATAGATTGTGTTATGAGGAAGAGAATTTTTTTTCCTTTTGACTGGATTATTTTCTGGAGCAAAGTTCAGAGTGTCTGTTGTCAGGGAAATCACTAGTTACTCAAAGCAAAGTGCATAAGGAACTAGTAATGAGTTAAATCAGTACAAATATGACAGGTGTGCTTACAACATGCAGAGAGGAAGGTGAGTCTTCAGTGACAAAATGTTTCTGACTTGCTAAATGTGACATTTACGTCCTTAATGCATTGTTTCACATGTACTGTATATTTCATTAGAAGCTGAATCAAAGGTGTATGGAGCTTTAGTTATGCTGTGATCTGATAGTAACCTGTGGGTGCAATTTGTACTCTATGGCCTTTGTGTGATGTGAGTGGGTACTTAAATTATGTCTTTCTCTCATTAAAAGTGATGGCATGAAATAGAACCTTTTGGAGAACCATATAATTTAGTAGCATGGACTGTGATGCAAAGATCTGCTTATTTCATTTAACAGATGGGAAAAATAGGTGTTAAACAAGTTTTAGGATAAGAACATCCATTTAATTTAGTTTTTTTGAGGCATGGTTTTTCTAACAAATGTGCTACCTCATTTTGCTTGTTTCTTCCTTTACAGTTAGAGATAAAGTGGCATCATTTAGTATGGCAAATATTTTGAATGCATATAGACTCAGGATAGAAAGATAATGCTCTCCTTAGTGATGTTTTCAGTCCCATATCCTTTTTCTCCACTTCTTTCTTTCTTTTGGTAGGGTCAAATTTTTTTTGTTATCCTATTGGATCAGTTTTAGGAAAGGCTTGTAAGGTAGGTGCACTCTCTTGTTGCCAAAAAATTATATAGATAATGGCTAGCAAAAGTGCATTTGAATTGTGAACTTCTATTAACTTTATTTATTATCATAGAATCATAGAAAGGTTTGGGTTGGAAGGGACCTTAAGGATCATACAGTTCCACCCACCTGCCATCTCCCACTAGATCAGGAGCTCCAAGCCACATCCAACCTGGACTTGAGCACCTCCAGGGATGGGGCAGCCACAGCTTCTCTGGACAGCCTGTGCCAGTGTCTCACTACCTGCACAGGAAAAAATTTCTTCCTAATATCAAATCTAAATCTCCCCTCTTTCAGCTTAAAGCTGTTCCTTCTCATCCTATCCCTACACACTTTGATAAAGAGCCCCTCCCCATCTTTCCTGTAGGTCCCTTTTCAATACTGGAAGGTTGCCCTAAGGTCTTCCTGGAGCTTTCTCTTCTCTAGGCTGAACAAACCAACTCTCTCGGCCTGTAAGCCAACACAGGAGATCAGGGAGTCCTCGGATCATTTTTGTGGTCCGTGTCCTGAGGACTCTGACTGAATGCAGTACTCCAGGTGAGGTCTCATAAGAGCAGAATCACCTCCCTTGTCCTGCTGGTTACACATCTTTTGATGCAGCCTGGGTGTGGTTGGCTTTCTGGGCTGCAGGCACACCTTGTCGGCTCACGTTGAGCTTCTCATCCACCAGCATCCCCTAGGAACAAAGAATTTTAGACTGTCTCCCTCAGCATTGTATAAATTTTGGTCTAACCTTCAACATAAATAGTTGTGAAAGCATTTTTCCCACATGAAAGAGATGATGTTGCACAGTGAAAGCCTTTGCCCCCGACAACTGCTGGGTATTGCTTTCCATCAGACACATGCAGGGTGCTGTACCTGAAGCTCTTTTAGCAAAGAACATCTATAACAATCTATTACATTAGTGAAACATCCCTCAGAGGTGTCGGTGGGGAAGGGGGAAGAAAGAAAAGGTTCATGTTTTAGGATGGTGCTGAATTGTTGAATTTATTGTATGCAGTTGAAGAGCAAACGCAAGGTCTCTGGCTCTGACTTTTGAATATTTTTTTTTTCTATTTGGGTTGAAAAAGCATTTATTAATGTGCAGGCTTATTTCTTCATGCTGGAAATTGGCTTAGAACAGACTGAAACCACTTCTGAAATTCTGCTAGCACATAACAAGTGCAGTAACTAGGCTGGAGTAGCAATATAAGCTGACTTTACCTTAAACAATCAGCAACGTTCAGAGGGTATCTGCAGCTCTGTGTTGTCCCTCCAATGTCGTGCATAAATTATGCTGTGACACTTTTATTTCTTTTGTTCATCCTATGGACCTGTCGATCCCTCTAAAACCCTCCCAGAGTGCTGGCAAGCAGTCTGACAACATACTGGCTGGCAGAGCAACCCCTCACAGTTTCCTAGGAAACACGGCCGCCGAAATACCCTGCGAAGAGCAGGAGGAGGAATAAAAGGAATGAAGACAGTTGCTTTGGGATTTTTACCCCTTAGTTCTGTACTCTTCCGAAGAATATCAAATATGTAAGCAATCTCCTACGAATAATAGCATCAGTGTGGTAATTGGCTTGTCTGTTGTAACGCGCCTACAATAGTTGTGTGCTAATCACTCAAGAAATAGAGCAAGAATGGTGTTACCAATCTTTGTCAATTAGAGTCCAAATTTTATTTCTTGCTTTTCATGTCAGTGAATTTGCAGCTTTTGATAATGTCTGCAGGCGCTGTTGGAGTCCTGTGGTCAGTTATGAGGCTAACATAGCGAAGCTACAGGGAAATCATATACGTATTTCTCTGTTGAGGAAACCCATCACTCATCCTAAGGTGGAAGAAGGAAAGGAGAACATTTTTTTTACCTGCGTCTTGTCAGTGTTCACCTTTCTTCAAACCCTATAAATTACATTCTGGCATGGTAGAGTTTGACTCCGTTCATTGCTGCAACAATAATTCTTATAAAGAAAAAGTGAGGGCTTTGTTATTTATACTAGCGCTTTTCCACAGTGCAAATAGCTTATTTCTACTGCATTACCTTCAGTGCAGAACAGACCAAGAAAAAACTTCCCCACGTTATTTTGTTCCTTGTAGACTCTTCTATGGCTCTCATCATCCTAGAACTCCTATTGCTTCTAGATGGCAGATCAATTTACAGAATTGTAGAATGGTTTGGTTAGGAAGAGACCTTAATGATCATCCAGTTCCAACACCCTGCCATGGGCAGGGCTCCTCCCACTGGATCAAGTTGCTCAGAACCTCATTCAAGCTGGCCTTGAAATCCTCCAGGAATGGGCTTCCACAACTTCTCTGGACAACCTGTGCCAGTGCCTCACCACCCTTACAAGAGAACATTTCTTCCTGAGACCTCCTCTCAATCTCCTCTCTTTCAGCTTAAAAGCATTCTCCCTCATCCTATCCTTGTACTCCCTGATAAAAAGCCCCTCTCCAGCTTTCCTGTAGGCCCCCTTTAAGTGCTTGAAGGCTGCTCTAAGGTCTCCACGGAGCCTTCTCTTCTCTAAGTTGAACAAGCCCAACTTTCTTAGCCTACACTTGCATGGGAGGTGCTCCAGCCCTCGATCACCTTTGTGGCTCTCCTCTGGACTTGCTCTAGTAAATTGTCTCCTTTGATGTGAATAAAACATCCTGGGGTTTTCTTGTGTTGGTTTTTTTGAATTTTTTTTTTTTAGCAGAAATTGCAGAGCTTTATGGTGATGTTGTGTTCTTATGGAAAATGCTTTCAGCAGCTTGAGGGGGAGCTTTCCTTTTCACATGAATGTTTTTTTACTGTGTGAACAGCAGTGCAGTACTTTGAGAGCTGAATTGTTAGCTGTGGCTCTTAGTGTGATGCTCATGCCCAAGTATGTCCTGTTGCTTTAACCTAGAGGTGGATCAAGCCTGTAGAGGGAAGGTCTTCTAACCAGCTATAGATATTAGGAAAAAATACAGTGGAAAAAAATACTCTTGTAAAATATGGGCTTCTCAAGAAATCTAGAAATTCCAAATTATATACCAATGTTCCTTTTATTCTGTCTATGTGAAGGAAACTACCATTTTTGTAAACATTCTTACTCTGTTCTGCCTCCTAGAATAACTTTTGAACTGGCTTTTTATCTGTGGTGACAGACACTCTTTTCAGTAATAATACAGTAATATATACACTGCTAAATAATGTTTCTCTAGAGTTTCTTGCCTGTATCTTCTTGCTAAACTTTCTAATCTATCTGCAACCAAGTTTAAAAGAAATCCTAAAAGAATTCTGTAGGTGAAGGCTCTGTAAGTGATAGGGTTATTAGTCTTAGGTGGTCCTACCTTCCTCTCAAGCACTCTGATTAAAAGTGCTGGTCTTCAGAAAACCTGGAGACAGAAAAATGGGGTAAAATCTTGTGAAACCTGCAGCCAACCCCCTTGGTGCTATTATACCTATAATAATACTATTAAGCTTTATATTACTTGAATTCACAAAAAAACCCATTTGTTAAATAAAATTGCCTATAGGTTCTTTGTATCCTTTAGTCAAATTAGAGAACAGAACATTTAAGTGGGGCGCTTTTTTTTTTTTATATATCCAGTCACTATGGCTGCAGATTCCTGATCCTTCCACCTCTTTTGGATGTCTGCACTCATCCTGCAGAATCTGAGTCAGAGGTTAGGGGAAGAGGGTAATTAATTTACACAGCAACCTGGGAAACATACTGCTTAACCTTGAGTCCTGGGATCTGAAAGGCTAATGGTTTCCCAAATAATCTCAGTGAATGCAATTGCACACAAAGAAGTGGGGGAAAGTAGAGGGTTGGGAGAGACAGGGAGCAGGTACAAGCTGCAGCTGAGGAAAATGCTGGCTTTGCAATACTAAGTAACTGAACAAAGCTATCTGTCTTACTGCGTCTTTCCGTTCCTCCCACCCACTTTGTATTCATTAATAGCACTGAAATATCATGCTATAGAAAACAGTTTCTGCAGAAGAAACATCTGGCTCCTTAAGGCTCAAGCAGTGGCTTGTAAGATCTCCAAAATATTCTTCATCATACTTGGAGATTTTAATTATTTATAACTGAGTTCTGAAAACAGGCCAGTGGTAGACTGTGAGCAGGATCTCTGTTTATGTTTTTCTGTGTTCTGATTATGTCTCTTGATATTAATCTGATTTTTAGGATGGTGAGAAAAAGAACTTTGCTCAATGGGGAGTAGAGTGCGATTCATGCAGGTCACTCTATTCCGCATCACAGCAGGGCATCGGATCTTAAAGCTGAACTTGTAAACTTAGCAACAAAGGCATGACCCATGAAATTCACTGAAGCCCTTACAGCACGTTAAGAGGCACAGTCATACAGTGAGCTGCTTCAAAACCAAATCTCTCTGAGCAGCTGTCACGTAGCCTTGGGTACCATTGCTGCTCATTACGCTTACAGCTCCTGTTCTGTGAAAAGCAGCGTGTTGGCCTCCAGCCCTGCAGCCAGAGTGCTGGATGACTGAGCTTTGGTTGTGTCTAGGTATGTACTAGCCCTAGAGCAAGTTATGTCTTTGTAAAGTATTCCAGAAAGGCTGGGGGTTAAAGGCAGTAGGAACTGGAACCTAGGTGGAAGGTAAGGCTACTTCAGCAGTAAATATGTGTTGTAGTTGAATGACAAAAGGGCAACTTAATCTTGTACAAAACCATCAAGTAAGATTCATATTATAGCAGGGATTTTCTCCCTTTTTGGCCATCCTATAGGAAGGAGGCTGACTAGTCTCTACACAATTTATATAAATGTATGTATTTACAATTTTTCTTAGTCCTGTTTTTCTTGTATTTTGCAAATTGCTGCACCACTAAGAAGAAATAACTTGCTTACTCTTAGCCAGCTGCTACTTGCACGTGCATTTTCAGCCGTAATTCCTCTGTATTATGTAGACATTTGTATTTATTTTCCCAGCTGGGGGCACAATGCAGTTATGTGTCAGCTGCACTGGTTAAAGCAAGGAAAGATGCATTTTGTTGACCCCAAGTCTGCTTGCCAGTACTTTCTTCTGCAATGTGCTCCTTGGCCATGTTTAAAGCCTGTCACCCAGCACTGATGTTTTTTCTTCTTGCTCTGCAGACTAGCACTTGGTCGTCTGGCAGCACTACCTCTCACAGTAATTTTTAACATCCTTAAAAGTTGTGACATAGAGATGGTGTACCTTGAGGGCTATGTCTGGCTTGGAGAGCTAATGAATCTGTCTGGATGGAGCCAGGCTGTCCTTCAATGAAAAATTCCTTAGCCATGCAGATAAGAATTTCATGGTTGCAAGTTAAACCAGAAACTTTTCAATTTGATTTTTGATGTCTGTTAGACTAAGTTAATGTGATTGCACTTGAGGACCAAACTATATTCAAGCAAGACGTTTTCCTGTCTCAAAAACTACAGGTTCTGAATAAATATCTTGATTGAAGAACTCACATAAAGCCAGGCTGCACCAAAATAATATTGTGGGAAAGGCTAAGACTCAGGGAATTGATACTTTTGAACAATTATTGTAATACATAAAGTTACCAAAGAAGATTCCTTCATGGTCACAAGTTAAACCAGAAACTTTTCAATTTTATTTTTGATGTGCAATTTATGTATATATATGTGTGTGTGTGTGTGCGCGCGCACACACATACATGTAGTGATAGTCTTTCAGTGAAAGCCTTCTGGATTGTGCTCTTTGCTGTGCAAATTGAAGCAATTAAAAACTGGAGTAGCTTCTGCATCTTTCCCACATGCCGGATTTATTGGTGCTCCTGTCAGTACCCACTGAAAGCAAATGAATATGAGAGTATCTTTCCAG
Source organism: Phaenicophaeus curvirostris (assembly GCF_032191515.1). Classification (NCBI taxonomy): domain Eukaryota; kingdom Metazoa; phylum Chordata; class Aves; order Cuculiformes; family Cuculidae; genus Phaenicophaeus; species Phaenicophaeus curvirostris. The sequence continues at coordinate 3,251,874 of NC_091396.1, forward strand.
TCTTAGTGGAAGAGAGATATTTAGCTCTGTCTGTAGTTCCATAGATATGGTTCTAAATGAAGTGCTTTAACTGTTATACTCGTGCTAAACCAGAGTTAATGTTGGTGAATTGTAGAAACACTTGTGAACCTGAAATTCATAGTTCTATGGGTTGATTTAACGTTGCAACTGCTAGATGTGGGAGCTGCTTTGGAGGAATGAATGTTCTTTCTTAAGCAAAGGCATAAATATAACATTTTAATGTATTTGGGTGTTTTAAATGCCTTGTTTAGTAGATATATTGTTGTATTTTATTCCTTTGTTCTTTGTGTTTCCCAGATGTGGAGGTTCTTTGTTTGGTTTTTTTGCAGCACTCCATTATCACTCAATGGTTTGTGTTGTGTTGTTTGTGTTCACTATATGAAGGTAGTACAAGTTTCATAGCATTATTTCCTGTGAGACTTGATTGATGGCAATGAATGTGGGCGCCTACTTTTCCCTCTACCCCCTTCTCTGTATGCATAATAAAATCATAGCTGTAACTCAGGTTTTGTCTGCATGTGTGCACATTTAAACAAAATATACTGTTTCACCTTCTTTTGGCTAGTTTTCCAACCTTTCAAAAAAATGTGTTTCTGGTTTTTTTTTTCTTTCTTTCTTCTTGTATTTTTCTTCTTAGTCCAAGCTACAAAAGGACCAAAGATGAGATTCTAAAGATTTTTGCCGCTGAGAATGTGGATGAAACTTTAAAACTTGTGAACTATACATGATCTATAAGATGTTCTCCTTATTTACTTGATCTGTATGATGTGTTAAAAGAAACTCTCAATTCCAAAGTAAAAGATGTTTTTTCAGAAAGCCATGAAATCGTGTTAATTCACTGTAAAGAAACATAGGGAATGCTTCCTTACTGTGAGGATGACTGAGCGCTGGAATAGGTTGCCCATGGAGGTTGTAGAGTCTCCTGCCTTGGGGATATTCAAAAGCTATGAGGAAACAGTCCTGTGTTACTGGCTGTAGGTGGCCCTGTTTGAACAGGGGGGTAGGATGAGGTGACATCTAGAGGTCTCTTCTGACCTCAATCATTCTATAAGTCTATGAAGTACTGTAAGTTTTCTTTTATTGACATATTGCAGAAAATATGGTTTGAAATTGCAAATTAAAAAAGCGGTTGCTTAAGAAATACAGGGGTATTATTAAAAGTTCTATTTTCTTTGTGCAGAAACACGAACAGATAGAACAAAGAAACTGTTTAGACACTACACAGTTGGATCCTATGACAGCTTTGATGCTTCAAGGTAAGAATTTTTCTTTTTGCTTGCAATCTGTTTACAAAATCTTTCTGGGTTTTATTTAATTGTTACATTTGGTTTAGACTTTTGAGGGGCAGAGGGAAGCAGATCACTAAACAGAGCTTCTCAAGATATTCTACATCTAAAATGTTTTTTATCACAGCTTACTTCTTTCACATGGGATGGGTCTACAAAAATAGTGAGTAGTGAAGTAATAAGTATCACTGTTTTGTTTTCATAAGTGGTGAAAGATATAAGCATTTTGTGGGAAGCACTGTGTTCCTTCTGCTTCTACAGTCAAGGACCACTTAAGTTGTAGGATACTTCACAAGACCAGGCCTTCTATATCTGTTCACAGAATCATACTTGCTGACAATAAAACCAAAATAAAATGTGATTTGTTGTTCTGAAAGATATCTTTTGATTCTAAGTAGAAATTAGGCTGTGAGTAGTGAGGAATTTAGAAATTAGATTATTTATTTGCAGTTTCTGCTGAGGAGTCATGACTTTTAAGCAGGTTCTCGTCTCGCATGCATGGACATTGGACATTCAGCCAACATCTGTTAGAAAGGATGATTTAAAGCACGGAACCTTAGTTAGCTGCTGGTGTCTTCTTGAGAAAATTGTGGTGGCATACTGGAGTCATTGTGCTTTTCTCTTGACTGTCTAATTCCATCTTGGGGAATTTTAATTTTCAAGAATAACACCATTTTTATCAGAGGAGAATTCTGAAATGTGTGAAGCAATGATGGCAGTTTCATGTAGCACACCTGGTTTTTTTTAAAAAAAAAAAGAAAGAAAATGTGGTAACTGTTGGTTTTACTACGTGATCTTAGTCCTTGTTCTGATGGTCACTTTCTATATCAGTTAAATAATTTGGAGATGGAGGACGGAGTTCATGTCAGCTGAAGTAGTTTGGATACCCAAGATGTCTTTCTGTGTTCCTGGCGGTCAAAGCGCAGAGCTCTGAAAGCTTGTAAATATTTGAAAAATATGTAAATATTTGAAAAATATGTAAATCTGCAGTTCCTTGTGTTTTGATTTGAAAGGGTGTTTCAATGTTCGATGAAGAGGGAATGTTTGGTGACACAGTGGAAAGAACAGGCTTGTGGTTTGGCCACTGTCATCCTCTCTCGGAGGCTCTTCCTCTTGCTATGTATGGTGTACCATAGGGTATCAACTCTTGTCGCTGTGACTTAGGAATAGAGAAACTCCATATCAACAGTTTATGTATTCTCCTGCCATGATTAGCTGAGTTACTAGAGCTTTGCACTGTTGGACAATGATGTATTGGACTGGGTGGTCTAATAATGATAAAGTTGTCAAGAGAAGATTTTAGCCTGTACTGTGAAACATGTAACTGTTCCAACAAGCTAACAGGTTACTAGTTACATTTCCAGTGAGCAGAGCTGGCATTTTACAAGATTCTTTGAGTGATCCTTATTCTGTAAAATTCATTGCCTTGTCTCTGCATTTCAGTGTTAATGCATAAGGTTGTTTCTGTAAAGCTAGAAGCTGTGGCCACAACATGTTGCTTCAGAGATACCAAATAGTCCCACTTGGAAACCTACTGCTACTTTCTACAAAAGTTTTGTCATTTGAAAATGTCAATTCCATCAAAATCTCTTTTTTTTTTTCCTTGGAGTGGGGTGCTATTGATCCTAAAGCATTTTGAATTTTTGTTGTGCTTTTCCCAAGAAAATTCAGGTCCGTTATTGGGAGAGAATAATGCCATCTGCCTTTCTGAAACAGGCAATACTCAATTGTTTAAAGAGGTTACTTTGAAAGCAGGAAGCCAAAAGCCGTATTCAGACCAAGGGCTTGAACCTCATCTCAGTTGTGAACGTGTATCTTTTAACCAGTGAGCTGATGGGAATGAGTGGATTGTGCTCTACAGTTTGGGAAGTCATGGGAAGTATGTAAGACTTTTGAAGGGAAAGAAGGAAAGTATTTTGGTTTATTTTGGAGTTTCTTGGGTTTTTTCTTTCCTCTTAAGGTATTGTGCCTGTGTAGTGCAACAGCAAAACTCTCAAAAGAAAACTTAATTAGTTGACTCAGGCCTACAAGTGAGCAGGAACGTTTATCAGATAAAATGATAGATTTTGTAGACCCATATTATTGAGAAACTAGGTATGAAATATGTCTGCAGTTGTTCCTGATTCTCGCATTGATATCTGTTAATTGCCTGAGCACTAAGAGGGAAAGCAACAGAGTTCTTCTGGCAGCTTTTAAGTAAAGCAGAGATTTGAAGTAAACTCAAGGACAGTTTCCAGAGAATCTGAAACCCGATGGACCCGTTTTGAAAACTAATAATGGCAGTCCAGCAGAACAAGTGGAAACTGAGAGGGAAAGGTAGGATAGAATTAATGGGAAATTCTAAGTAATACAGTGTAAAGGTAGACTTGCTTAACACACTTTTAAGTTGAGATAAACACAATAATTTTAGAATTTTTGTAAAATAACAGTAGAAAAACTAAAAAAAATTGGTTTTGGTGACTGAGTTTCCAAACCTAGTTAGTTGCTGGAAAGGAAAAAATCTTGTTTCTCTCAGGAGCATAGAATAACTTACTGTAATGACATATTCACAGAGAAAATAAACCATGATGAAAGGTAAACTTCCTTTTTCATCCTTTACAAACATGATATGTAGTGAAACACCATTCTGATACTTCTTTTCCTGAACAAAATAGAGTTCAAGGACTTGCTGTACTAAAACTGCAGTAGCACAGAAAGTTGTGTTTCAGATACTTGACTGAGGCTGCAAATCAGCTTTTTATACATCTAAGTGGTGATTTTACTGGTGCTTACGTATTGCTGGTAAAGAATTTGCATTTAAGAATCTGACTGGAGATTAGCATGTCTCGTTAGTATGTACAGATTTAGTTCCTAGCATGAGCTTCTTCAGGGAGAGGCAAACAAGATGTCAAACTAACAGCAATTCTCGATGCTTCCAAATTTGTGCAGCTTTCATTGCTTTCTCTGTTGTCATTTCCTATCAAAGTAAGGGAAGAATACAGTAAAACAGATTGAACTGCTTGCAGCTAAATTTTAATAAACATTTGTCAGAAGGCAATTGTGCCTATGTGCTAAGAAGAGCTTTGAAACCAACATATTAACAAAGCCGATCCAGTTCCTTTCTGGAGATGATGTGGGGGAGTGAGGGGAAGTGTCTGCTCGCTTCCCTTTTTCCTTCCCCCCCCTAAAGGGCAAAAATTGCTGAGTAGAAACACTCTGTTCAGAAATCTACATTAATGGGCTTATTCACATGCAGGAAAATACATTGTACGTGGTATTTTTCATCTTTAGGAAGATGTGCAGCTTGAGTAATGGAGATTCATTAAATCCTATTTCAGCTTGGCATAAGAGATCAGTTATCCATACATTAATACTTAAGGGAAATGGGTAGTATACTTACGTATATGTAGAAAGGCAGTGAGACTTGCTTGCCAGTACAAATAGTCATTAAATGTCATACAAATAAAATATTTGAAACTACTAGGCTTAATGTATTATCTACTTTAAATGCTGATGGGGTACATTAATTCTGTTATGCAAAACCGATGCTGTCTCTTGCAGCTGTCAGGCACTGCTACTGCTGACATTCCTTTACTATTTATTAAAACTTTAGAGAACTAATTACTTTCAATCATTTTCCTTTAAAATCCGATGCAGATGGACAAATGTTGAAGGGAAGGATTGTCTTTGTTGTGACGGTGCACATGTGAGAGAGGATTAAGTTTCTTATGCTTACAGGATCTCTTACTGGACAAGCAGGAGTAAATATGTGTCCCTGGACTTTTGAGCCAGGCTGTAGCTCCAGCGGCTGAGGTGGCAAGTAGGGTGGGTAAAATTTCCTTCTGTCTCCCCAGATGGACCAAGCAGGCAGAAATGGTGGTGTCAGACCCCAAGAAACACCATGGGCCCTAGGCTGTACTTGCTTGACATGCCTTAGACCCACAGAGAGAAGCAGAATGCAGGCATGGAAAAATCATAGAATAGAATCACAGAACGATCTGGGCTGGAAGAGACCTTTAAAGGTCATCCAGTCCAACCTCCCTGTGAAAAGCAAGGACACCTTCAGCTTGATCAGATTGCTTAGACCTGTATCCAACCTGACCTTGAATGTTTCCAGGGACGGAGCAGCAACCAGCCCTCTGGAAAACCTGTATCAGTGTTTCACCACCCCCACTGTAAAAAATTTCTTCCTTATATCCAGTCTGAATCCACCCTCTTTTAGTTTAAAACCACTGCCCCTTGTACTAAAGAGCAGATACACCAACACTTTTGCCAGGAGATGTTGTAAGGCGGCTTTGATGTGCCCCTGGAATTTTATGTCATCCCTATATTTGTTGTCAGCAGTGGTCAAGACAACCCTGAGACATTTTTGAGAGCTGAGGTTGGGAGGGATCCCATTGAATTTGTTGGGAAAAATGTTTGTTTGGGTCAGTCTTATCTAGGCTGGACAGTCAATATTTTAACCAGCAAAGCAAAAGCTTTCACAATTTTATAAATATCCTTCGGAAGCCTAGTAAAAGTTCAGGATTATCTTTACTTCAAAGAAATCTATTTGTAGGCCTTAAATCAGTTATTTCATCGAGGTTGCATGGAAATTATTGCTAAGGTGCAGAATGAATGTTAGAATTTAAAAGAATTAATAATTTTTTAAGTACTAAAAAATAAGGTGAACATTTAGGAATTATTATTCTTTATCTGCTTTTTAAGTGATGTGAGGGAATTGATTAATTATCTCAAGACAGGATAGTGAATTTTTCAGTCAGGAAAACCAGAAGACAAAATTAAGTTATCAGATTAAAATCTGTGGAATTAATCAGTTGTTTGATTTCAAATGTAAAATGTTAGCACCTTTTTAAAAGTGATGTGACTGATGAGAGTGGTAACTGAGTTTTCATAAGTATGGCATAAGTAATATGAGCGATTTTGGTACTGTGTAAAGATTGTAAATTTATTTGATTGAAAACATGATTCAATAGCCTTCATGGATTTGGAAACCTTAGAACACAACAGTGGAAACTTGTATTACTTCAGTTATTGCATCATCTCCCTCCCAACAGAATAGTGAAACAGCAGAAGTCAATAGTGTAATTGAATGCCAACTTCAATGCAGTTATGAAGCATGTGATGTAAATGTGAGATTTCCTACCTCTTTGGTGTCTTCTCTTTCCTCACAGTACAATTGACTTCCACATCTCTTTTTTCCCCTAACCGCTTTAACTAGTAGTAATCACTACATGGGAGAAGTTTTCTTGGTGTCTTTTCATGACAGCCTATGGCTACAGAGTATTAAGAAGTTCACAGGAGAGGATGTAATAATAAAAACCTTTTTAGAAGGCTTGTTGCCACGAAGTTAACAATGGGACCAAATTGATTTGCCTTCTGGTTTTAGTTCTGTTGTTCTGGTTGACGAAAAAGAGGAAAATTGGATTGTGTAGTCTAGAAGGTATGTGTAAGAGAGCTTAATTAAAAGCTTAATTCATTAACCCCAGCGCCCCTATTTGGAGTCAAGTGGCAGCATCGATGTCTCCTGAGCGTAGAAGCTGACAGAAGCAACTCCTCAAAAGCCAATTTACATACAGGCACGTAACTAAAAAGAGAGATTCTACTTAGCTGTATATTCCAGCAATTCGCTGTTGATGTTGTCATCTGCACTGCCGGAGAGAGCAGTATAAGCTTTAATCCTAGATAGCTCAGAGACTCCTTGGCACATCTAATGGCACATCTTGGCTTCATCATGCTGTGAAGTGCTTTTTATTTATTTTTTAATTTGCAGAATCCACCTCTTGAATACTTACGTCTTTGTGCCAGAGTTGTGCTATAACCTCATAGTTTAAGCATTAGACGTGTTACAGAGAAATTAATTTTTAACAGTTTTTTTAGTGAAAGATCTCAATTCAATACAAATTTACTTCAGTTTGACACCTGATTTCATGTGAATATTTTAACTAAATATATTGTCTTCCTTCTGGAAAAAAAAATGCAATTATTCATCACTTTAAATTTATATTTTAAATGGATGGGAACCTTTTGAAGAATTCCGGTCATTGGTGGCCAAGAAGGCCAGTGGCATTTTGGCTTGTATCAGAAAGAGTGTGGCCAGCAGGTCCAGGGAGGTTATTCTGCCCCTGTACTCGGCTCTGGTGAGACCGCTCCTCGAATCCTGGGGTCAGTTCTGGGCCCCTCGCTACAAGAAGGATGTTGAGGCTCTGGAGTGTGTCCAGGGAAGAGCAACAAAGCTGATGAAGGGGCTGGAGAACGAGTCTTATGAGGAGCGGCTGAAGGAGCTGGGGTTGTTCAGCCTTGAGGAGAGGAAACTCAGAGGAGACCTTATCACTGCCTACAACTACCTGAAAGGAGGTTGTAGAGAGATGGGTGCTGGTCTCTTTTCCCAAGTGGCAGGCGATAGGACAAGGGGGAATGGCCTCAAGCTCTGCCAGGGGAGGTTCAGATTGGACATTAGGAAAACTTTCTTCACCAAAAGCATTATCAGGCACTGGCAGAGGCTGCTCAGGGAGGTGGTGGAGTCACCATCCTGGGAGGAATTTCAAAAACAGGTAGATGAGGTACTTAAGGATATGGTTCAGTAGCAGATAGGAATGGTTGGACTTGATGATCTCAGAAGTCTTGTCCAACCTGGTGATTCTATGTTTGCAAGCCATGAGACATGCAACAGGGAGCTATGGGATCTTTTCCTGGATATGGCTTAGCAGTGGTCCTGTTTCCCTGTTGCGGTGAATCGAGTGTATGTACTACCTGAGGGTTGCTTGCTTGCATGCAGCCATCAGCAGCAATCTGTTAAATGCAGACAAATGGTTCTTTACACAAATCAAAACCATGCATAAGAGCTGTTATTATTTTTTTATCTCCTGCTTGCCATGTTTTCATGTTGGTTCTGTCTAGGCCTGCAGAACAGTGAGGGAGACACAGAGGAAAGTATCATTAAGTAGAGAATAGATCTTTCTGCTTTGACACAACTGACTTTTTGGTTTTCTGTTGAATGGCACCAGTTCCACTGTACTGATATTTTCTCTTAAGTTTGTACTGTTCAGTCGATCTCTAGCAGGAACTGGAGCAAGGATCTTTTAAAATAGATGTTGTTCATTCTTAAAAATAACTATTAATTCTGCTCCTTTATTCTGGACTGATACATTGATAATAATAAGTAGAAAGTGATTTTACAGTTCTCCCTAGCTTGCAGGCATAGGTTTTACACATAATCCTTGGTTTCCTTTTCTCTGGTGGAAAGAAGTAAGAACAACAGTATTTTAACATTTTTTACATATATTACTAGCTTGTTTTTTTGTCCAGGAGATAGTAGGAATAATATCCAAGTATGCTTCTAGTTGTAATTTGTATCTAATGTAATGTATACAATCTGATGCCTCTTCTGAATTAATTCATTTACTGTGAGTACAGTAGTCAGATAGCACTGAACTGCTCTTAATGTGTGAGGCAAAGAGATGAAGGGAGCTCATTTTTAACACCTTGTGCCTCATTAACTTGAAAAATGTAATTTAATACAATTTGGAAAATTACATATATGTTTAAACAATAATTAAGGCATTGTAGATTTTGTAGAAAAGGTGGAGATGTAAAATGTGAAGTTTCTCTTTTACAGTTATTCAATTTCTAATGAAAATGGTTTTACTTGCTAATAAACAACTTTAAACTTTGCCTCCCCTGTTGTGGTGTGCTGCCACGACAGAGCTTTTCAAGTCAGTGACTACAGAAAATATTTAAAGTAATTGCTGAAACAGGAATCAGAAAGTGGTGTGTATGTGTGTTTGTATCTGAACTGTAGTGTTTCTTCATTGAAATCTGTAGTATAGTTGCATGAAGATGCACTATTCAAGGTCTAATACAATTAGTGGAAGATGCAAAACTATACAGCAAGTGATAAGAGACTTGTAAGTGCATTTTTAAGTTGTTTGCTGCCTTGATGGTGAAGTTTGTTTAAAGCACTTTGGTAAAATCCTGCTTTTAGCAACTGATGGCTTGCAACTAGTGATTAAAATTTGTCAGACGTTTTCTAGGCTAGATGCTTGCTGTAATTTTTAGGGGTAAAATGTTAGCAAAGAAAGACCAACAGCTTCCAAGACCAAAGCTGAAAAAAATATGCATAGTTCTTCTCTCGACTTTCAAATTAAAATGCTCTTTCTCAAAAGATTTAAGTATCCAACTCTAGTGCTAGTGAAAGCCTAACTATGTAACTATGGGTACAGAAGGTCCTGATTGCAAGGACCATGATTTGATGGATGTGCCATTTCTTGCACAGCAACTGATACTCTCAAGCTCAACAATATTTTCTCTGCAACTCCTCCAACCGGATGCCGGAGGACAGGATGGATTTAAATGTCAGAATTGAAAGCAACAGCCTGTGTCCTGTGCTTGGGGAGGGATAAAGTTCTCTGAATTAAAATAGACAAAAGGAAAAAGGAATAGAAATGACAGAAGGTGAGGACAGCAAGAAAAGATTGTGAGGATGTGATACCAGGTTTGTTAGAAACAGGAGCCGTGTATTTAGACGCAAGGATGGAGCAGAGGGAAACAGGAGATAGATTAAAAAGTTTGTTTTTCAGGGAAAAGGAGTAAGTTTCTCATGATTAGTGTTTTACATTCCCGTCTCCTAGCCTCCTCTCGATGACTTAGCTTCCTCTATGTGATCTTTAATTCCCTGCCCCTCTACACCTTTGGCTGCCTTCCTCTCACCTAATTACTAGGTGAGCAAAAGCCAACATATGGTGCCTCTGGTTGCAAGTGATGAATTTTTAAGTTTTGGCAGGCCAAAAGGAACAAATAACTGTTAAGCTCACACTGTGGGCTTTCCTCCAATGGGAGCAATGGTATAAAGCACTTCTTTTTCACACCTTTCTTTTTCATCTCAAAAGAAGTAACTGTTGAGAAGTCAGAAAGGGGTTGACTTTCATGCTCTAAGTAATGCTAGTCTCTTCCATTGGGTAAAATGTAAGGTTGAGAGGAGGAGGATGTCTTGTTTTGTCAAACAAAATGGATTTGCTGGAATTGTGTTGCTTTATTAATTGAGTGGGTCAAACTCTACAAAAAGGCACTCACTAAAGAGCAAGCAATAGCTGGTGTGAGCATGTTCACCAGTGATAGAGAGGTTCTGGGCTTGAGTTGCATGTGTGTTAGAATGCTTCATCTTAAATCCATACCTGGCATTTCTGATGGATGCCAAGAACCTGATGGATAGAGCAATTCTCTAGCTAGGTCTTTTGAAAGTATTATTTCACTCAGCCAAGAGACAGATGCTAGCTCTGTCCTCAGAGGTTTTGGCATGTAGGTGGGGATGCTATAGTTCAATGATTGGCAGATATACCAGTTGAATAGCTGGGGATATTGCTGGGGGGCCTGCTCTCCTTTCCATGGAATTTCATCCTGTATTCTGGAGAAATAATGCCTAACAAAGGCTTAATTTAGACTGAAATAGATCAACAAAAGATTTGATGGCACAATTCCTAAAAGAAGAATAATGAACGTTAAGTTAAATATGTGCAGTAGAAGAAAGACTGCTACCCATGTATCTTCTAATTTATCTATTATTTAGATTAAAAAATAAAATCTTAGGCACAGATAACAGGTCTCAGAATTAAGAGTTCGAAGCTACAATTGAAAACCAGGGCTGATGTTGAGTAGCTGATTGTATGAGCCTTTAAACAAGCATTTCCAAAGATTGATAGTGTAGCACAGTTAGATTTTGCTTTGTAGAACAGTTGTAGCTATAGCAGAAATGGTTTATACCTCTACTGTAAGCACTTCAGATACGATACATTCTGAAACACATTTGAAAGCTAGTCACTCCACCCAGTCAGAAAGACAATGCAAATTTTTTTACCCTGTCTCCAGTACTTACAAAATAAAAAGTTTTGTATTTCCAGAAATCATGTGTGAATGCAACCTATAGCTGGACATCAAAAGAAAAGGGGGCAATAAAGAGAGATTCCCATTCAACATTCACTTAATTAGGAAAAGCAACTGCCAGTTTAAATAGAGCAGAATACATCTACCAGCTGATGAAGAGAGAAAAGTCAGTGATATTTCACTGCTACCAAAGTTGTTGGCTAAACTTGCCATGCTTTGATAAAGTTCCTGATAATTATGATAATGTTAGGCTGTTAAGATGGACGTTCTCAAGCTGTTCCACAGATAAGTAAACAAAATTTGTTGTAGGCTTAAAATAATTCAAGGGCTTAGTGTAATTAAAGAAATGGAGGGAGGTGAGAATGTATTTCAGGAACAAGGTAGAGGTGCCACCTCCCTTTTGATGTTAATGAGACTGTAACATAATATGTTGACTGATCAGGATTTTTAAAGGGATAGGAGAAAAAGAATTTGTTTTAAGTAAAATATTAGAAAATCTAAGTTTCTCACTCTATACTGTTTTTAAAGCTCTTAGAGAAGAAAAAGTGGGAAAATGCTCTTAGGAAAAACTTTCCTCCATATCTTTGTTGATACCTCGCTTGTTTTAAGACAACTTGAAACTTACTTGTAACATGTCTTATACTAAAGTTTGAGAAAATTGTACAGATATTTTAACACTGATGATTAAAGCACTATACATTTCTGTACAGTGTAGAATTTTAAGTGAAATACTTTCATCTATAAAAATGAAATGAACAGTCAGAGTTACTCAAACTTCTTGTGATTAGAGCTATATTTTGTTTCCAAGGAATGGAAGACAGGAGGATTAATTCCTCCTGGTCATCATAGCAAACAGGGTGTGGTGGAAACCCTGAGGGATCCCTTACAACTAATTTGGAACCTGCGGTTATCACCAGTTGTGAAATCACAAGTCTCTTTACCATATTTCATAATTTATTTATGTTCAGCATTTACTATATTTAGACTCTCTGAGTGACTGAGCAAATAAGTTAATATACCAAACTGTATAGTGAATTTAATAATTGCTATAAAGACCTGCAATGTCAAACTGGTTCCTTAAAGGACTTGTAACATATTTTAAGTGTTAATAAAACACATTTTTATTTTCCTTAGTGAAAGTGTGATTAAAATGTGTTATAGAAATCCCAGTCGAGAGATCCTGAGGCAGGTGTATGGAATCCTTTGTATCATCACGGAATGTGCATGTGCCAAAGCAGGATGGCAAAACTACACAAGAGGAGGGGAATGTGGTGTAACTTGTGCTTGTCTGTCTTTTAGACCCTTCTCTCCTCCTGGCCTTTGACACAGACAGGCTTTTGGGCTCCATGGACCAACACATGTCCAGCCCAGCACGATTGCACATATGTTCCAATGGTGGTCTCTAAAAAGTGAAGCAAAAGTGAAGTCTTGTCAAATGTATGCCAGCTCCAAGATCAATGTAGAGATTGATTAGAAAACCTTCTGAAGTAATTTAGATGCTGCATCAGCCGAAGGCAATTTTTATTGTTATATAGTTATGTTTTTATACCCTCATACTATTATCTCTCTGGGTATCTCTCTCTCTGGGTTTACTTTCCTGGTTTTACTTCTGTTACTTGTTCTTTTCAGTAACCTTGGACATGTTCTTTTCCTTGTTACTGTGGTTGCCTGTGGTAATACTGACCACCTTTAGCAAAAGCATTTGGAAAACTATTGATAAAAACCTATATAGGAAATGTGTATTGTTAGTAATAGCTATTATTATTATTCCTTTTGTGTACATACTTTATATGTTAAGGTGCTTAGGGAGAAAATTCCTATGTATATGTGGTTTGGTGGCAATATCTGGGGCTGGAACTGCAGCTGGTTGGGGGTAGAAAAACACAAACATAAACAGTAAGGTGAATAAATACGCTAGTTACCTAAACTTATGTATGTGTTTGCACAGTCCGTTTGTTCAAAGCTTATCGTATGAGCAATGAATATTAATATTTTCATAGGGCAAGCTTAGATTGCTCAAATGCTTGATAATTTCAAGTGAAAATTGCTACAAAGTGTCAGGTATAAATGGAGTGTGCTGTTAGCTCAAAATGCTAATGTGATTGATGGAATATCTGTATGAAATGATTTGAAGGACTCCACATTATAAAACGCTTGGGTCCTATGCTAGAAGGACACCTGCCTGAATGTTTCATGTTTAGCTTTTGCTTTGTTATTTGTGGTGTTTTAAATGACTATTTGTTTTTCAAATGCAAATGAAATTAAGATAGAGGAATTAAACTTTTCTTTTTTAAAGTCTCACTTTATTACGCTCCTCACCCCACAATGCTTTTTTTGTTTTCTCCCTATGAGTGCAGGTGCAAGAGAATCATAGCATTTCTCTTAAAGAAGACTATATATACTCATTGTAGCATGAGTATGTATATAGTGTGTATATGTATTCATATATGGATATCCAGATATCCATACATATGGGTACATAAGTATCCTATATATATATATGTGAGATATATATAGTGTGTGTATATATATAGGATCATAACCTTACCATTGACCTTTTATTTTCCTTCATATCTGATCGTGAGATTTCTCTATAATATAAAATCAGGCTTTTACTGGATGGTTGATATTTCTAGGAAAATCTTTGACTTCCTGTTCTGTTATATCAGTATGTTACCTCAGTGGTTACAGTTTCAGCAACTTAAGGTGAAAACAGGAAGGAAAAACAGAGGTAATACTAGCCAAATCAATTAACTTGGGTATTCACAGAATCATAGAATTATAGAATGGTTTGTGTTGGAAGGGACCTTCAAGATCATCCATTTCCAAACCCCTGCCATGGGCAGAAACACCTCCCACTGGATCAGGGGCTCAAAGCATCATCCAACCTGGCCTTGAACACCTCCAGGGATGGGGCAGCCACCACTGCTCTGGGCAACCTGGACCAGTGTCTCACCACCCTCACAGGAAAATATTTCTTCCTAAGATCTAATCTAAATCTCCTCTCTTTCAGCTTAAAAAAATTCCCCCTCATTGTATCATTGCAATCCCTTTTAAAAAGTCCCTTCTCCAACACACCAAAGAATGTTATATTAAGTGTAATTAAAACTGGATAAAAGAATGAACTGATATACGTATATATAGAGAAGTTTCTACTTAGTTCTTCATAAAGCAATTGTATAACTTTGCCCTTGTGTCATAAAATTTAATGTTTCTCTTTTAAAACCTGTATTTGTAATGTTTTCTAGCATAAATTCATTGATGTATATAGCATTATTTCTTTAACATAGGTTGCTTTTTTGTAATTATGGTTATTTTTTTGGGCAACCCTGTCAATCACAGGACAGGAAAATATAGCACAGTCTTTCTGACTTCCTAATTCTTATTGAATTATTTCATCACTGATACTGGTGGTTTGGGTAACTTAGTGAATATCTGTTCATTTTTTTTAAAGGTACCAAATATTCAAAATCCAATAAAGATGGCTTGTTTACTGAACTCTGTAGAAACAGTATTGATACAGGAGATTTGAAAGACAAATACCTGACTATAGGAAGTACATAGGAGTATTGGAACAACCTCTCTACTGCAGGGGTGGGCGTGGTCATTTTTTTCCTTCTTCACAGAGCCAGCAGTGCTCATAAGGCATTGCCATGCAATGAACTGTTTGAAGTGCTGGTAAAGACGCTGTTATTGGATGTTGACATTTCCTTGAGAACACCTGTGAAGCTGGAATTCATAGTTAACATCAAGCATTTTTTTCCATGCCACATGTCCATACGCAGCCTTGATTTTGTAGCTGGTTTTTGAGGATGTAGTGAAATGGCTTGGAGTCCCTGTCATTGTGAATGCCTGATGAAATAGTGCTTGTTCTCCAGTGTAACTACTTTGAAGACACTAAAGAGTACGATCGGACTCGATGATCCGGTGGGTCTCTTCCAACCTGGTTATTCTGTGATTCTGTATTTTCAGAACTGTATTAGCAAGGGATAGGCAGCCCTGTTGCCTCCAAACGTAACCTCTAATTTATCTAATTCAGATTTAACAGTAAATGTTAAGTGTAAGTGTAGGGGGGTGAGAATTCTGGATCATGATAATGAAAATATAGTTTTGTGAAGCAGCTCAGCTTCCACTTTATGTACTGTAGCTCCATGGAAGAAAATGTAGGCCTATGCCCCAATACCCTCTCTGAGGAATCAAGAAACAGTTGCATCTGTGAGTTCCTACAAATGATACTGATGTTTTAGGGGGCAAGAAGAAGAAACGAGAAAGTCAAACAAAGAGTGCAAAGAAAGGAAACGATGTTTTTAATTTACGCTATTGTGATAATCTCTTGGCCTTATACATTGAAGAGCAGAAAGGACAACCCTGCATTTTCCGTTCTTCTGTGTGATTCTATTCATTCCTTCTCTGTCATATTTTATTTATTGTACCACCATTATACTCCTTGGACTTCTATCTTCAGCCACCTAATAAGGAGTTTATCAACTTAAAGTTAACTGTTCTCCAGCATTTCTGTTCTAGGAACAGGTTGTGTCTTCCTTGAATATAGTGTTGACATACTCATCAACCATCTATTAGAAAATATTTTCTTACTGCTCAGTTAAGAGTAAAGAGAGCTTACAGAAGGCATTGCTAGAAGATGGGAATAAGTAGTTGAAAAAAGCAAAATTTAGAAAATAAACAGCCATTCTGGAAATGCTAAAACATGTTTCACAAAAATAGCTGGAAATAATTATTGATTCTTTTAAGATATTATCATCAGAAACTATAAATAGATTCTATCAAAGGCAATAGCACTGGTTTGTGAATTATCCATTAGCATAATAACATGTTATTGTTCAAAGCTACATCATATGCTTACTGAACAAGTACATTCTTAAGGAAAATTGCATTGCAGTGTAGTGCAAGACATCATCACGTGAGAAAATTTCTCCAGGTGATGGGAACATATTACAGGGATGGTGTTATGAGTCTGAATATAAGGCTGACTATGACTTGCTCTTCCTGTTTGAGTTGTAAATGAGTTAGGTAGGTACAGTCTGTATCTTCCTGTTTGCTGTGTAAAGAACCACGCTCACTGGTGTACCTAATGTCTCTTAAACCCAAGAATACTGTTCCAGCTCTTCTGTACAACCTACAGCTGGATAATCAATGTCTGGGAAACTTGAGCAATCACATACAGAGCCTTCATTAATCTTGAAGGCCTTAATTACTAGGTATAGCCATTTTTCCTGTAGTCATTACAGCAGATGACTATAAATAATAAGGTTGACCCCTTCCAGCAATGACAGCAAAATTTTTCTACTGAAAGTCTCTTGTCTCTTACAAGATTTGCTGTAGACATCATTTCCATTTTGTATGGTATCACTTCAAGTAACTTCCCAAAAAAAAGAGAAATATTCAGAGAGATCGTTCTTCATGTGCTTTTAACTAGGATTGACTGTTGGAACGTGCAGTAAAGAGCTCCTCTTGAATAGATTTCCCAAATGCCTTTCTATGGGCTTGAACACTAAAAATTTACTATCTTAGGAATTAGTGGAACTGCTTTCATATATTGTGTATAAATTTATGGAATGGTTGAGATATTGTTTTATTGTATCTGGCAAAGTATAAAAAAAGGCATTTCCTTTACTGTTGGGCTGATACTTGAACCTTCTAACATGTACCTAGATGTGAGTTCAGTAGACCTTTCAAAAACGTTGAAATTGAAATTGCAAGAGTGCTGAGGACAGGACATTAAAAAAAGTCCTAAGGAAAAGGTTTGGATTTACTCAGCCAACCGAGAGTATCTGAACTTGGAGAGAATAACTTCTCACTCAAAGACAGAGAAGCAAGCCATCTGTCTGAAGGGTTTGTGGGCTGAGAAGGCTGTGACTCTTAGTTTGAATTTCTTGTGTGATGTGTTAGATAATGTTTTTGCCTTGGCAGGTTGCAGTCCAGTTTGTTAATTCTGAAAAGTTAGGGAGAGATTATATTTCTAGGGGATGCATGCTTGGAGAGAATCAGGAAAACCATTGTTATTTAAATTCATATTTTCCTCTGCCTTAGGGAGAGATTGACAAAGTACCAAGTAGCCTTTACTGTTTCCAGATAGTAATCATTTCCATGATACTCTACATGGTATTTTTCAGAATAAAATCAGCAATGCTATACATGGTGCAAACTTGCTTTAAAATGTTCTATGGTCTTTACAGTTTCCATCTCTGTAATTTAGGATTTTAACTTTTGCAATAAGTTGTACTTTAAGATAGGCTGTACTTATCTAGTTGTGAAATGGAAGCTAGGTTTCATGGGTTTGCTTCCATCAGGAGCCTGTGCTTCAACCTTATTCTTCATAAGGGTTTTTATAAAGGACTTTACCATTCTACTCCCTTCCTCAAGTTTTGTCTTAATGAGCTATTAGCAAAGTAGAAATTCTTGCTATCTTGAAAAGTCTACAGTAATGGTGGTTGTTACATTGAACATAACAGTTCTCGGGTATCTTTCTGACCACAGATAGGTCTTTTTGTTTCCTTTCGCTATTGGTAAGGCTGTAAAATTATGGGAATTCTAACCGTGCAAATCTTGACCCTTAAAATACTAGAGAAGCTACATGAACTGATGAACAAGTATGGGTTTTTTATATTTAGTGTTTGTATAAAGCAAAATTGATTTTTGATTGACTTTTTTTTTGTCCTGAAATTTTTGTATTTAAGGTTTGTTTTATAAAGAAGTGTTCTGCACTTGATAGGATATATTTTGCATTTAACTTTAGCTGCAGTAGTTCCTGGGCTTGTATAGCCCAAAGTCAAAGTAATTTGTGCCCTATTTAAGTAATGAGCTATTGATTTTAGAATTACTCATTTTATTACCATAATATGGAAGTAGTAATATTCTGAAAGCTCATCTCTGAAATGGACACTGTTTAATTTCAGTTTGGGATGGGACAGAAATAGACTTCTTGATTTTCCCTATTAAAATGTAGCATCTCGCAGATAGCAGGGACTGTTCAGCTCATGCAGAACCATTCATTGTATTCGAAGCATCTGTGAAGAAATGCCTCTTCCTCTTGCTTGAGCACAGACCTATGAACAGGCTCATAACATAATGTCACCTTTATTTGTCATTAGTAGCTATAGCCAATATGCATTCCATTACTGAGTATTTACAACACCTTCAGGAAATGCTGCCAAGAAGGCTCGTTGTGAGAAATTTTGACCTACTTTTACACTTGGCAGTGTTTTGCCTGCCAGGACCAGGTAGACTGTGGACAGACCTTCAGCATGTCTTCAGTGAAAAGGGCCAGTCTGACACTGAGATAAGAGAACCCCAGCAAGGCAACAGAAAGCAATATTCCAAACAGTCAGAATTTAAACATCATCTCTCTCCTTCTTCCCCCTTCTCTCAGAGATATGGAATTTGCTGAGAGAAGGGGTGAGGAGGTCGTAAGTTTGGTTCATTTGTGTGTGCGTCTTTGATTTCCATCCTTTTCCTACTGCTAGTTCTTAGCTCTGCAGCACTGTGGTGTGTGAAGAGAATCAATTTTCTTTCTATGATTGCTTTAAACAACTTTAAACTACTCATGCCATGAGATGATTGCAGGTCCTCTTCTCCTAGCACGTAAATGAGAAGAAATGGCTGCGCATCTGATTTCTTTTTTTCAAACCTACATTTTTGCTTTACAGACTGTGATGGAATTTTTCTCATGTAGTACATGACTGAAATGGTATATTAGTGAGCTGTATTTGTCAAGTAACAAAGATCAGCTTGTACATTTTGTTACCAAAAGCTCATGTTGCATTTCTCCTTCCCTTCTCTTTCCCCTCCCCTTGCATCGTAAAGCACAAAACTTTGCAAAATTTTGGCAATTTACTATTCCTACTTTCAATGTCTGAATTAAGGTATAAAATGAGGTAGTTTATGCAATAAATGTGTTGTACGTGAAAAGAAAACCATAGGTGCTTTTTATACTTTTAATCTGAACAGTCATGGACCTCTGCATTAGGACAAAGTGAAGATAACTTGAAAATGCCTGTTCATTTAATTAGCTGTCTATGGAAGTACCCTAGATGCTTTATTTTCAGGTGTAAATGACTAATGTTGATGAGGTGAATTGATCCAGAGTTTTGTGAGCCCTGCTTTTGGAACTTCAGCTTGTTAAGGAATGATGTTATGAATTTGTTTGCTTTTGTCAACAGAAATGAAAGAATTGGAGCAAGGTTTGATGAGGAACCTAGCTAATAGGCATTTGAAATCTTTGTATTAATGAACTGAGAGGAGAGTGGGATTTGGGTAGGGGAAAGGGGGTTGGTCTTTGAACCAAATGCTTTCCACGATTAGGTTTTTAAAAGTAGCCTTCTAACTTCTATTAAGCTACTGATTGATTACAAGAAAACTTGTAGGAAATGGGTTTCGTTAATTTGACAGCGTATTAAGCCTGGAGACAGCTTTACTGTTGACTCTTTAGTGATAAGTATGGAGCCCCACCTTGAAAATGTGAACGGTGAAATGAAGAAAATAAGCCGGTATGCTTCAGTTCAGTCAGTTCCTGTAACATTAGGACATTGATGAAGGAATTCATTGCGACTGTACGGACTCTGAGGGTTGCAAATTCCATCCCACTTCAATCTCCCTGAACACGAGTGTGTTTGGCTTTCCTGAGAAATAGATGTTTCCTTATTATATCCTTACCCAAGCAAGGGTATTAATTGAATGAGAAGGTAGTGTCTGAATGATACAGTAAATAATAGTAAATTGAGGGACAAGCATTCAAAAGCTGTTGATACTTATGGAGATCGTCTGCTGCTCAGAAAGTCACCGTTGTGGTAGTTTTAATCCATGTGTTATTCCATTCAGTGATGTTTAAATACTTTGTACTTTGGAAGACATAATTACATCACAGTGTCAGCAGTAACATGAACTTGCATCCCTCAGTTAAAGTTGATAAGTCACCAAAAGGACAGTCTGTGATACGCAAAAGATCTGGAGTCTGGAGGTCCATTGGTCTCTTGGTATCATCATCATCGTCTTTGTTCAGAGCTTTAAATGAAAAGATCACACCAATTTTTCTTTAATTAGTTTCCTCCTCCCCTTTCAGATTATTAAGGGCACTGATGCAGATTCGATCTCTCATTGTATTGAATGCTTTAGTGACTGGATTCTGTAAAGGAGAGTTGGCTAGTCAAAAATTAAGAAAAGAAAATAAAACTTGCTCATACTTCTTTCTGCTGTAACTAGTTTTGTAGATATTTTAAAGCCAACCTAGCAACGTGTTTTGCAGTGCTTAGAATTCATGAATACTTAACCCCTGACACTGTCTTTGTTCAGAAGAATGTCTTGTAACTTGTGCTGTGTAATGGTTTTGTACTAAAAAAAAATGTTCAAAATAGGGTTTTTTTCTGTTTTTTAACTTGGACCTTATTGTTAGTAGCCCAACATTTAATGAAAGACATTAAACAGCTTAGAGCTTTTACAGATCATTCCCTGTATATGAAAGGTTTCATTTTAATGTGAATTTTATGTATTTTCTTAATCTACTATCTACTTTTTTCTTAGCCAATGACAGTAAGATTCCTAAGGCTACTTTCTCTTTAAGGACATACTGCTTACATAAATAGTCCTTTACAGCATCTCCTTGTTTTATAATACTAATTGTTTATCAGAGGATGGGAAATATTCCTTAGAAATGTGTTTTCCTGATTGTGCATGCCTTGTTACTATTTCAATTATGCAGATTCTTGATGCTGTGGAAATTTGTGCTTGATGACGCCAAGGCAGCTGCACGTTGTTAGCATTGTAGGCTGTCAGATGATCATGTGGGATTCTTGCAGCATGCAACATTCAATAGGATTGAAAAAGGGCTTTTGATGCAAGGCATAGCTTTCAGAATATATTTGTGCCTTTTAGTTAGCTAATATAAAATCATAATTTATTATCTTTAAATTTAAAATGCTGCCTCATTTTTCTTCTGGTTGGTTTCATTTTGGCTTCACTAGAAGATGCATCTGGTACATCCACGATTGAGGAGTTTATTAATGATACTGTCGTTCAGTTCACTTACTTTTTTTCCTTTTAGAGTCCTAGCTAGCCCACAGATTACTTGATCACATGTTCATTCAGTCATTCATATAGAACACAAACCACCATGCATGATTTCTTCTTCTTTCTTTTTCCTCTCTGCCTTTTTTATTCCCTTTAAGTTGCTTTGTCATGTTCTCTTTTATCATCAAGCTTAGTCTTTGTCTTCCCCTCGCTGCTATTTGTTCTATATTTTCCCATGCTTGGTTACTGCAATATTATTTGATTAACGGGCTGTGATGATGATGAACCTGCACACTGGAGGAGCAGCTACTACAGTGGTGATGAAGGGATGTAATAATGGTCGCTATCCTCGGAATTCTCTCTACAGTGACTGCATAATAGAAGAAAAGGCAGTGGTCCTGCAGAAAAAAGACAATGAAGGATTTGGATTTGTGCTCAGAGGGGCAAAAGGTATGTGCTTCTGTGTGTGTGTGTGATGTGCACTGGCATGAAGAAATTTATACATCTCTGAATATAAGCAGGAATTATTCTTGGTGCACTTGGTTGCTAGACAACAGGATTCTCTGTATGCTATACTACTCAGACAGATTTTAGTGGCTTCTGTCTGAAGCAGTTTGCATTTTTACATAGGAGAAGCACTGTATGATCGTTTTTGGGGGAGAAAGTTTTGTCTGTATTTTTATTGTGTCGGTATATGTAATATTTTGTCGTTAATCTGTTTTGCTATGCAGTTTACCTAACTATGGGAAACCTGCTTTCCTTATAAAACCTGCTTTATTTCAAATGTCAGTCTGTTTAAATAGGTCTGTGAATAGAAATAGACAAGAGAGTGATGTTTTGTTTAAAATAGGTGTGGATCTTCTGCAAGGTGACATTGGTGCAGTTTTAGTATGAAAATATGATCTTTTTTTATATATTCAGAAGCTGCACGTATGTTGCATGGCCTGTAGTGTGCTCATTTTAAAAGCTGTTCATATGTTAAACTGCATGTTACTCTTCTGTAGACTAATGTCTATAATAATGGCATTCTTAAGAGTTAAAAAAAGCATTCTATTTAATGCTTTGCTTTTTAACTTTCAGTTCAGTTTGCTCCTTTTATATTTAAAAAAAAATGTAGGATGGTATGTCCCATCTCTTGCTCCCCCTCATTTTACATGGGTTCTCCCTTGCCTTGCTTGAGCATGAAAATTATTCCATATCTTCATTCTTGGGACATCATTTTTGCTCTCCTTGTTCCCTCACCTCTAAATCACTGCCACCATAAATTTTCAGTCTTGTAAAGGCTTTTCTAATTTTAGCTGAATAAAGATTTGTGGAGTTCTACTAGGAAAGCCAAGAGTGCAATCTTTTAGCTAACGCACTGGCATGAGTTCCCTGTGCACCGAGCAGAGGTTACTCCCTCTCTCCGAGCCCAACAATTGCTCCCAAATTTTCTCCGCAACAGTGAGGGCACCTCAGGTGAAAGACCCAAGGACTTTTCTGCTTGTCTGTGTACGTGACATAGAGACAGGGCTGTTAAAAGGCCTGTTTGTGCCTCCTTTCCTAAAAAGTGATTTCTTCTGTTATCTTCTTAGGAATATACCTGTAAATCTGGAAGAAAAAAAAATCAGTCTGATCTTTTTCATCTTTCCCCACCCACCCTACCCCCCCCAGTTTGGCTGGATGCTCTCCTCTGGCTCCAGTATATAATTCATTTTTAGTTGTGTGTTGCCAGAGTTACAAGCATTTTCCTAGGCATACAAAAGGGTTACTTGAAGTAATACTGAATATCCTATAGAATACTCAGAATCCAGCTATTGCCTCGTACAGCTTGATTTGGTTTGTGTCAGTAAAGAAGCATGTATTTTTCTCTCTGAATTGAAGACCTGTGGATTGCTATTGCAGAGAGATTGCACTCTGTTCCCAGCATCTTGATATCCTTGGAGGCAGAGTCCTCTTTACTTTTAGCACCCACCATTTTTTAACCATCAATTTGAACGGCCACTAAAAGGCCTTGAGTCAAGTGGTATTTGCAAGCACTCCATAACTTTCTTTTTTTAATGTGGTGTTTATTTTTAAAGCTGACACACCAATTGAAGAATTCACCCCAACTCCAGCCTTTCCTGCTTTGCAGTACTTGGAATCTGTGGATGAAGGGGGAGTAGCATGGCAAGCTGGCCTGAGAACTGGAGACTTTTTGATCGAGGTAGGAGATCCTGAAATTTGATTCTCAGTGCTCTGTTGGGGAAATAGTGATGTTCCCTTCGCAGATTTTACTTGGGAAGAAGTGTGCGATGCTTCTGAACAGGAAGTTCAGTAGACTAATACCAATAATATAGTTCACTTGACCTATTTCAAAATCTTATGCAGCATTTAGGAAAGCAGATAGAAAGAACAAAGTTCAGGTTGACTGGGAATTTTCTATTTTTTTTTTTTTAAATTGAGAATACACTATTAGAGAAATTTGGGAGTTTTTCTTCTCTGTATTAGTTAATCAAAATTTAGAATAATTTTAATATTTCTAGTAGGCTCTAAGTTCTGTGATCATCTAAATATTTGTAGAGTCACCAAAATTAATGACTTTTTATGCAACTACTTCTGCAATCAGAACCACCAGTGGTGTAGTACTGTTTAGAAACCATGGAGAATAAAGCAAATTACTTCGGCTTGAAATTAAGTATTTCCAACAGTGCACTGTAAATACAGTCATGCAAAAAATAAGCAATGGATGTGATTGCAATATAAATTGCATTATTAAAAGGGTATATTTAGAAGCGCTTATCATTCATACCAAAAATGTCTTTACATTTTACATTTTGGAGAATATTTTGGTTGGTATTTTAGGTTTTGTTGAAATAGTTGGTACTCCTTTTTAGTGTTATTGAACAGTTTGCAACCAAATCATGATTTGGGATTTTCTTCCTCTTCCTTCCACAACCTTTTAATGACCAGCAAAGAGGTGCTATAATTCTGTAAAACTAGGTGTTTGAAAGTAGGTTTTCAAGATGGATTGACCAGGTCTTGTCTGTAAGATCTATTGATTTGATTTGATTTTATTTTTTCTTCTTCAGGCACATATGTATTTTGTTAAAGTATTTACTGGTACTACAACATTCATTGCTGCAGAGCTGGCCTTTACATTCTGGAGAGGATATAATAGCCAGCTTTTATTTGTTGTGTGCATTGAACTCCCATGGTGATGGAATTTAAATACTTGCTTCACATCTTCGCATTTTAACAATGAAAGAACAGCCTTTGCAGATTTCTAAAGTAAATAGATGTGCATTTTTACCTGTGTCTTCAAAGTACATTTTTTCTTACTTTTTGTTACTTAAGAATGAGCATTTAGCAAATTGTGCTCATATGTACTCTGTGCAAGGATGCTTTTAAAACTATGATCATTGATGTCAGATGGATTTCTTTAAACAATGTTTTATTTTTAGAAGTTGATTTCTTGTTGGGCTTCTAATCTGTAGGAAGTATGAGTAGTCTGTACTGCCTGATATCACAGGTAGACTTGATGGTGAATGATGTGTAATTTAATGGAGAGGATTACAGAATGACTGCTACGCATATGGAATTTTTTAAGATCTCTGAAGGGATGCAGGAAGTCTGGGATAACTGATTCTGCAGAAAGCTTTAGTGATTTTCTGGCAAATGAAAGAATTATAATTAATTATCCAGACAATTTACTTCTAGCTTTAGCTTAGAAGAACATTTAAAAGTGCACATATATTGCTGAATCAGGACAGTAATACATACTCTACACAGTCCAGCATATTTGTAATTAATTCTGAAGGAAGCAGTTAATACGTGCAAGTCAAATCCATCTCTGTGTAATTTACGTTCATTGTTTTATTCTGTTCTGAATTTTGCAGCTTAATTAAGAGGTAATCCTAAGAAATCACAACTTTGCAATTGTTGAAGGCTTTTATGTTGGAGAAAGACAGGGTTGGGGTTTTTTTTCTGTTATATGAACTGCCTGTGCAGTGCACAATACTCTCTAGCTATAGAAAGCCAGCTTTGAAGACATTTACACTCATGTGAAAGATACTACTGTTGGAACATAAATGACTGCCCCACCTGCAGTTCTAGGAATGCCAAGCTACTTTATTTCTGATGTTGAACTGAGAGTTAAATGTACTATATACATTGCAGCTAGTGGTTATCATAACTAGTGTAGTTAGTCTGTCTTTATTGTTAAATGATTTCTCCTATGACTCTAAGTGAGTTTATGCTGCTGTATGTGCCACCTCAACCATTTGTAAGTAATATAATGCATTTATCATAAATGTCACATGAATAATAAAAGAGTTAATGGGCAACTAGAATCCTAATTAGTCCCATTTATAACACTTGTGGTAAGCGTCAAGCTTTAGAGAAGCAAGAGTCTGGTTTGGTAGAGGGCAGGATGCAATGGGGAGCAGATGTTTCACTCTTGGTCAAGGAGATTTGGTGGCTTGGGGTCGTGGAGATAATGGGAAGCTTTTCCTTTACACCTTACTGTGGAAAGACAAGTTTGGCAGGTTGATACATCCTTTTCTTGGAAGCTGGAGAGATCATGAGGATAGGTGAAGAGAAGGCATCATTTCTTCATGTGTAGTGATGGTCTCTGGATCTTCTGAAGGTGGTAAAACTTCAACAGCAGCTACAGCGCATACTAAAGTAGTTCAATGTTGAAGATGACGTGTGTTGAGCAGAATAAATAAAAGATCTATGCAGAAAGGGAAGAAAAGGTGTTGTCTTGTTTCGGCAGGTAAATAGAATGAGTGTTAGCTGGAACAGGTCTGGTTTCATTTGACTGAGTTTTTATCAGGTTTGCAGTTTTTCTGAAAAGCCACATGATGCTGATTTCTCCAACCTATACAATTAATTTTAGCATGAGACAAGAGTTTAATGTTAAACTTGCCTGTGGAAATAGTGCTCCCAGATTCTTCATTGGAATTTCTAACAACTTATGTTTTTTTTCTCCCAGCTTCAGTCATAGGTTTTCTGATAAAACTTTTCTGGACAGAACACAAGTAAAATGTATTGGGAAATTGCATGAGTAGTTTTAGAGCTGAAAGAGTTAGTTAGAGACAGCTGTCATTATACGTGGATTTAGTCAGCAATTCCACAGTTGACAATTCATCTAATTTTTCTTAGCTTTGCTAAACAATCAGAAATTAAATAGGTTTATAACTTGATTGTTATAACTGAGAGAGATAGTGCAGCTTGCACTGTTTGCTATTTATCACACTTTTGGTTGATGTTTTCTTGAATCTTGATATCTGCCCAGTTTAAACGACAAATCAAAGAAAATCAGCATCTTAGTGCACATGCTACCCAACCTGAAAATTATGGTTTCATTAGAAGGGGATTAAAAAACTACACCCATGATTAAAGTATACACCCGTTCTAAAGGCATTGTAAGTCCTTGTTAATTCACGAGTGACTGGATTTCTATACTAGACCTGTTCAAGTTGTTGACTGCTTGATCAGAAGAAACTGAACCATAAGCTGATTCAATCTGTTACTTGAAATATTTGTAAGAAACCTATTAGCTCTGATTCTAAATCTCTCATTTATGGATAATCTTTATGTGCCTAACCCTTCATTACCTTTGTTTAGTCTAACTAAGCGTAAATAGAGGAACCATTGTATACCGCCATTCGGAGAGTGCTGCTTTACAATATGAATTACTCAGAGAAGAGAATTCTTGGGGTTTGTAGTTGTGTTTTCTTTTGAAATTTGCTTTGATGACATAGACAAGTATAACCACCTCTAAATAAAGAGATCCATTACAGTGGAAGAGGTTTTTTAGCTAGAATGGTCTTTTTTTTTTTTTTTAGTATAGTAGGACAAAGGGTATCTTGCTAAATTAAAACCCAGTGGATTATTAACTATTTTTTACTGTTTTACCCATGGGTGTGCAGTTGTTTTGCAGTTGTTGCATGATGCGATCTGTGGGGATTTTTCATCTGCCACAGAGCATATCTCATATCTCAAGCAACTATGTTATAATATCGGTACTTAGAATGTGAAACTAATTCTGCAATACTTTACCAGAATAATGCATTTTTTTCTCTAAATGAGGCTTGCAGTTTGTGTTACTGTGCCATAAAATCACTTATTTTTCCAGCTAAATTGAAATGTTATTGACTTCAGAATAGGATGGCTGCTTATTTACATTCCAGTGAAAATGTCAATTAGATAAAACCAGTGTATTATCCACTAAAAAAAATAAGTAAAAGAAAAAAAGGCAAAATTCAAGATTTGATCTGAGGATTAAAGCAAGAGATCGTAATGCAGAGATCTCATCATTTGGCTGCAGAACAGTTTGGTTGGGACTTGTACTAAATGTGCAAATTGTCTGTAGTAGAACTGCCTGTGTATATTTATCCTCAAGATCTTATAGAATTTACTAGTACAAACTTTTGTACTCTGAATGTATGCAGGCAGTAGCAATAAGCATTTGGGGAGACATTTAAAATGTTTGGATTTTTTTGTTTAATACACATGAACACACAAATAACTTAAGGTTCATATTTAGGTGTAGGCTAGATTTTTGTTTAACTCCAGTAAAAACTTAATACAAACTTCAGAACTGATCTGGAAAGTGAGCTTTTAGCTTTGTTGTAACTTAGACTATAGTCATTATGAGCATTTTTGGCAGGCAGAGCAATGTCTTACATTTGTATCCAATAGTGAATGAATTATTGGTTTTACAAAGCCATCTGTTACTGATTTAAATCCTTTTAGCAACTGAGAAACCTTCCCATCCTTAGGTAATCTTTATTAATTACCCAGTAACTGAGTTTTCTCTTATTTGTAGTGTCAGCCTCGCTAGCTTCTGCCACTAGATATAAACCTAAGAGTTTTTTTCCAGGCACCTCCATGGGAAACATGATATTTGTTCTTTGAGGCTTTGTTAGTCTGCTTAGTGACGTGGATAATCACATCGCAGTTTTTTGTGGCTATTGTCTGAAAGTTTGCTTGTGTCCTCCCAAAAGTTTGGATGCCAGCTCAATGCAGCACTTACCAAGAGGCTCCCCAATATTGTATGTAGGAGGAAGAAACAAACACCCCAATATTCTCACATTTCTCTGTACTGTCTTCAGCTCTTAGGCCTCATTGCTCTCTATAACTACCTGGAAGGAGGTTGTGGAGAGGAGGGAGCTGGGCTCTTCTCCCAAGGGACAGGGGACAGGACGAGAGGGAATGGCCTCAAGTTCTGCCAGGGGAGGTTTAGGCTGGACATTAGGAAAAAATTTTTCACAGAAAGGGTCATTGGGCACTGGAACAGGCTGCCCAGGGAGGGGGTTGATTCACCTTCCCTGGAGGTGTTTAAGAGACGGGTGGACGAGGTGCTGAGGAACATGGTTTAGTGTTTGATAGGAATGGTTGGACTCAATAATCTGGTGGGTCTCTTCCAACCTGGTTATTCTATGATTCTTTTTGTGGATCAAAAGAAAAAAGGTCCACTCTGGTTCACTGCCTTGTGTTAGGCTTTTTTTGCTGCCAATTTGGCTGCTCCTCCTTTCTGTGCAGTGAGCCTCCCCTTTTGAACACTAAGGAGAACAGCCAGGCTCGTTGCAGCGCATTCTAAGCTGTTCTGTTCCTAGACAGCATCTGGCTGGGATTTTAGTTTGACCACACAATAAATACTCTTGCATCTTTTTAATTTACTGAAACTGCAAGAGTTTTGTTGCAGTATGTTTCAAAACACATATATAGAAAGATATGTAATTTTAATATATAATACAGACATAGTGTATATGTAATATATTGAGACCTCATCTGGAGTACTGTGTCCAGTTCTGGAATCCTCAACATAAGAAGGAGATGGAGCTGTTGGAATGGGTCCAGAGGAGGCTGCAAAGATGATCCAAGGGCTGGAGCACGTCCCATAGAAGGACAGGCTGAGAGAGTTGGGGTTGTTCAGCCTGGAGACCTTATAGAGACCTCCAAGGAGGAGACCTTATAGAGACCTTCCAGTACCTGAAGGAGCTACAAGAAAGCTGGGGAGGGACTGTTTACAAAGGTTTGTAGTGATAGGATGAGGGGAAATGGGTATAAATTGGAAAGGGGCAGATTTAGTCTAGATATAAAGAGGAATTTTTTCGCTATGAAAGTGGGGAGGCACTGGCCCAGATTGCCCAGGGAAGTTGTGGCTGCCCCATGCCTGGAGGTGTTCAAGGCCAGGTTGGATGGGGTTCGGGCAGCCTCATCTAGTGGGAGGTGTCCCTGCCTATGGCATGGGAGTTGAAACTGGATGATCTAGAAGATCTCTTCCAACCCAAACTATTCTGTGATTCTAAGTGTTGAACAGTCTGGTGTATATGCGCAGACTCTGACCAGGTGGATTAATTTTTCACTTCATGGAGAAGTGTTTTGCCTTCTTTCTACTCAAACTCAGTGAATTAGGGTTTGTGTTTGAATGGTTTTTTTCTTAGTTTATGTTTTTAGTGAGTGATGGCAGCTGCATGAGATTATTGTGCTTTCAGAGGGCTTTGGATCTGCACAAAAACACTGTAGAAAAATGGCAGTTATTTTGGATTGTTATTTTTATCTGTTTAAATGCAACCTTTAACCGGTAGGAAGTGATGGTATTCCAAATGTGCTCAGTGTGATCATAAAAAAGATGGACCAATCTTGTTTAATTCTAAAAATACATTAATAACACTTTTACCTTTTTGGCATAGATGGAAATGGGCAGACAAAAAAGAATTTTATTCTTGCCAGAGCTCAGTTATTCACGCCTAAGCAAATAATATGCTATGAAATACGCCTGAAAGGCAGACAGAAATGAAATCACTTTGCTGTTGTCAGATATACAAAACCAGGCTGTGAGCAAAACTAGGAAGAATTTTCCTCTAGCCTTGATTCTACATGGAACGTGTGCTGGGCTCGTAATCCCAAGGTACCAGAGGAAATGGAGATATTTATCTTGTTTTCCTGAAATGTAACAAATGGTTTGATACTGAGAACTGATTTTGATGTTTTTTTGAAAGTAGGATTTGGAAGGAATCTTGGTGATAATGGCAGCAATAGTTACAACTAGCTCTGTGTCCATTCAGTTCTCCATTATCAGTTTTAAAGCATTTTGACTTAGGTGCCACAGTATCTTTAAGAGAGTTTGCCAACATTTCTGGTCTGAGGGATTCTACTGAGGCTCACAGGACCGTGTGGAGTGTGGAGCTATCCACGGGGATCTTTTTGACTCTCTGTGAATATGAAAACCAGAGTTTCCCTGACTTCTTACTACAAAATCCTCTAAAAATAGCAAATCTGTTTAAAGCTAAGCTGCTTATTATAAATAGCCATTTCTTGGCCACCTAGAAGCCATCAAGTGGCATCCAGCCAGCTTGGCCATCCAGTGCTTCACATAAAGCACAACTATGGACAGGCTTCACTCCTGCAGATGTTTCCATTCTGTGTTCAAGTAATACAAGAATAATCCAACTCTTCCATTTCTGTCTTTTAGGTGTTGAGGTTACGTATTGAGATTAATAACACCGAATAAATAAATGCCATTTTTAAGGTACAGTTTGGAGATTTCCGGGAGACGTTATATTAAAATTAATTTCTCTGAAGCTTGTTGGCTTTTTTTAGTCTCTTGATACTATGGAAACCTGGTTGCCAGAATGGAGCTTTATGAAAAACAGTACTTGTGCCTGGTATTTTAGGGAAGAAAATTCAATTTCTTTTAATTGCGGAATGTTGCTACAAACCTGCAGAATTGCAGGTGAAGTAGAACAACTGAGTTGTTCTAAATAGTGGAGAATTAACTGACATGTTCCTGATGTTGAGTACTGCAATAGAACTAATATAATACCAAGAATTTTTCTTTTTTGGGGGAGCTGTAAGCATTTTACAAGAATAGGGTTTTTAATTTCTTTATCGCCGATTTTCTTTTTCT
Organism: Phaenicophaeus curvirostris; assembly: GCF_032191515.1. Taxonomy (NCBI): domain Eukaryota; kingdom Metazoa; phylum Chordata; class Aves; order Cuculiformes; family Cuculidae; genus Phaenicophaeus; species Phaenicophaeus curvirostris. Next base: position 3,282,942 of record NC_091396.1, read on the forward strand.
TATTTTGAGACTTGCAATCAATTTATATGATGCTGAAAAGCTATGTTCACCTGCTGGTTGTGTTTCATGAATGACAAATCTGACCAGAGATTATAAGGAAGTTGTTTGACATCCAATAATCATATGCTTTGTGAGCAGTAACCTTACCCTCTCTTCCTGCCCATTCCTCCTTCCTAGCCAAAATTTCTGGTTGTCTGAAGAAATTGCTTCATTCGTGGCCCCAAACTACACATATATAACTTTTCTATCATCTTTGAATCTCAAAAAGCAAATGAAAATTCTAGAGCTTGACATGTATTCTATTAATTTTGTTTTCTTCTTAGCTTTTCTTGAAAATCATAATCTTTTAACCTGTACTGTGGAATGGGGTTTCTAACTGGTTTATAGGTATCAGATGGGATAGATAAATCAGTTCATGTTGATATACAGGCTCCCCACTGCTTCCTTTAGTTATTACTTCCCATTCCTTCTAACACTTAAGCAATTAACACCATTTTAGCAATATACATAATGTGTAATAATTTTAATGGCAAAATTTGCTGGGCATTAGGAAAAAATTTTTCACAGAAAGGGTCATTGGGCACTGGCAGAGGCTGCCCAGGGAGGTGGTTGAGTCACCTTCCCTGGACGTGTTTAAGGCACGGGTGGACGAGGTGGTAAGGGGCATGGTTTAGTGTTTGATAGGAATGGTTGGACTCGATGATCCAGTGGGTCTCTTCCAACCTGGTTATTCTATGATTCTATGATTCTATTATTTAATTTTTGTTCAATTTCTAATGTATGTCCTCTATAGAAGGGTGGATTCAGATTTAATCCATTGATTAAGTACAAAAATCCTTTTCTTATCCTGCTAAGGCTATAGATAGAAAAGAAAAAATAATATATCACAAACTTCTAGCCTACCTCTCAGTCTAGTTCGGGTCCTTACACAACATTAGCATATGTATGAACAGCATAGATGTCTATCTTTAATAGAAAAGTGATGAAAAAACAGGACAGACAAGGCAACGTAGCTTCACAAATGATCTAGTGAAAAGCTTGCTGATTTTAATAGGTGGGAACGTTCAGTGTTGGAGTTGTGCTAAGCTTGACCAAAGTGAATGGGTGGTCATCTGTCTTGGCGAGCTGCTGTGTTCCTCTGAAGTTACTCTACAAGTATGCAGGAGACCAGTGAGAGAGAAGGTAGTGAGAGAATATGGCTTTCCAAGATATCCCTGCCTTGTATTCCACTACGTTCAAAGCATTTCCTACAGCTTGCCGCTGTGGGACTCCACAAATTTATCTAGTAAGGAAATTGAAATATACTTTAAATTAATCAGATTAGAAATAACATTTTATATCCTATTGTAACACTCTTTTCAGAGGTTCTTGTATATAAGAATAGAGAATAATAATCCTTTATTTCTACTATTATTTATATTATTTAGACTAGACATAAGGAGGAATTTCTTCACGATGAGGGTGGTGAGGCACAGGAACAGGTTGCCCAGGGAAGCTGTAGATGCCCCATGCATGGAGGTGTTCAAGGCCAGGTAGGATGGGCCTTGGGCAGCCTGATCTAGTGGGAGGTGTCCCTGCCCATGGCAAGGGGCCTGGAACTGGATGATCTTTAAGGTTCCTTCCAACCCAAACGATTCTATGATTCTGTGATTCTACTAACTTCCTTTGTGCTTTGTATATTCTGGCAGTAATTTGGGTTTCTAGATCTCCTCATCTTGTGGTACAAAATTTTTCACTTGTTACAAAAACCTTGTTTCTCCATGGTGAAAGTTTTGCCTGTCAGTTTTCAAAATAGAAGCTCCTGGATAGTTTTCATGGCAAGTGTCAACATCTCTGTATGAGGTGCTGGATGTGGTTGGACCTAAAGGTCACTGAAGGCTTTGCTGATCAGAGCACTAGGTTTAATGGAGTTTTTAAAGACTGCGTAAATAGGGGGATGGGACAAAAGTAGGTAACTAATGTATCTTTATCTGCTGATGACAAGAAATGTAAAAAGCATGTATGTACATAAAAAAGAAATTGTGGAAGAGTTGATTTATAACCTGGAACAATAAGGGTTGATTTTGGACAAAAATGTTTAGATATTCATTGGAATAAAGAGGAGAGTTAAGAAAGAATCATGATAATCCTAGGAAGAATGAGTCATTGTGGAGATAAACTTCACCATGAAATACCCACGGTGTACTAGTTTAATAATTGCTGAAGAATTAGCATTAAAGATGGCAGAAAAGCCTTTTATAAAGGCTTGGACTTGCACTGATGTCATATAACAAAATCTTGTAACCTTGCATATATTTGATCCCAGTCTACATGCTAATATATGTGAGGAAATGTGTGAAGCTCCTTCAGGTCTACAAGGCAGACACCAAAGTCCTGCATTAACTGTGTTGTGATGTATTTTCTTTCAAAGAAATACAAACTGCAGAATCAAAGAATCTTTTTTTAAAAATTCAGAATATAAATATATATATATCCAGTGCGATTCTTTCTTTTAGAATTGTTCTTCTAATAGGCATCAAACCACTGCCGTTGCTTTTAGTGGAATCAACCTGTGGCTTGGCTTTTCAGCACTAGATAGATTTCTGTGAGGCAATAATTATTGTTGACAGACTTGTAAGTTGTTAACAAAACATTTGGTATACTTATTTACACTGAAGGTTATTATGACTCACTTTAGCTGCTAAATTGAAGAGAGAACTGGTTTTAAATGACCAGCAAAACATTTATTGTAAGCATTTTCTTGAAGTACGTTGCTAGTTTTTTATATCTAAATATGCTCTATTGACTGTACCGATTTTCGAGCTGGCTTTTACAAAAACCGTACAGATTGGGAATTGCATTTAAGATGTGTTTTGTCTGCAAGTAGGTATTTGGTTCCTATAATTCCCTGTGCATTTTTAGAATCTGTTTGAGTTATTTTAAGTAGAAATCAAGTGTACACTGAACAAACTTGTTTTTCTTCAGAGTTGCAAATTATATAACCACCTATTGTCCGTGAATCAAAGAGTAGGATTATTCATCCTCAAATCTCATCTTTTTCTGCAACTTTTTTCCATTTCTTCTCCCTATCACATGGAGACCTCTTTAGAAGTGCTGTTCAGTTCTTTAGTCCTTTTGCTTCTTTCTCATGGCGTGGATCCCACTGGGGATGCCACAGTTGTACTGCTCTGTTGTATTTACACGGCATATTGATCGAGGTAGTTTTCTGTAGATAAGCCAAGAGCTGCATCAGTCTTGTTCCACCAGTAAAGGTGTTAGAACCTAAATATTGAGATAAGATGCTTTTCTTTGATAGCTCTAAAGCTAAGGAAACTGCCTATGTCTCACTCACTAGCCAATAATGCAAAGTGGGCTACTGCAACCATTTTAAGACGTGCAACATGATATCCTTACAAAGTAGTTGGGATGATTTGCAGCATTGTAGAGTTCTGTGAGGCAGAGTTCTGTCTTTCTGTGTTAACTGTAACTGCCTTATCCAGATGTCCATGTTTCCAATGGTTTACTGGAAGTGGAAACATGCCATTCAAAATTTTCCCATGGTGACTACGTGTGGTGGTGTGGTGGCTTAATCCTCTATGAACTATTTGCTTGTAATTCAGGCATTGACTGGTTTGGATTTTTTTCCTTCTTGAAGGGAGATTGAAATGAAAGCCAAATACATTTCACATAGATTAAGATGTATTAATGTTAATATTGACTGAAACTGCAATAGAAAGGCTGGTTAGATAGATTTTTTTTCCATTTCTGAAGGGGTTATGTAGTTGATAGGATCTTGTGTTCAGCAGTAGAAAACAGGAAGAGTTTGGAACACAGAGAATGTGAACTGGTACAGTATGTTCCCCTCATCAAGAATACCTTTTGCAAACATGAATATTGTCAGCTTTCTAACATCACAAAGGAATTTTTAAGAAGTGAAATTCCTCCTCCATTTGAATATTAACCCAATATAGAATTGCTAGATTACCATTTAAATATCCACTTGCCTATCTGTTTAGTAAAAAATACTGGATATTTAAAGTTGTTTCATACACTCTTTTTCCTGCTTTTATTGCATAAGTGAAATAGAAGTTCATTAATCCAATGTAAATTTTAAAATATTTTCTTCTAAAGACCTTTTGATGCAGTGAGGTGTAAAAGTTAATTTTAATTTTTGTTAGTGATGATCTTATATGCAAAAATGATGCTGCTAGGCAATTATTCACCCAGAGAGTTTTCAACACAGTTACTCATAATAAACACCAGATTAGTGACATGACACAGTTTTTGGTAGATGCATGATCCCCTTCTAAGAACTGACTTTCAAATTAGCATGATTGTGCATATCCATGGTTTAGAAAATTCAGTTTATTTACAAGAGAGAAAAGTATACAACTAGATGAAGGATGATACTAGGATTAAGTTGAACCCACTTGCAGGTTACCACTTCTGCAGCTCAGTCAGCAGAACAGAATCAGAGGGTGGTTTTTACTCACTTGCTCACCATAGAAAGTTACATACTTGAGTTTAAACTGTTGTAGAAGCCAGCCTAGGTTTAAACAGCTGATGTACAATCAGGTAAAGGAAATTTGTGCTATCATTCAGCCACAGTGATGCATATTCACATATGCCTCTGCTCTGGAAAACTGTGATTGGGAAAGAGAGGTAGTAAACTTTAATTCTTAGCAGTCTTAGTATAGTCTTACTCAGGGACGGTGCGTAACTGTATTTAATGACCCAGAGTAACTGAGACTTAGGTTGTTTAAATGTTTTCTAATATAGAATGGGGGTTGGGGATGGATTATTTAATCTTATTATTTTTTAACTAAAATTTAAAGCAGTTGAATCTCAGTTTGCTGTATTACTTAGATTACTCTTTACAATTAAGTTAACGTGCAGGAGCAGCTTTGTTTAAGATGTGTGGCCCATAGCTCATTTCCAAAATGATGAATATGGTTTGGATCCTACACACTTCTCCAGTACCCTTGGTGGGACTGTTTTTCTCAATTTTGGCAACTACTGAGTTTTTGAACAGGCATGTATGGTTGCCGCGGATCACTTCATGGCCATTTCCAGTGCTACAAGCTTCTAGACTTCTAATTCTTGCTGTTTTGTACTTCCAGCTTGCATGATTTTTTTTCCCCATTATTTTTAAATCCTTTTCTTTTCTGTTAGTACCTTATAAAAACAATACTAATTTAAAAATAAAACTTATAATTTTCATCTTTAAATATTTTTGTTACAGTTCTGTAAGTAAGGGAGAAAATACACAGATCTCTGATTCTCAAAATTTTATTGAGATCTCACGATTGTCTTTGTTAAATCTTGATTTGTTGGGGTCTGGCAATGGGGAGCATTATATAATACTTCACATAATGCCAAACTCTGGCCATGATTTGAGTTGGTGCTGAGAAATGGCTCCGTAATATGCATTATTTGTTCCTGACTTGTTGAATCCGTTATTATTATTGGCTAATTTCTCTTATTGGCTGGTTTGATAGTTGTCTGGCATTTCCGTCCTCAAAAGGTCTTTATGGAAAGACACAATGGTGTGTTGTTTTTCTGGTTTTTTTTTTTTTTTTTCTTTCTTGTATTTAAATCATAGAATCGTAGAATAGTTTGGGTTGGAAGGGACCTTAAAGCCCATCCAGTTCCAACCCTCCTGCAATGGGCAGGGACATCCCACCAGATCAGGCTGCTCCAAGCCCCATCCAACCTGGCCTTGAACACCTCCAGGGATTGGGCAGCCACAGCTTCTCTGGGCAACCTGTGCCAGTGCTTCACCACACTCATTGTGAAGAATTTCCTCCTTATGTCTAGAAATGTCATCATTTTCTATAGATTGGAAACAATTTTTTGCCCCCTTCTGATTCTGATTTCCGGTCCACAGGGTTCTGAATAGATGAACACAGCCTTTGATAAAATATGCCATGATTGCATAGCAACTTCTTTTATTGTTCTGTAGTAATATCTTTGGGAGAAGTGTCTCTTTTGAATTATTATTTTAATTAGTTTTGATTCACTTTGGTTGTTGCTCTCTCCTGTGCATACAGATAAGTGTCTCACAGCAGTTTACTCCCCAAACTGCCCCTTTAGAATTGCAGACATGAAAATATTACATATCACACCCTCCTGACGCTACTTGTTGCAAATAGAGGAAGATGCTTTGAAGGTTTATCTAGTCTCAGACACTCTTAGAAAGCATCACTGCACTGAGCTTTCCTGCAGTGCGTGAACAGACGGGATCTTGGAGGAGCTGAGTTCAAACCCGAACTTTCTCTGTAGTTATAGGAAGGTTGCTGCCTGTCTGTTCTTTTGTATCCTAAATATAAAACAGGATATTTAGTCTGCACAACCTGCAGAGTAGAGTGTTTGCTTTATGAGCATACATCAGCAGGGGTGACTAAAGCTTAAAGTAGGCTCCATAAACTTATTACCAAAGGATCCTCCTGGTCTCTGCAAGCCCTGTCTTTTTCTAGCAGAAGAAGAGTTTGAATTTATTTGATGCTTTCAATATATATAAGCTATATTTATAAGGTTTTTTTAATATCCAGAAGAGTCTTACTACCCTCTCTTCATCTTTGATAAGTTAAACTTCGAGTGTTGTACTCTGATATTGAGTGAGATCCACCAACTAATGTATGAGCTGCTCTCAGAAAGAGAAAGCGACCAAAACTAGGTCTAGATCTGAGGATCAGCTTTGTGTTTTCATATTATCAGCTTGACTGAATGGCTCTGTTGGATTTTTAGAATATTAGGGCTGGGTGAAGAATAAAGGGTCCACATGGCTCTAGATCTGCAGAAACTAATTTAAAATGTAGTGTTTACCTGAAGTTTTCTGTATGTAATATAGAAAATATAAATCTAATCCATGTGTTTCTGCATAAATACTAGTGGGAAGCCAATGGCAGTACATGTTTTGCAAAATTAAGCATTTGAAAACTGTCAGATTTATGGCTGTACACTGAATGACTTGACAATCTATCAGCAGTTAAATACATAAGTAAGTCTTGTAACTTATTGTTTCTATGTGGAAGACAGCATAAATCCAGCACTTCCTAATATCTGGGAATTCTGATGAATCTTTAAAAAAAAAAAATCTAAATTCAAATCTAAATTCCTCACTTCCAAACAATTTCTTGAAAAGAAAAAAAGTTAAAACCATTGATTGTATTTGTAGAATTCATATTTTCTTTCATCATCCCATGCCTTGCCATCTTTATGTTAATGCCAACTGTACAATCTGATTCTTCTGGCAGTTAATAGTTTGAGCAGAGATATCCAAATTGGCTCATCGTCAAAATTAGGCTTCAGAACCCAATAGTATTCAGAGAGCTGGTACTGAAAAATGACAGTTCAGCTTACACAGTCCAGCTGTCTATGAGAAGGGCTGTAAAATTTCTTAGGTATTTGGAGTTCCTGGTTACACCCAGTCCAGATAGATCCATTTTCTCTCGGCATTACTAATACCAGTGGTAGCATGAGCTGGATGTAGCTGCCTCAGCTACCATATGTGTCCATCTCTTCAGGCTGTTCATGTTTTATGGCAGTTCTGGCAGTCTGCCGGGAATTTTCTGAGTAATGCGAGTGGTTTGGAATAATAATATTAACCCTTTTGTATCTTAGCCAACCATGTATAAGACAAGCAGAGAACATTTTGTAACCTCCCCTGCTCGTACTTCTCCTTCACTGCGCCCTTGAAATGTACAGATCATAGAATACCTCATGTTGAAAGGGACATTGAGGCCACCTTGCTGCTCCTCACAGGACGACCTAAAACTGAATCATATGACCGAGACTGTCATCCAGATGCTCCTTGAACTCTGACCATGCCATGACCACTTACCTGGGGAGCCTTTTCCAGTGACTGAACACCCTCTCAATGAATAACTATTCGTTAAGGAGCCTATTTGGACCACAGACTGTTTAGGCTATCTACCTATTTAGAGAGGTGGTACAGTTAAACTTTCTAAGGAGGCGATAGTGTTAAAAAGTATGATGATATAATTCTCCTTATCCACTTTCCTTTCCCAGCAATTTGGAAAGATAATGTTTATTACACCCAGCAGCTTTCCTTCCTCACCCTTTTACTGGGAGATGTAAATTTTATGCTTAACTGCCATTAACTGTGTTCTGTGTGGGAAAGGAAGGTACTTATTATGGACGTGCCACAACCTCACATATGTTGCACATCAGCCCAGCAGACCAGCATGTCCTCAGACTTGTTTGTGAGCTTCCCTGGGCTTCCTGCCTAGGAGCAAACAATACCACTTAACTAGCTCTCCAGTCGCCACTAATTGAAGCAGCCTATTTATCAAATACTTGGATTCATTCCACATCTGAAATAAAACAGCTGTGTTGTAATGTTATGATCAAATTCTTTCACTGTTATATGACCTAATAAATTAACGGTTGGGAATCATGCATTTGTGACTCACAGTCTGTCACTAAAATATACTAATTTCATCAATGGTCTTTTGGATAAATTTCTCTGAATGGGTACTGGTTTGCTTAGTCTGAAAAGAAGCATGGCTGTTTCATACCATCGGTTCTAAGAGGACTGAGTTAGTGGTCTCTGGTCTACAGAAGAGTAATGAAGGAACTAGAAAATAATGAAATATTTCTGTAAAGAATTGGCTTCACAGGGGACTGAGTGCCTCATCAATTTAGTGAGAGATGTAGGCCAGCTCCTGAGAGCTCTCAAAATTGTCCTGGGTTGCTGCTCAAGCAGCTGTCTGGACAGACTTTATCTGGATTGATCGCTCTGGCTAAAGAGTAATACAGCATATTGCAGACTAAGTCTTGCTACAAGGGTGAAAAATCAAACAATTCCATTCTTGCTAAGCAAAAGATTAATATCTTGTTTGCAAAATGATAATTAGTTTAAACTACAAGCAATAAAACATTCTGTGGAATTTAACTAAACATGAGTGCTCTTCAGCTGTTCAAGTATATTAATTTGCTTGGGAACTGGAAATTTCAGCATCCTTTTATATAGGTTTGCCTGTCTTAGACACCTTTGAAAACAAAAGATATCTGACCTCTTTTTTTTTCCTTCGTTGTTTTTTTAACTAGTAGGAACACAGCCACTAAAAAAAGGCAGAGTAGTTAAATGGCTCTAAACAATGCCATTTAGAAATAGGAAGTTCAAAACTGGAAATGTGAATGAAGAAGTGAGAAAAGAATTTAAGTCCAGCAGCGTTTAAACTGCAGGATGGCTCACCAAAATAGATCTTGAGGAAGGAATACCTAAAGGCATAAAACCTGATGATAGAATTTTTCTTTCAAATGTACCAGAAATAGGAAGGTCTGCCAGAGGTCAACAGACCTGAAAGGTGATGGATCTATAAAAAGACTTTTGAAAGAGAATACCATAGATTAAAACCTCAGGGCGTTCTTAGCGGTAGCGTTAACTGTGGAGGAACTTGGGATGCGGGTGCTTCTTCAGTGTGCTGAAAATAAAGACCAATGGTGCCACTTTGCAATTTGCTTAGATTACTCGTGCAAGCCTGCAAGTCCTTTACTGTACCGATGTCCTGAGGTGCAGGCTCCCTCCTTCTCCCTTGGGTTAGTGCTGCCATCCACAAGAGATAGTTTGTGTGTCTAGCTGAAAATTGAAAGAAGTAAACCATGGGGTCAGCAATCAGCTTAACTGTCGAGAACCACCTAGAAAGCCTCTTGGCTGCAACTGCTACCACAGGATAGCAGTTTACTGCTAGATCAATTTAACCATAAGTCTGCCCTGAGGAGCAATGTCTGGTTTCATAGACACCGTCGAAAGGTTTCATAACTGACTGACAAAATGAGCAGTAACAAATCATCAGGACAAGGTGAAGTTCCAAGGGTAAGTCAGATGTGAAATTTCTGAACAGAAGTGGTACCTGTTGCTTATCTGTTGCTCAGCATTGATAGCAGAGGAGTGGGACATAACAAACACATCGCTGGTCTTAGAGTTGTAGAAATGACTGTGAGAACTGAACTAGGATGCTTGCTTTCCACTGCTGGAGAGCTGATACTAATGTCACTAAGTTTAGAATCCCTGGAAATGTGGTTAAAAAAATATGGACCTCCAAGAGTGAAAATGGCTTTTAAAAAGGGAAATTGTATTTTGAAGGAGTCACTGGTTGTATGGATGACTACCTTGACTCTTTCAGCTTTGATCTGGATATTCTGAAAGACACGCTTAAAAACCAGGCTATTGTGGAGTAAAAGAAAATGACCTCTAACATAAAGGGTAGAAATAAATGAACAGCTTTCAAGGTAGAGGGCAAATCTGTGATGTTTTAGAGAGCTCTGTGCTGTGAACTGTCTTGTTAAATCTGTATACAAATTATTGGATATTATTGTAGGCATATTTCAAAGGAAAGCATTTGGAGTTACCTAAGGATCTAACAGGATTTTCTGGCATTGTTAAAGTACTTTAGAGAAAAATAAATCACAGAAAAATCTGCATTTCAGATTTCAGTCCTGCCAAAAATATAGTACCTAGTCTGGCTTTTTGTAGGGACCGCTCAGAAATACATTTAGGACATACAATGAATTGACTGCTTTGCCTGACCTACTGCTTGGCACCTCCTTTTTCCACATGTAGGTGGAAGCTACAGTCTTGCTTCATACTGGCAGCAAAGATGGTAATTTTAACAGTACAACTGATTTACAGATGGGCTTCAGCAGGGTTGTGTGTTTGTGTCCAAGTGGACAGACAGCTACCTTAGTCATTGATGGTACTACTCTGTGGATTAAATACAGGTGTCTAGCACCGTTAGATTCCCTAGCGTACCCTGGTTAGCTTCTGTCTTTCACTCCTGAAGGCTTTAGGTATCCTGGAGTCCTGTGTCTTATTTGCAAGTCATGATCTGATCTCTGTGATAACAACGAGTAACTAAAATAGTGTCAGATGCTTATGTTGAGTAAGTTGAAGGGAAATGCATCTGGGAGGGATAACCCCAGGCACCAGTACATGCTGGGGTCTGACCAACTGGGAAGCAGTTTTGTAGAAAAGGATTTGGTGGTCCTAGTGAGTACCAAGTTGAGAGCCAGCAATGTGTCTTTGCAGCAAAGAAAGCAAATAGAATCCTGGGCTACACTAGGCAAAGTATTGGCATCGAGCCAAGGGAGTCTCCATCCTTGAGCATATTCAAAATCTGGCTTTAGATGGCCCTGCTTGACCAGATACCTCCAGAAGTCCCTTTCAGCCTCAGCCATTCTGTGATTCCAAGGCAACTGAAGTGTGAACTGTGGGTGTGCAATTTGAATGACCAGACAGCCAAGACCAAACTGTTTTCAAAATCTTATAGAAAAAAAGAAGGCTATTCACCTTTAATTTTATTTCCATTTTCTGTTCTTTAAATGCATGTGTGGCTGCATTTTGTGGTTGACTTAAAATACATGCGTGCAAACTGTAAAAAGTATCAGAAATATGATCAGGTGTACCAGCTATTAGGGAACAGAAAGAGTGGCAGCAAATTAAATTATTCATGTTTTACATCAAACTGTGACACATGGTATAGATGTGTATTCATAAGAGAGGTAAAAATAATTTTTGTATCCTAATGTTGAGCAAGGACAAAATACAACTACTGATTTGTCTGTTATTATTTAGCAAGGCTGTTAAATTTTTCTCTTGTCCTTTATAATGACAGGTATTACTTTTTGGGTTTTATAATCACTAGAAAAATGCTGTGGACAAAAAGAAATAATCCTTGTGGTTTCAATAGGTGCCTGAAAACACTTTACCTTCATATTAAATATGGCTCAAAAATGCATCAGTAAGGACAGAAAACTTTCTAAATCATTTCCTCCTAAATACCTAAATCTCTTAATCTGCAAGAGGAAGGAAAGAAAGCCCTGAGCAGTCAATAAGTACAAGATATCATCTTGACAGAGTATAACAAATCTATGCCTCTAGTGCTATTTTACAGCACTAGTTGACTTGTAACGCAGCAACTGTCTCCAAGCAACTGTGCCACCAACTGGGAGGTACAACTGGGATGCACAAACCCTGCGCAGAGGCAGGAGGCAAGCGAGGCAGCTCTGCCGGCATGCACTGCTTGCCACCAAGCCTTCAGGTCATGGCTTGTGCTGGAAAAAGACAGGCTCCAACTGCGTTCAAGATGGCCCTTTTCAGCAAAATGCAGCTATTCCTGCAGGTGCAAAATTGGATTGGGTCATCAGTTGCCCACGTCAGTCTTTTTGCCGAAATAACTCTAACATATTAATCAATTCAGCTCTCTCGTCTGTGCCAGTAGCGCTTGTCAAAATGTTATTTTGGCAGCTAACTGAATCTAAACAAGCTCTCAAACCCAAAACAATGCCTTTGCAGCTCAAAATAGCTATTCTTGTAGATTTAATCTAATTAACTACGATCAATATATGTCGTAGAAAGAAAATCTGTATGTTTAATATCTCCCCAGCTGCTTTATCTAAATGCAGAACTGGCAACATATGTATGAAGCTTCTTTTAAATGGTAATAATGTACATTTGTTGTCCTTGTCCTCATGATAAAACTCATCATTATGTCATTTATTGTATTGTGTTTCATGCAGGACCCACCCCAACTGCTGTATAAGTGGCAGAAATGCCCCAGTCCACAATTTGAATCCTTTACGAATGGGAATTGTAATCTATGTGATAGTTTGCTATAAAAGCTAATAACTAAAGATGTTTTTTTCCTTTTTATGGTATCATTTGTATAATCATTCCTGTGATTGTTGATTTTGTGGGCTTATAATTTTGCAAAAGTGTTGCGAGACAAAGCACTGGTGGCAGTTTAGGAGATTAAAAGCTTTATCCTTTACTTAGGAGGATGGAGAGAGAGAAGGAGGGACAAGGAAATGACAGAACTATTCCCAGAATGGGAGCAAACATAAAATTGTTCCAACAGTACAATTTTCTTATCAGCACTGATGTTAAGGGTTTTGCTAAAACTATTCCAGCAGTAGCACGTGCAGCATATTCCTGCTTCTATGGGCTCATCCTGAGCCACAAAATGGGATCAGAAACCTATCTGCACTGTGCTCCCTGCCAGCATATCTGAACTACAGGAGACAATAGTTCGTGTTCTTCTCAGTTCTCTTGTGCAATAGATTAGCAAAATGTAGGGCTAGATCTGCTTTATTGCTTGTTTGTGTGCTGGCTGCTTCTTTTCCCCTAGCCTAAATTGGCAGGCTTTTCCTGGTTTATTCCCTGTTCTCTCTTCTTTTGAAATTCTAAAAAGTCCACAGTGACTGAATTCTGGTAATGTCCATACATTGATAGCAGATAACTATATACTCATGTTACAGATACTTTCTGTGTTGTTTTGACATTCATTAGTGCTATTCAATCCAGAGGTACTGTTTTACTGATCTTAACAGCTTAATCAAAAAAAACCTGCTGAAACATTTTTATATCACAAATTAAATGCTTTCTCCAGCTGTAATTATTTAAGAGAAAGTAAAAGCTTCTAGGTAAGAGAATGTGGCATGTTATGCTGCAGAAACACGTCAAGGTGCTGACAGTCCTTCATGACTACTAGCTTCTGTGATTAGTCTCTTTCAGGCCATAATTATTATTACGCAGTAAAAATTAAATTATATGTGAATTTGAAGTTTAGACAATGGGTTTACACTTCTTAAACAGGAATGGACTTAAATGTAGTGGCCTGAAAGTGGTGCTCGGAAGCACAAGGAGTTTGGGATTAGGTGTGGATGCTACACAACAGGCTGGCTGACAGGTAAGTATGCTGGAAAGGTGCAAATTGTGTTCATGCTGGAGCAGAAACCTCAGTGAGGGGATAGCAAATGACTGCACACAGGACAGGATGCTATGGGATCATCTGAACCAGATAGGGCTAGGCTTTCTGCCAAGCTCTTTCTGATTTGCGATATCTATAGGTTTCATTGCTAAACACTGTTAACATTTATTTTTATGTTGTTATTTGCATATGGTTCGTTTTTATTGGTAACATAAATAGCGCACAGTCAGCATTTGGTATGCACTCAGTGCATTACAACTATTCATGTTCTCAATATGGTACCATCAAATTTCTTTTTTGCCCCCTTTACATCACCCATGAAGTAGCTGAATAGAACCAGTTGTAAGTCAGATATCTTGTGCAGGCTGCACTTTGGTTGCAGTTCTTGGGAAGGTTTTATCTGAGTCAGAAACGTTCACATGAACTTGATGATATAGAATCATAGAATAGTTTGGGTTGGAAGGGACCTTCAAGATCATCCAGTTCCAACCCCCCTGCCATAGGCAGGAATACCTCCCACTAGATCAGGCTGCCCAAGACCCCATCCAACCTGGCCTTGAACACCTCCAGGGATGTGTAACATCTTTCTGCTAATGGACTTCAGGATGTTTTTACCCTATATTAACCTTTGAAGGATGGATTGATATATATATATATGTGTGTGTGTGTGTATGTATATGCTTGAGATGTAGAGATATACGTGTTGCTTTCTGCTTGACAAAGAGATTAGAGCTGCATCCCACCCATTCCGTGTTTAGATCTGCATCCTTAGAATATTATGTACATATATTCTCTTTGCGTGAATATAGATTAAGCTGCTGGCTTTCTCCTTTTCTTCATCCAGAATATTTTATGTTTTCAGGGCAAAAGAGGCAGCTCCTTTTCACTAGATCAAGGTAGCAGCAGGAGAGAGAAAGCTCCCAGCTCCTGAGGTAGTCTGATCCCTGGGGTGCCCCCAGAGTTTTCTGTGAGGTTGCTATGGGATCAGGAGAGCTTTGTGGGGCATGTTAGGCTTGGGGACGGCGCTGCAGGCAGCAGCAAGGCAGCTTGAGCTTACGCCTCTCCTGCCCTTCTGCTTCACGTGAAGAGAAATGCAAACCATGCTGGCAGTCTGCAACTCCCTGGCCCACTCCTTTCCTCCTTCTCCGCCTCCCGTTCCACCCCCACGTTTGGATTTTTAATAAATCTGTCAACGAATAATTGAGTATACTAGAAGTGGAAATGGCTTGGCATTTTGGACTGGACCTCTGACACTGAAGGGGGCGAGTGGAAATGCCACCTCGCTGTCACTCCTGGACCTAAGGAGGAGGAAAGAAGCACTGCAAATGACAAGAGGGGATTGTGTTCTCCTTTCTGGGAGATCCACAGGGAATAGCAAAAAAGAAAACAGATGCAATGCAACTCTTAAACCTTTCTGCTCATACTGGCTTTGTCCTTCATTCTTCCTGTGTGTGTTTTGTGTAGTTTTAACTATCTCCTATACAGAAAGTATTTATTATATCACCTCAATTAATATGCAACAGATTATCAGCATTCACTACCAATTTCATAGAAAACATGAATTTTCCCATACAGATATCTTATTTTTGTGGTATTTGCTGTAGTCAAATTCTGATTATTTTACTATTCCATTTTCTGATTTTCCATTTATTAACATAAATTTCCTGAGAAGAATTATCGTTATAAGAATTATTTTTCAGAGATAACATTTTTGCTTTCAGTGTTTTTCTTGAATGTCTCCTCCTTTTATAATTTATGAAATTAAATTTTACCCTTCAAAAAAATCAAAACCAAACCAGGTATAGTGTCTTATCTGATAGCATCAGACATCTTTAATCTTTTTTTACATATATTTTTTCATACTATTTTTTCACTTGTATTTTTTCTCATTTATTGCCAATGTTAAGTCTTAATCTAAATTTTCCTAGTGTTTTTTGTAAAGACTGTAACAGATAGACATCTAATATTGGAAAAGCACCTATTATGCGGTTAGTCAAAAATGTGAAATGCAGAGAGAATTGTTATTATTGAGGTCATAGAATGATAGAACGGTTTGAGTTGGAAGGGACCTTAAAGCCCACCCAGTTCCAGACCCCGGCCATCAGCACAGACACCTTCCACTGCATCAGGTTGCTCATCCAGCCTCACCTTGAACACCTCCAGCGATGGGTCATGTTAACTACGAGGATATTATTTCTCATTGGAGGCATTTAAAGAAATGGTTTTGAGAAATACTGCTTTTTCTGGATAGAAAAGATAGGTATAAAAATGAATAAACTTCCTATATAAGCAACATCCTATCTCTTGAGTTCTGTGGATCACTATGATACTTTATCAGAAGTATAAATAACTGCTGAAATCCCATTTTATCCAGATTTGCAAAGCCCACTAATCTATTCCATTGATAAAAGCCCAGTGGTAATTCTATCAATGTAAAATTTCATGTCACTCCTTAGGAATATAGTGCTTAGAAAAGCTTGGAGGAAAAGTAGCTTTACTTTTACATCCTAGTCCCAGGCTGAGTGGGCTCTGACCCCAGTGAGGAAAATAGTTTTTGGGAGCCGTCCCTACTTGTTGGTTTGTGGGGAAAGGATGGGTTCATTTGGCATAAATCAGTGTAATGTATTTCAGGACATCAGGATAACCTCCTGAATCATCCTCAAAACATAAATGTTTACAGATTTTCCTAAGCCTAGTGGGACAGGTTTGCATTTACCTGGTGTTCCATTTTGACTTAAGATTTCATTCAATTTCTCCAGTATTTTTTTTTTTTGGTCAGAGAGCATTTGTTTTCTAGCTTTAGTACAATTCTTTGGTGATAATGTGTGTAGTGTTTGCCTCAGTTTTGTTTCTTGTAGATATTAACAACTAGAAATAATCCAAAAAAGTTTGCGTTCTGGCATTTGCTTTGACTACTCTTGATTACCATCTTTTTCCCAGTTTTCTACACTAAGCTTTTAAGACGCAGGTTCTGTTTCAACATTAGAAATTCAAAAAGCAAAGTTTTCCCATTAATTCAATTAAGACTCCTCGCTGTACAAAATTTAATGATGTAAGTAACTAATTTTGAAGTTTACTTGCATGTGCACACTTAGTCGGCTTATGCTATTCCAGAAAAAGAAAAATTATAATTAGATGCATCTAGGGCTTGTTGTGGCGCTTTTCTTGTGTGGTTTTCCATGTAAAAGAAATTGGGAGAGGAAAAAAGCTGATGCCATGACTGCATATTTAGCTTGTAAAGTTGCCAATATTATTATTATAGAGTTCTGGGGTTTGTTTGTTTTTTTGTTTTGACCTGTGACAATCACAGGGCTTGGCATAAATGGATACATATCTCTCTTTTTAAGTGCAGCCATCAACGACTTGGTAGTTGAATAAGCATTTTTTAGATGAACCTTACAAATGGGTAATACCAATGGCATGCATTATAGTAACAATTTTCTGTATTTAGCCTGTGTTTTACCTCGTGTACTTCTCTTCTTGTGAGATAAAGCAGACATAACTTAATAGAAGCTACATTTTTGTATATGCATATCTGAGGAGCAAAGTTCACAGCAGTTTAATGTTGTTTATGTATTTTGAAAATTTTACTATATCAAAATACATCTAGATATTTTTTATCTCTCAGTGAACACAATTGAAGTGGAAAAGGCGAAAAATAAGGTCACAGGAGGCCCATAGCCATCAAGGAATTTAGAAGAGGATTACTGTGTACTGAGTGTGGTATCTTTGACCAAGATGTAATTGTAGCTTGAAGTGAAAGATAAACTAAGACATATGAAAAATGGTGATAGCCAAACACAGCTAAGAAATCAATCAAAACTCTTTATAAACTCTTATATACAGTGTGTAAGTCCCTTACAAACTCTATAAATGTGTACTTAATGAACGACTGGGATTTATTCATCATTTTGGATGTGCAGTGCATTACTTAGTACCTAGTGTCTTAGTTTTAAGAAAATTTACCTCCCAGTCATGTAACATCTCTGTGAATGTTGCACTTTTCGCTTTATGTTTTAGTTTGGGATGATAAAAACATGACAAGAAAATATTTGTCTTCTCCCTTCCGCCTCTCCCCTCAAAGACTGTCAGCTGACTTATAGAATCATAGAATCACCAGGTTGGAAGAGACCCACCGGAACACCGAGTCCAATCATTCCTATCAAACACTAAACCATGCCCCTTAGCATCTCATCCACCCATCCCTTAAACACTTCCAGGGAAGGTGAGTCAACCCCTTCCCTGGGCAGCCTGTTCTAGTGCCCAATGACCCTTTCTGTGAAATTTTTTTTCCTAATGTCCAGCCTAAACCTCCCCTGGAGGAGCTTGAGGCCATTCCCTCTTGTCCTGTCTCCTGTCACCTGGGAGAAGAGCCCAGCTCCCTCCTCTCCAGAACCTCCTCTCAGGTAGCTGTAGAGAGCAATGAGGTCTCCCCTCAGCCTCCTCTTCTCCAGGCTAAACACCCCCAGCTCTCTCAGCCATTCCCCATAAGGCCTGTTCTCCAGCCCCTTCACCAGCTTTGTTGCTCTTCTCTGGACTCGCTCCAGAGCCTCAACATCCTTCTTGTGGTGAGGGGCCCAGAACTGAACACAGTATTCGAGGAGCGGTCTCACCAGTGCCGAGTCCAGAGGGAGAATAACCTCCCTGGACCTGCTGGCCATGCCGTTTCTAACCCAAGCCAAGATGCCATTGGCCCTCTTGGCCACCTGGGCCACTGCTGGCTCATGTTCAGTCACTGCCAACCAACACCCCCAGGTCTTTCTCTTCCAGGCAGCTCTCCAGACAGACTTGGTGAGGGTGCCCAAGACCTTGTCATATGTCTTTGCCAGAAGTCTCTCATAAACACAGTGCTTGGTCATATTGACTGTTAAGAAACTGAAGATGCAGTATTTTTTTAAGATGTGTATTCCATAATTTGAATATTAGACACTCTACTCTTGAGCCTGTCCTCTTATCTTGGGTAACTCCTCATGTATGGGTGTCATTTTGAGGCATCTAATTTTTCCTGGGCATGTGTGCTTAAAATACAGATTTGTTGGGTTTTCCTTGGACTGCTGAGAGGAGAAACCTAAATGTGTTCCTTGGGGCTTAATTTTGCAGTGCTGAATCTGTTTGTGGCTATTGGGTAGAAGTTGTGAAGCACGACAGACCATTGTTTCTTGTTCACGCATGGAGCTACTACTCTGCTCTGTTAAAGCAAGGAAGGAAAGACGGGAAAACAGTGTGGTCATGTGTCTGTCAGGTCCTTCTCATGCCACAAATCCAAGTGTCAGGAGAAACCTGGGATCCCTCTTCTTGCCCTTGGAAGCGTAAGGAGAGTTGAGCTACTTTCCTTCTGACTGTTCCCCAGCTCTATCCCTCCCCAGCCTCCACACCTGAACTCTTTTTATTTTGTTCAGTGATGTTTGCCAGTAGATTGTCCAGTATTTGCTGTCCTTCACAGATGTAATTAGGTTTTGGAGATCTTTACGCTTTTTTTTTTGTAAATTTTGCCTAACTGTAGTGACAACCCAGATGCTCTGGCTGTTTTCCAGATTAGCTTCCTGATAATTCTTGCAGTGCAGTAATGCAAAAAAATGTCTCTAGTTTTCTCTGTCATCGTTCAACAAGACAGTTCTTTTTAGTTATTAGATGTGATGAATTAATGGTTGTCTATTTAAATCTGTTGCCAAAGTAATTAACCCTGGAATGTAATTCCCCAGCCAAATCAAATCAGTTTTTTCCAGAAATTATTTTTGAAAGACAGTAATTCCTGCCAGTGTAGACCAAGGTCTTTAAGAGAACTCCTAAAGAAAGTTTAGAGGTGTGCCAATTTCCTTCTTTTGGGCTCAGTGGAAGAAGCAATTCTATCTCTTTACTCAGGCAATCGTGGCAATAGACTGTATAAAAACAAAGGTGTAGTATGGGTATGAAACTCTTGTTTGATAGAAACTTGAGGTAGTCCCACCCCACAGCTCAGCAGGACACTGATATGGTATTTTTTAAAAGAAAAATATATAATAAGTAATAAATGCCGATGAGTATGATTCCCTCCCCAGAAGGCTCACAGTTCAGCTCTGAAGTCAAAACTATATTGGGTTGGCACGCTGTGGCAGGAAACAAAGCAGGTGGGTTGGAGAGGCTGGTCAGTGGGGCCAGAATATCTTGAGACAGCTATTGTTGGGTCCTGCTTAGGTTTTGCTGTGCTTACAATAAATTAAAATACCATTTTGAAGAATTATGGCACAGTCGGGGATTTCCAAGTAAAGAAGCTACCTGCTGTTTGTTTCTACTGTGTGCCCAGGAAATAAGCTTAACTCATCATTTTCATAAATAAGGAAGATCATAGCAAATAATCATCCCAAATACTAGAGCTGACATGCCACTGATATCTTAACATGAATATTCTTCAATATATATTATTATATGTATCATTATTTTGTCTTTTTTGGTGAATATTTTTTAAATCATACAGTCAATTAATTACTCTCTATAGTTTTTTTCAGACCTTCCCATTTATCTGGAAGTTAGGGAAAAAATGTTGATCTTCTCTAATTTTCTGGGTTTTTTTCCTCTTCTCAGAAGATTACACTTTTGCACAGGAACAAAATGGCATTCCAAAATGAATTTTGTGCTTGTATTGCAACATGCAGCAAAACTGCTAAAGGTGTAATGTTTAAAGTGATGTGTGCCTTTGGAAGGACACCAGCACTGTATCAGTGTCCTCCAAAAGAGGAAAGAAGAGGAAAATAGCATACGATTGCTCAGTTACCTTTTTGCTGTTCTTTTTGCTCTTGCCTGGCAATAGGCTTTTTAGTTTCTTTGGCTGCATGTGGCTTGAGACCACTTAAAGACTAAGTAGCTGAAATGTCAGCTCATGCTGACATTTGCACTTACAAGAAGTGATAGGCATCCATCCAATGTTGATCTTACTCATAGCAACTAAAGAAAGTAAAATCTTCAGGTTGAGTTCAGGTTCTCAATCTAGTCCTGAATCCTCTGGTTTTAATCTTGCACAGGGTTTGGTCACTGATGAACTTTTATAGAATCATAGAATCACCAGGTTGGAGGAGACCCACCAGATCATCGAGTCCAACTATTCCTATGAAACACAAAACTATGCCCCTCAGCATATTCAGAAGAGAAGGCTAGGTGAGGTGGCCTTGTGGTTCACTCCTTATGGCTGTTCCTATAGATATATCTAACTTATTTTTAGCTCAAATAGGTAGACTACAATCTACAGAAAGATGTTGAATTACCTTCAGGTTTTCAAACATTTGAATTTCTCTAACACCAAATTGTTGGACTACTTTCAGTATTTTGCAGATGGTTTTACTTTTTCTGTTAATCAATGTAACATGACAGCTGGTTACATCTGTTATTGTTAAATTAAGCTTTTTAGGTCAATTTCAGAGGGGTCGCAATGGTTTTCCAGAATACTGAATCCATCAGTCTGACATCAGCTCAAACCTAAACAGGGAATAGCATTTCATCTGGCTGCAATTGCTGTTTCATACAAAATTGTACAAAAATAATGCTTTATTCTTTCCTACGCCGCTTCTTCTCCTGATTTGTCAGCCCTGAATGTAACTATCATTATGAATCAACAGTGCATATAAAAATAAAATTATTGAAAGAATACGAAGGCTACCCTTTACTGCGTACAAATATTAAGAACATAATTAGACAGGTGGTTAAGGAAATCTCATTTGTAACTTTTTTTCTATAAATATTACAGTGAGCTTCCATCTATGCCTTGAATGAGGTATATTCTCAAAGATCGACTTCTTTCAAATGTATGATAGTGACCTAAAATCACATTCTTAAACTTCGGGATTTAATATGACTTATTCTATCCATGTCCAATATATAACTTCCCACATTTAGTATGAATCAAGTTCTTTTATTGGGTATTGACATTGACCTTGACCTTATGCTAATTTACTGAAAAATTGAAGGAGGTAGAAATGAATGGTGTTGCACTTAGAAAATTACAAACGTAAAAGCAGTCTTAACTTGTGATTTTCGTAGTTGTTAGCCCCTGGTTTTGACATTATTTCAGACTGTCTTTATTTAAGGAATAACAGCTCTTCAAAATATGTCACATTTAAAACCTGGGTGTCAAAAGAGTTTCTATTTCCAGAAAAAAATGGTATGTTTTTTTAGCTTTCTCTGCACCAAAAAATAATCATATAATGTTAAATCTTGTGTGTCATATGCTGTGATTTGGGGGTAGCTCATTTATTTTCACTGGCTTTTTGGCAGGAGAAGGGAAAGTCTTCTGAATTCTATTTTTAGCATTAGAATGGTATTGTACTTCTTGCATTTAATTCACTACCTGGTGGGAAGCACATAGACATTTTTTCCCTTCATTGTAGTATATCAAGCTTTTAAATGCATTTCTTCTGTACTTTCCTGCCCAGAGATGTTTTATAAAATGTGGATGTGTTTATGAATTAAGGGATAGACAGATAGACAGACTGTTTGATTTAGGTCTATACATATATAGGTATATAGAAACATTTGTGTACACATATGCATACGTATATATCAAAGCAACAAATTTTATAGGCAGTGGAAGTTGCAGGGTTTATATTCTTCTAGTGTTGTAGAAAGGCAGGTTTGCTTTTTAATTATGGTGTGACAGCATCCCTATCTTCAAGATGTCAAGTTATCCAGAGAGAATGTATCTGAATTTTTTGAGACAGCTGGTAGAATCAAATCGTAGAATCATAGAATAATTTAGGTTGGAAAAGAGCTTTAAGATCATCAAGTCCAACCATTAACCTAATACTGCCAAGTCCACCAATAAACCATGTCCCTAAGCACCACTTCTACATATCTTTTAAATATCTCTAGGGATGGTGACTCAACCACTTCCCTAGGCAGCTTGTTCCAATATCTGACAACCCTTTTGGTGAAGAAATTCTTCCTAATATCCTGTCTAAAGCTCCCCTGGTGCAACTTGAGGCCATTTCCTCTCATGCTATAGCTTGTTACTTGGGAGAAGAGACCAACATCTGCAGGTCTTTGTAGAGAGCAATAAGGTCACCCCTGGACCTCCTTTCCTCCAGACTGAAAAATCCAAGTCTGTTTAACCATCTTCTCAGTTTATTTCAGTTACTATTTCCAAGATGTAAATGGCTTTTTAAATGTTCTGATATTGATGGTAATTTGTGCTCACGTTATTATTTTAGAGTTATAAAGTTGGTTATTATGGTTTTCTTCTCTCTAGTTTGACTTGAGACTGGGACTATTCTAAACAGAAATGTCACTGAATGCTTTAGTTTTTCAGTCCTTTATAGACATCGTGGTGTTTAAAAACATGGCCTCAGTTGCATTTCTAGATGAACCATATGTTATAGCAACAGAGATTTTTCTTCCTTTACTCCTACTTTTAATGTTTTCTACATACTCTCAAAATAAATGCCCATGAAGTAGCACTGAACTTTTATTAAATAATTGAACATAAATGAAGAAATTAATGGTAGCATAGTATAAAAATACCAAGTTAATAGCAAATTAAAAAAAAAAAACAAAAAACATACCAAGCAGTTTCTGTATCATCAGTAAAAATCATTATATAATCATAAATATATGATAGTTTATTTTTGTATTACAATCATATCCTGTCTATGTTTACTAACTGGGTACATTGAAAAAATGGCTTGTCTAGGTGAGAAACGAAATCTTTAAATTCCTCTTTCAAAAGCATAGTTTTCATTTTAAGTCTGGTATGCAGTAGAGATAATGGATGTGGACATGTATAAGAGGTAACTTCTATTTGCCACGTATCCTTATCAAACTTGCTGAACGGCGAAGTTGTCTTCAAAGCCAGTTGGCTTTATTGCTGTTATCTCTGATCTGAATCTTGCTGGAATTGCACAGGATGGATGATGGAACTCATTTCCTGATAGTCCTGCTCTCTTGTGTGTGAAGAACACATCAGTCACAGATCTTTGTTCTTTCTCATCCACTTCTTAAACCTCCAGGTAGATTATCTGGAGTTGTCCTCCTCTTGGTGTGTTCACATTCCCAGTCCTGGCTTGTGCAGGCCAGCAGTAAGAGGAACAGGACTTCTTTATTGTTGGTAGAAAGTTGAAATGTCCCATACATTTTCACACTAATTTTATAAGTATTGTGCTTCCTACTGAGAGGTACTGGAGAAAAAAAACTCTTTCTAAAAAGCTGAACCTTTCCACGGTTAAATGTAATCAAATAAGAGAATTTGGGGGGAAAAAAAGAGATTGTACTGTAATTTTATTTGTGATATGTGATTTGCAAAGAAGGTTTTACATTCTTTTGATGCACGGAGCTTTTTTTGTATGTGAAGGTATTAGAATATTTATTTTGTCATTCCTTATCAAAAACTTGTTTTCCAAATGGCAAGTGGAAAGGCCATAATTTGGTTTAGTAAATGCAAAAGCCTCTGTCTGGAACATGAAAAAATAACTCAGGCAGCATCTACTCTTACCTCACCTGCACTGCTAGGTGATCATCTTGATACCTGTTTTATATTCTGACCTATAGATATCTCAACAGACTAACTAGATTTGTATTTCTTGTGGTATATCCCGTGCAGGCCTAGGATGTACTGTAGGGGCTATAAAATGATTTTGGTTCAGGGAAGTTTTATTTTACTTTTGACTTTGAAATATGTATTTTAATAGGTAGGAAGACCAGCCTTTACTTTTTAAGGAAGCAAAAGGTTGCATATTGGTCTCTATTTGGTGTTTAGGGCATTGTTCATTTGATTGCTATATTAGAAGTTATGGAGATTTGTTTCATTGCAGTTTTTGTCTCGTATTTTTCTGCAGATCAAGAAAAGAGAAGGTTCTGTATTAGAATCTGAATTTGGCAGACTTTGTTTTCAAAAGCCAGAGGCAGGTTTGAATTTTACTGTTGGATTGTTTTGTTTAGTTTAAATGTTCCCTGAGGCAGGTGTGGTCTGTGTCCAGTGGTCTTTTCAAATGTTTTGCTAAGTGTATGGAGGAAACATGTGTTTGCGTCCTGGAGTGAGCAATTTGATTCTGCAAAAAGGGAACGATGGAAGAAATTGGTTATTGGTGACAGGTTTCTTTTACCACTATGTAAAAAAAAAAAAATCAGACTTTCTCTTTCTTTGGAGGATAGTTATTGGGCTGAAGGCAAGGTTTGTGGTGACTTTATTGATAGAAAACAGATAGGCATGGAGCCAACAGAGGTACAAACAATTTCTAATGCAGGTGCCTAATCTAGGAAAAAAGAATCAAAGGTTCCCTCTTGTGTCAAGTACTTCAAATTTCCAAAAGCTAAAGTTGACAATAAAATGCTTACTTCTAATATGGAAGCTTACCATTACCATGTCAGCAGTTCTGCTCAGCTGCCTAATTTCGTGTGACTTCTCTGTAGTGTTATATCCTCTACTTTGAAGTTAAGAGTTCTGTTTCTCTTTTTACCAAGCAGACTGACTTAAATCATTTCATAGGAACAGCAAAGTTTTTCTCTGGAACTGAATCCTTGAGTCCAAATACATTAGTACCCTAATGAAAAAGTGAGGAAAAAAGCCCCAAACGTAAATAATTATTTCCAGGATAATTTTTTGTAGGAGAACACTTTACAGGCATTTACTTAAATCCTGTGGACAAGACTTAGCATCAGTCTACATTTTAACCTATATGTCTTGAGCTTTTCAAGATTAATTTAATATTATTTTGCAGTTCTTGCAATTATATTGTGCTAGATTTGCCATTTAGTGGGAAATGGGGATGTAAGGAAAATGAATGGAATGCACTTTTGTTGGTGGAAAATGCCATTTCTGAATTGTGATGGAAACAGCTGTATTGGATTGCATTTTTTTGCTGGAGTACAGTGACTACTTTAGTAGTTCGAAAAATAAGAATGTGGTTTTGGAAGAAATAGCATTCACAAATGGTTGAGATTTGGATTGGAGGTGTGGTCGTGTTAGAATCCCAGATTCTACTGCCATCCTACATCCAGGAAATTTGTAAAATCTTTGCTGTTTCATTAGTTTGAGGTAAGAGAGAAGATAGAAATGCTAGCTCTAGTACTTGGATGAGACTGAAATTTGAGTGGAAAACTCCCGATGCGAGCTGGGAGGTTGTCACCGTTCTGGTGTGAAAGGTGTGTGTCACGAGATAAATTCAGGAATTTTCTCATCTGCACTACAACATTCTCATGATGTGGTCACATCAGCTTGAGGTGAAAAATTCTGCCCTTTGGTTGACATTGATATGGTGGTAAAATTGACGGTGTTGCCGCAGCTTTGCTGACCTCTTGTTTGCTTAGCTAGTTTATGGTGTTTGCTCAAAGAGAAGGTGCTCTGATGCCAGCAGAAAAGCTCCTTTTGTCAGCATTTACTATGTCTCCTAAGAGGATTCTGCTGACACAGCACTGGTGCTACAAACCTAAGAAGATAATTCATGCAGAATTAAACTGAAAATTAAAGAATAATGAAAGAAGTTGTAGGGAAAGTACAACTCAATGGTAAATAAATTGTAGATTCAAGTTTGCTTCATCTTGCTTTAACAGAAGCTCGTGTTTCTACCTCTGTTAAAGTGGTAATAGAGTGTGAACGAGAGCATACAGGCAGGAAAGCCTTCCCTGGGCTTGTGATGCTTTTGTGTGGAAAGAAGGAGGGAAGGAAAATCTTGAAAGTGTTAAGATTCAAGTGGAAAATCTGAAGAGGTCTTAGGAAGCAGTCTGTATTTTCATAGCTTTGGGGTTATAACTAAATGAATGAAGGAATTATCTCAAATTCTGCTTATGTCTGGACAATGTTCATAGAATCACCAGGTTGGAAGAGACCCACCGGATCATCGAATCCTGTTTATAATAAGGAAACAGTTCATATCTGAAATGCTGAGCTCTAAGAACCCATTAAGTTCTCCGGCAGTTTATTGGTCATTTGGCACTACTTGGTATATTTTCAGAAGCAAAAGTGGCAGTGAAGATTACTTGCCTCAAGATTTAAGGTGAAACGAAAACAGGGATTTCACTATAAAAGCTAAATTGCCAGTCCCAGTGGATGGCAAAAAACCCCATGTTTTATACTGAATTGAACTCAGCACATATGCTGGTTCTTGGCTGCTTGTGTGACATAATCAAGGATATTTTTAATATGCCTCAGATGTTATCTGACTTACTGGAGTACGTTTCAGATTGTGCTACTTTTTACAAACCGTATTTGCTTTGTATGAAATATTTATGATCACGCTACGCAAAGATTTGTTAGTAATATATAATGCAGAGCGTGAGGCCTTTGCCTATATTAATGTCTTCCATTTTAGTGAGCAGTAGGCTTGCTAATCTTTGTGTAATAGCACCAAGATTATAATTGTCATTTTATTATATCCACTGGTGTATTTTTAGTATCAAAAACTGAGTTGAGGCTGAGGAGCTGTTTGCACACTTACGTACAAAACAGCAAAAAAATAATCTAAACTCTTAGTAGGTTTTGTTAAATACAAATGTTAAACTCAAATGGTTTTGCAGGACTTGGAAATCAACTATATAGATTTTTATATTACCTTTCCATCAGAGATTTAACAGCTCTCAGTTATTGATTTCAGGTATTCAACTTAGTTTTCTGTAATAGCTGATTTGTAAACTAGTGGAATTCACTTTAATAAATATGTAGGCCATATCTATTACAACCTACTACTGTATTTTCTTCAAATATATTTTATGTTCTACTCATCATTTGGAACTTTGGGTGGATTTGCAAATTGCTGATTGGTAAGGTTTAAAATAATTTGGATGTAGATCCCAGACTGAGAATAGCTTCTTATTCAGAGAACATTCTCCCTGTATTGTGCACAGGAGTCAAGGAAGTTGTTTTATTTCCAACTCCGAGAGTCATCTTTTTCAGAATTCTCAGTCTTAAAGATGCCACTAGAAAAACTGCTGTGCTCGTCAATAGGTATAGCAAAGCCTTCACTATGACAAGCATGAATTCACAGCCAGTCTTTCAGGGGCTGACTTCTTGAAGAATGGCTGAGGAGGAAGGCGAACAAGTTTGAGAAGTATTTTTTATCTACATTCCAGCCCTCAGACTCACCTGGTTTTACATAGATACTTTTGTTAATCTCATCGTATCTGCTGAGAAAGAAAAATACTTTAGAGTGCCAACTTTTAAAAAAGTTTTCACTCATTTTTTTTTTATTTTATGAAGAAAATTATTTATTGATGGAAAGATACTGAAGGTATTAGAGCATTCTGCTAGCATAAATAGTAGAGTCTTCATTATTGGTGATTGATGTGATAAACCTCCGCCATATATGATTTCGGTAGAATTGATCCTATTCAAACAGGAGGCAGATTGCTAGACCTCTGTAGGTTTTTTCTATGCATTTTTTCTGCTTCTCTTATCAAATATGCTCTGTAACTCATCACATCATATGCTTTTCTTGGTGCAGAAGATTGCTAGAACTGTATTTATTTATTTTTCAGAATGTTTTTACCATGCAGTAGCAGGCTTGATGATTATAGGGCATATGTGTTTTGGAAGCCAAGTTTAGTTTCTAAGATGATGTCCCTTTGGTAGCTACTTACCTTATTTCTGATAGTACGGGAAGAAAGACTGTCCTTGTTGCCCACCAAAGAATACCAGCAGTCCATAGGGCATTGGTTTAACAGCCCGATATGTAAAACGAGGCAGGAAAAGACGCAATTTTTATTAGCAAGTATTTTTTTCTGGAAGAGAACTCTCTCAGACTATTGCAAAAAGAGAGAAAGTGAAGAAGGATTCATGTACTGTGACTAGTTCCACTGTTTCTGGAAGAAAGGTTTGCAAACCCTCATGAATTTCATATTTTGGTAGGTTACTGTGTTAGAATTTTATGGGAGGCAAAATGGTGTTTGTGTTTGAGTAGGAAAGGACCCTGCAGAGGAAGGTGACTGGATGGCAGCCTTTGCATACTTACCGCTTCTTCCACTGTTTCCCTGCCTAACCTGTTTTGGTTTGAGGGGTTTAGGAGGTGGGTAGTTTGTTTGTTTGTTTGTTTGTTCAATGTGGGGTATTTCTACAAAAACCTGAAAAGATTAAGTGTTGGAAAACTGCCTGAAAAGTCTAAGGGTGTGTGCACTGGATCTTGCTTGCAATTTAATATATCCAGTAGTGAGACTGAGACACTGTACCTGTCTCTGAATTGTTTATGATCCTTGTCTGTTAATGAATAGGAAATCTTAGTTAAGGTCCCATTTGTCCCTATAATTCCTTTAAAGAATTGCTTAGTCACATCTGAGGGCTTTCTAATGACCAAATCCACTAAATTTTTATGTTCACAAAGTGATTTTTTATTACAGGACGTATTGTTATAGGAAATACACCACGCTTAGGTCTCATCCTAGATGTTAATGAATTGAATCTTAAGGTTAAAGATTTTATGAGAACGATGGTTAATAACTGAGAGAATTATCATTAGCCTAGGAGGTTAATTTATTTATATGAAGTATCTGACCAGGGGATTCAGAGTTTCCACCTATGCAGATCTGAGTGTTGTACATCTCATTTTAGCAATGATTTTTCTACCAACTGTATTTACTTCCATTCCTCAGTAAGAGATAGGAGGTAAGTTCACTGGACAGGAACAGTTTGTGACATGGTACCAAACATATGCGCGTGAGGGAGGTACAAGTGTGGCATTCCTCCTCCCATCTGCATCCCAGCATTTGTAATTTAGCAGGGGAAATTGCTGTCCAGTGTGATTTTTGCTTCATATACATACGTGAGTAAAATCAAAGGATGAGAAAGAAGGGGCTGCAAATTTAAACTACATCCCGTTTGCTTGGAGATGGAGTTAGAACGAGAGGGAGGGAAAGGGGAGAAGTAAACCCTTAAGTTCATATTTTAAGTTATGTCTTCTTGCCACTCCTACATGGGTTTCTATGGAAACAGAAGCAGAAACTGGGCCATCAGCAGCCAAGAATCCATTTACACTTTAAATTTACTGCTTGAGCAGCCATGCAGTTTTCTTGTCCAAATTAAATCATGATGGAGTAACACATGCTGAGTAAATCGGGGGCAAGATGAAAACACCAAATATTAAATGTACTTTCATGGATACAACAAAAAAAGAAAAAAAACAATTCCTTTTTTTCTGAAGGACCTTAAAATGACAAGTTAGATCATATTTTTAAAAGAAGATACTTACATATGGCTTCACAAATACACATTGAAATTATGTTAACTAATGCTGTTATATTCTTCAGATGATTATATTATCTAATTAGGAATATCGCTAAGTCTCTTAGGCAGCTTGGCTGTTTCTGTGCTTTGGATGCAGAAAAGAGACAAGTTGCACTTCTCTCACTGCTCATCTAATAAATTTCAAGGTGAAATTCCCATGTGC
This sequence comes from Phaenicophaeus curvirostris, assembly GCF_032191515.1. NCBI lineage: Eukaryota > Metazoa > Chordata > Aves > Cuculiformes > Cuculidae > Phaenicophaeus > Phaenicophaeus curvirostris. Next base: position 3,312,985 of record NC_091396.1, read on the forward strand.
TAACACAGCTCACAGGTGTTGTATAATCACTACTGACATTTATTTATCTCTTCTTAGGAGGTAAGATTACTTATCCTGCTTATGATGAAATATTGTCAGATACTATTAGAAACACTATTAGAAACTACCAAAGTTATTAAGCATTTGCTGAAACTGTAGTTGTTTGAGTTGATGTTTCTATTTTAGTTGGTTGTCCCTTTCATGTTGAGTTATTATTTTTCTTAAATTCTGGTGAGTTTTGATTAGAAAAATGCTAGTGCTTTTAAGCTTTCGAGTAAGAAGTTTACTTTTGAAAATACACCCAAACTATATGATGTATTTGGTTCTGTTTGTCAGTTCTTTAAATGTACTTGTTTCCTCAGCTGACCCTTCCAACTCTCGTAGAAATCTCAGGCTTCTTTTCTCTGCTGCTAGTAAAGCTGATCAGTGGATACTCCTGACTAAAAGACAGTGAGCGAGGGATCTATCTCAACTGAGTAATGAGTTTGTGGACAGCTAGAGAAGAGAGGTAACCTAGGAACTATATGTGCACAGAAGGAAGAACTTACAGGAAGGAGAGAGAAAAATTAGGGAAAAAAATAAAGAAGAATAAATAAAGAGAAGATGGGACAGGCCATGAGGGGTAAGGAAGGTGAAATGCCTAAACAATGAAGAAAAAGGAAGTGGGGATGAGTGTATAAGGCAAATAGTACTGATGATAGAATGGGAATACTGGGAATCATAGAATCATAGAATCACCAGGTTGGAAGAGACCCACTGGATCATCGAGTCCAACCAGAGTGGCAGAAGATGGAGGCTAAACCTGTGCTAAGAAGTTTGAGGAACAGGGAATTGGCAAGGAATACGATGCTAAGATAAGAAACTGTCCTGGGATAGAGATAGGTATAAGGCCTCTCCAGAGCCTGAAATGGCAGCTAAGAAAAATGTCAGAGAAGTATTTAGTCTGTATTTGGAAAGTCTCTTAGCCTATTGCCATATTTCCCCTGGGCACTGGACCAAGCGAGATCTGGAGTCCCAGTGTGGCTGGGACAACCCTGTGGCTGGTGTCTGCATTGGGGGTCTAAAAGGAAGATCGATGCCATGGATTACCTGCACGGGACTCAGCGTTGTGGCAAGATACAAGACTTTGTTTTGCCTTTGTGAACCTTGTTTTCATTCATACTTAAATTATTTTTTTCAAGCAGTTGATGGCTTTGGGTATTGCTGATGTCAGCTGGATATACCAGTCATGAAGGCAGCGCGTGCTGGCAGTCGAAGCAACTGTTTTGACAGACCAGGAGATGTGCAAAGAAAGTGCTCCTCCATTTTCCTCTTCCTCCTGGTTAGGGATAAACACTTGCATGAAGCCTTTATGGCACAGAGAAGTTCCTCTGTGTAGGAATCCAAGAGCTGCTGCTGCGTGTGTTTGGTAGTGGAATGTGGGTTTTCCCCAGGAGATGGCCCTGGTTGGATAGTAATTGGTAGTTTGTGTTATTTTGTGGGTTGTTTCATGAATAAGGCTTCACAGACTTCTTACATCTATGAAGATTGGGTCTGGTCCCTGCACCTAATTAAGGAGCAGGGATGATTGATGCAGTAGGTTTTAGAAAGCTATGCAGCAAGTAAGTAATAGCAAATAGGGTAGGGGATTTTACATGAAATTTGTAAAGGAACCAGTAGAGTTTGGGTTTTGTTATCCATTTCCCTTAGAAGGGAAATGTGAGAAGTTATGCAGGAAGTGCCAAAATATGCAAGCAATAGAGAAACATGGAGCAAGCTGTGGAGTATTCGTCATTCTTGAGTCATTTCCATTTATTTACATGTGACATGGTGACTAATGTAGCTATTGGATGAGAAGATCCATGGACCCAAAGTGTGACTGAAGATAATGGCCACATTTGGTTTATGTAGCAAGATTTTGGTAGAGAGGGAGGGGGGAAGCTGCAGGGGTTGTGTCTGTGAGAAGAGATCAGGGCTGCCCCCCTGTCAGAACCAGTTTCTGTCAGCTCTGAAATGGACCCACTGCCAACCAAAGCTGAGCACAAGTGAGAGAAGAAGGAGGAGGCAGAGGTGGTTCAGGCACCACAGGAGGGATTTATCTGAACTCTGTGGAGAATCATAGACTCACCAGGTTGGAAAAGCCCCCCCGGATCATCGAGTCCAACCATTCCTATCAAATACTAAAGCTCACGGAGAAGCAGGTGGTCCCTCCTGCAGCCCATGAAGGACCACAGCAGAGCAGATATCCATGCTGTAGCCCATGGAGATCCAACACCAAGAGCAGGCTCCTGGCAGGAGCCCATGCAGGAGCAGATTTTCTGGCAGCAACTGCAGCCTGTGGCAGACCAAAGCTGGAACAGTTTTTTCCTGCAGGATTGTAGGCCATGGAGAGGACCGATAAAGAGTAATTTTTGAAGGACTGTGTCTACTGGAGGGACCCACACTGGAGAAGGGGAAAAATGTGAGAAGGAAGAAGCAGCAGAGGTGAACTGCTGTGAAATGACCACAGCCCCCCATCTGCCACTTGGGAGGGGAGGTAGGGGAGTCAGGAGTGAAGGAGTGAAGCTGAGGCTGGGAAGAAAGGAATGGTGGGGAGTAGGTGTTAGCTGGTTTTGTCTTTGTTTCTCACCATCCTACTCTTCTTTTTGATTGGCAATAAATTGAATTTATTTCTCCAAGCTGAATCTGTTCTTCCTGTGGCTGTAATTGGTATGTGATCTCCCTGTCCTTTTCCATCTTATTTTCTCCCCCTGTCCTATGTGACCAGTGAAAATAAAGCAAAGGAAGAGAAGCAGAGCTGTGAAATAGTTTGGCTCTTATAGAAAATGAGAGGGAAAAGCTAGAAGTGTCTGCTGTGTGGGAGGAAAAACAGACCAATCTACAGAGATCGGAAAAAAGAAATCATTAAATGTATCCACTATCAGGTTCACAATAAGTTAGAGATGTCTTGAGAGATTAAATGTGAGGATAACTTTACAGACAGTTATAGCCACCTGAAATAGACCACCTATAACAGATCTTTTTCAGTGTGGGGTCGTGAAAAGAGTAGATAGATCTGTTAGGAAAAAAATCTAGATAGCAATGTTGACAGCAAAAGGAAGCAATACAAACTTGTGGTTGAAGAATGGAAAAGAGGCAATTTATTGTTATTACTGCTGGAACAAACAGTACAGCTGGATCCTTACTGAAACAGGTATGCCAGGGTGTGAAAAATGCTCTAAGTCATTGCAGCTCAGATGAACTCTAGAGGGACTCCTCTTGAGAAACCATTCAGAAATGTTTTTGAGAATAGTCTTAAGGGAATGACATTGCCAAGAGAGACTTGGGATGTTTGATTTTCTTGAGACGTAGATGACTGCTTTTTGGAGGAGGACTGAATACCACCTAGATAGCTCCAAGACTATTAGGCATCAAGACTAAACATGCAAAGCACAATTAGGAAGTTAGCAAAGAAGGCTGGAAGAAGCGTAGAAGTGTACAGAGACACTGAAATAAAGTGCATGAGAATACAGCAGGACAAGACTTTTGCAAGCGTTATGAAAAGGTGTAGTGTTATATATCTATTTTGATAGATAGCCAGAAGGCATAGATAGAGGAAAGTGTGATGTTTTTATACAATCTGTATTGTTATGGAGGAATTAGGACACCTGATACGGGACACCCAACTGAGCATTGTAGAAATAAAGCTGAATGGGCACGATGGGCAGGAAAATAGTTGTGATGGGCTGACCTTGGGTCCTGCTGGGGACCATCCCAGCTGATCTCATACTCCTCACCAACAAGACAAGGGAGGAAAATAAGATGAACTATTTGTGGGTAAAGGTAAAGACAGGGAGATCACTTACTGGTTATCATCACAGGCAAAACAGACTCACCTTGGGGAAAATTAATGTAAGCTGTTGTGCATTAAAATAGACTTGGATGGTGAGAAATGAAGAGAAAGGGTAAAACATCTTATCCCCGTCCCCTTTTTCTTCTCCAGGGTTCAATTGCATTAATTCATTTCCGGCTTGTCTAAGCTTAACTCTATCCCAGGTGGTACAGGGGGACTGGAAATTTGCCCTTGAGGTCAGATTATGACAATCATAGAATCACAGAATAACCAGATTGGAAGAGACCCACCGGATCATCGAGTCCAACCATTCCTATCAAACACTAAACCATGTCCCTCAGCACCTCGTCCACCCGTCTGTTAAACACCTTCAGGGAAGGTGACTCAAACCCCCTCCCTGGGCAGCCTGTTCCAGTGCCCAATGACCCTTTCTGTGAAAAATTTTTTCCTAATGTCCAGCCTAAATCTCCCCTGGCAGAGCTTGAGGCCATTCCCTCTTGTCCTGTCCCCTGTCACTTGGGAGAAGAGGCCATCACCCTCCTCTCTGCAATCTCCTTTCAGGTAGTTATAGACAGCAATGAGGTCTCCCCTCAGCTTCCTCTTCTCAAGGCTAAACAACCTCAAGCCATCTCTGCTGCTCCTTCCTGCTCACACCTACTCTAGCACGTCCTCCATGGGGTGCAGTTCCTTCAGGATCAACCTCCTCCAGTGTGTGCTGTCCACAGCTTGCAGATTCTTCAGGAAATATCCAACTGCTATGGTGTAGAGTTCTCTGCGGGCTGTGATGTGGAAATCCTCTCTGGTGTGGTGGTGTCCGCAGATCTCTGCTCTGCCTGGAGCACCTCCTCTCCTCCTCCTTCTCTGACCTTTCTGCTCACAGGACCATTTTCTCTCATTTTTTCTTCTCAGTCCTCATATGCCTGTGCAGCATTTTGCCTTTTCTTAAATACATTTTCACAGAAGTACCACCAGCTTCACAGATGGGTTCAGCTGCGTCCTGAGGTGAGTTCGTTTTGGAACTTGACGTGCCAAGTCTGGGTACAGGGCAGCCTTGACCTCCTCCCAAAGAGTCCCCACTGCCAGCGCCTGGCCAGGGACCACCCATACAGCAGCTCAGAGAACCAAGAACTGAAAGTTAGAATCTCTCTAAGAAAGAGGGAAGGAAGCCCTGAGTGAGGCTACAGTTTAAATTAGCTGAATATATCCTCTTAAAAATGAAATGGGGATGGTATTGACCCCCATTTGATTTAATAGGGCTAAACACTGGGGTTTTAGAAAAACAAGCTTTGAAGAATTAATAAAATGAAATAATACCATTAACTGGTCTGGAGAGCTTTGAAAACAGAGGAGACAGGCTTGTTTCAAAAGCTTGTATAAAGGACTGCAGCTTTACTTGCATGAATAAGCTCTTTAGGTAGGATACAGAAGGAAGCAGAGAATCTACAAAGATTTGAAAGGGGTTTGAAAAGTAAGGAAAATTAGAAATAAAAAGAATGAAAAACAGGAACCGCTATGATTTGCATTTTGTAAGGCACATTTAAACAAATAACCAAAAAAAAATTGTTTGTTCTCATTAATATTTGGGACACATATAGCACATTCACACCTCTCTCAACATGTAATATTACCTATTCTGTAGGTCTGGAAAGAAAAAAAGAGTGCTTTGCGTCAGCTTGCAGGAAGGTTCATGTTGTGCATGTGGGTGATTAGGTACATACTGAAAATGAGCCTGACAAGCTACTACAGTGCTGGTAAACAGTATTTATGTTGCTTGGGTTGCTCAGGAAGTATAGCCCAGCATAAAACATGAACAGCAAACTTCACACCTGTATTCAGATAGATAAAAATGTGAAACAGCGATGGGCCAACAGATTTTCTGATGATTAATTCTTTATGAAGTTTTAAACTAGAATTTTAAAAAGAATATATAGTTAACTAGAAGTAAATGGGAAGTGGTACAAATGGCAGTGTGATTTTTTTTTCAGTCTAGTTTGTGAAGAGAGAGATTAGCTGGTTTCTTAAAAAAAGAATGCAGGAGACTCAGGCTGTTTGGATTTAACAAAAACATTAGTTTAGCATTCCATTGGACATTATTATTGAAGGTGGAAAAAGTTGGATAGGAAGATGAGGAGGGCCTTGAGGATGATCAGGTGGGTAGAGCATCTCCCATACGAGGACAGGCTGAGAGAGTTGAGCTGCTTTAGCTTAGAGAAGAGAAGGCACTGGGGAGACCTCATAGTGACCTTCCAGTGCATAAAGGGGGCTACAGGAAAGCTGGGGAGGAGCACTGGGGAATGTAGGACAAGGGGGAGTGGTTTTAAGCTGAAAGAGGGTAGGTTTAGATTAGATATTAGGAAGAAATTTTTTCCTGCGAGGGTGATGAGGCACTGGAACATGTTGCCCGGAGAAGTTGTGGCTGCCCCATCCCTGGAGGTGTTCAAGGCCAGGTTAGATGGGACTTTGAGCAACCTGATCCAGTGGTAGGTGTCCCTGCTCACGGCAGAGGAGTTGAACTTTAAAGGTTCCAACCCAAGCCATTCAATGATTATAAGATGGCTAAGAGGTCAGCTACAAGAAGCTGTGAACAAAATGCATCTTTCAGGATGGGTAGAGATCGTTAATGAATTTGTACTGTGATTAGAAGATACTCTTACATGTTTGCTCATTCAGTTCTAGCTGATGTGAAATTGAGAGGGCTTGCTCATACAGAGGAGAACTCATCATGCAGGGCAAACACAAAGAACTTGTCAATCATCGGTGGATATTAAAACAGAACAGGGCAATGGTCAAAGTTGTGCACTAGTGCTAAGAATTGTAAATGAGGGGTGATGAGAGGCAAAGATGTTGGTCTGTGAAGAAGGACTGCAGCTGCTGAAATTATGTAGCACAGAAAGGCAAATGCAGTCCTGAGCAGCGCTGTGTGAGAGGCATTCAGTCAAAATTGGGAAGCAGCAATTTCATGTAATAACAGCCTGGCATCTGCCCTACCTAAGGCCCTTTCTTACTCAATCTAAATTCTGTGAAAAGGCATATGAATTGCCTTGGTCTGTCCTATAAAAGAACTGTTTTATTTTTTATCTGTAACACATACTTTTCATTAAAGCAACACTCAGAGCACTGTTCTCAGAGCACTGTTGCGCTCTCAAAAGTGCTCTTAGGTCCATCCTGGTGTCAGTGGGTGTCCTCATGCAGTCTAGAGCTCAGTAATAGACATATTTCACTTTTGTTATCACTTATTTACCTATCAGCAATAACTGTGGGGAGTTTTGAATATGTTTCCTTGCCATTTAGGAGGAAGTTCAGTTCTCAATGTAAGGTAAAATGTGAACAGTAATACCCATGTAGTGCACGACCGATCTCTTGTCCGTGCTGAGTGTCCTTGGTTTCCCATAGATTAAATCGTCTATGGTGTTAGACTTCCCATTTACTTTCCCCTGCTAGTTTAATTTTGAAATTTCAGTGAGCTCAAACTCTAAGAGTGGTTGTATACTGTGATGGTTTGCCCTTTTGCTGCCTAGCCTCTTTTTCATTTCATTGTGGAAGTGTGGGACATTACACTTTCTCTCAAGGTGATAAAAGGCATGACTCATTCCTTCTCCTTCATCTGTGTCTTAACCAGGTTCTACTTCATGGCTTTATCTCATCCTTTAATTGTCTTTTGCATAGAGTTTTCAAAAGGGCTTTGGAAATCTGAGAGTAAACTGTCAGGGTGTTTCAGCTGATGGGATGGGATGGGATGGGATGGGATGGGATGGGATGGGATGGAATGGAATGGAATGGAATGGAATGGAATGGAATGGAATGGAATGACCTGAGTTGGAAGGGACCCAAGAATCATTGAGTCCTACTCCTGTCTCTGCATCGGACAATCCCAAAATTTACATCATGTATCTGAGGGCGTCGGCCAAATGGTTTTGAATATTGTCAGGCTTGGTGCCGTGACTACTTCCCTGGGAAGCCTGGTCCAATGCTCCACCACCCTATGGGAGAAGAACCTTTTCCTATTACCCAACCTAACCCTCCCCTGGCACATCTTCCTGCCAATCCCTTGGGTCCTGTCTTTGGTTGGCAGAGAGAAGAGAGCAGTACCTGCTTCTCAGTCCTTTGTAAGGAAGCTGCAGACTGCAATGTGGTCTCATCTCAGTCTCCTCTTCTCCAGGCTGAACAAGCCAAGTGACTTTAGCCATCACTCATACAGCTTCCTCTCTAAACTCTTCACTGACTTCATGGCCCTCCTCTACATTTCATACTCCTTTCATGCTCCAGAATTAGATACATGCTAAGATTTTTCTTCGAAGCTTTTCTTTCCTAGTATGTATTTCCTAGTATTTCCTAGTGGTTTTATAGGTTTATCCTTAATTATTTTAATCAGTTGTCCTGTCACAGGAGTAGTGCTAGATTTTTTATTCTTTATTGGTCATCTTTGCATATTTCATGAGATACAATACACACTATTGCTGTACGGTCAACTTGTTGCTCCCCTAGCTAGAAATATTCTACACAGTATTTATTATAATTGAGAAAACACAGCTCATACAAATTTGTTCCTTGAGTTCATAACAGCTTTTGATACCCATCTTTGCATCTCAACAGACAAAAAAAAATTATGAGTTTTTAGTTTTATTGCTGTTTTGGGGTTTTTTTGTAAGCAAAACCAAAATACACACAATTCTATGAACATGAGACACAGGAACACAGTACTTTGATTCCATCTGCTAAATAATTCTCGTGAATTTAATTGCACCTCAGTTCTTCTAAACACGTTAAGACATATGTTCATAAACTAATTGAATATAGCTCCTAGTCATGGCAGTAGTCCAATACACTGTTAAATCAACAACAATGTTCTTAAGAATTATTTCAGTTGTATATGTTAAATGTTCTCTTCACCATTTTCAGTTTTGAAAATCTTGTGACAAAAATGAAACATAGGCTTATAAAGAGTGAGCTCTGTATCTCAAATTAAATACTAGCTGCCAATAAGCTTTCTGGTTGGAGTGTTATTGTTTTGCCATTTGTGTGCTTTGACTGTAAATTAAATATTGTAGCTCCTTTCAGTTGTTTTTCTTGGGTTGCTGTATGTGGCTGCTGTAACTTCAAAGAAATTCTTCCTTGCATTTCTAATTTTAAAATATTTAAAGGTCATAAAGTTTCTTATTAATGGGATTATAGAGCTGATTTTCAAGATGTGTTGAAAATCTGCTTCTAAACTCTGATCTTCTTGTTAGGAAAGTTGATAAATTTTACCAGGTCAATGAATCAGGATAATTCTGTAAAAGATAGAAGACATTATTATTATTATCATTGTCATCATTATTGTTGTTATTCACCCCTTACTGCTGAACTTTGTGGCAGTTGACTCTTCTAGGACTTGTGCAGTCTGTTAAGACTGACAGCAGTCTGAATAGCCTGTAGTAAAACAGAAACATGGCATATATTCACATGTGAAGTGGGAATTTTAAAGATTGCTGATATTTCCCAGCAGGTTAATTGCAGAACTTTTTCTTCCTCTGCAATTAATAAGCACGTAGGTTCAAGAGGAGACACTGTGCCCAAACTAGCCTGTGTGCTTACTAACACTGTGTCAAAAAATTTAAATGATCTATCATACAGCTGTATTATGCAGATACAAGTGTGTTTTTGAAAGAGAAGAAATAGAAGTAATTGCTTCCTGGATTTGAGAGGGGATGTGCATTTGAATGTCAAGGCACATGTTCTGGCTTATGCAGTGAAGTTGCAGTAATATTTATGCAGTCAATGTCATTGCCAGCTCGAAGTTGTGAGTTGTAGAAATGCAACTCGGTTCTTTGCACATCATGAAATTAAAAATATGTGAATTACCTTTGGATTTTTTACTGTGGCCTGAGTAGGTCTCTACCCAGCATTGTCAGCTTCAATAAATCTATAAATGAGTGTTATTAAATATTGTGGGTATTTAAAGGCCAGGTGTTGCTTATGGTGCTTGGTGACTTAAACAAGTTGGTAAAGATACAAAAATGTTATCTTTGTCTTCTTAAATATTTATGGATTGGATTATTTTCATTATTGTTTTAAATAATTAATCGGGTTGGATGAGGCTTTGAGCAACCTGATCCAGTGGGAGGCATCCCTGTTTATGGCAGAGGGGTCAGAACTGGGTGGACTTTAAGATCCTTTCCAATCCAAACCATTCCATGATACAGTGATTCTATATGTTCTGATGGAAGGATTGCTTTATGAGATATATTTTGAGTTAATAATCCTTTCTGGCACAGAATCACAATGCATGCTAAGAAATCTCCTTCTGAATGCAGGAAAAATGCCTTAAAGAATGCAACACCCCTGACAGGACACACCGTAACTCACCTTTCTATCTTTTTTACCTGTAGTTAATAGATACAGAAGGAGACCAACTTCTGCTAGTAACTGATTTATTCACCTTAGCTGAAGAGTAGAGCAAATATTGCCAAATCCATGATGACAGTTTTAACCCAAAAGGTGAGAAAGAATTACAGAATAATTTCAGACTTTTCTGCAGGGATGGGGGGGTGGAGGCGAGAGGTATCCAGTCGCACTCTCTTGCCCCAAGGAAGGATGAAACTATACCTGATGATATATGAAACACTAGGCATGAAATTGAACTGAAAGCCTTGAAGAAGGATTTGAAGATCAAGCCTTTAAGTATGTTGACGTCTTAACATACTAGAAATAATACAGCAGAACTTCAAAGTGGCATTTCTGAGGGAAGAGGGAGTAAGGAAGGGTGTAATGTACTAGTAATTGTCCTTATTTGAAAGTTAAAAGGATGCTGAAACAGCAATTGCACTGTTCATTGCATGCAGTTAGGTGACAAATAATCCCTTCTATGTCCCAGTTTTTCCTTACTAACTTCTCCTTCCTCTTCTTGTTAGAAGTGTGTATGTAATCATAGAATCATAGAATAGTTTGGGTTGGAAGGAACCTTAAAGATCATCTAGTTCCAGCCCCCCTGCCATGGACAGGGACATCTCCCATGGGATCAGGCTGCCCAAGGCCCATCCAACCTGGCCTTGAACACCTCCAGGGATGAGGCAGCCACCACAATTTCCCTGGGCAACCTGTGCCAGTGCCTCACTGCTCTCATGGTGAAGAAATTCCTCCATATGTCCAGTCTAAATCTGCCCCTCTCCAGTTTATACCCATTTTTCCTAGTCCTATCACTCCAAGCCTTTGTAAACAATCCCTCCCCAGCTTTCCTGTAGCCCATTTCAGGTACTGGAAAGTCGCTGTAAGGTCTCTTCAGAGCCTTCTCTTCTCCAGGCTGAACAACCCAGCTTTCTCAGCCTGTCCTCGTATGGGAGGTGCTCTGGCCCTCTGATCATCTTTGTAGCCTCCTCTGGAACCATTCTAACAGCTCTATCTCCTTCTTATGCTGAGGATTCCAAAACTGGACCCTATACTCCAGGTGAGGTCTCGCAAGAGAGAAATAGAGGGCAGAATCACCTCCCTCGACTTGCTGGCCACGCTTATTTGATGCAGCCCAGGATCCACATATTGTATAAGAAGCCCCGTAATTCACAATAATTGAATCCAGAGCCTGCTTTTTAACATAGTTTCAGGTTTATGGAACTTAGCACTAACTTTTACTTTTCATTAATTCTGAGCAAGAGGAAGGTACAGAAAGGAGACATAAACATACTGTTATCATCAGCACTTTAGAATATACATTAAAGATAGCCTTTCTTTTACATTATTTTGCCTCTGTCACGCATTGGCAAAGCCCTCATCAGCTGAGATTAACAGACTGAATCACATTAAGGGGCTGCTTACAGAGCATTTCTGTGTAGTCATTAAATATCATAAAAACCAAGACTTCAAGGTGTGTTAACTGCCATATCTGTGATAAGATTGGGAAGGGGTGGCTGAGAATGGAGCTTTTCATGTGCTGTTGCTGTGGATATAAGCCTACCAACCTTAGTAAAACTTATCGCTGCAGGTTTTTTTACTCTGCCTCAAAACAGTTTTAAACCCAGTTCATTTCAGCGATGCATTTTAAAGATCCATTTTGCAGGCAGTTGGACCAACAGCCCAGCCAAGCGGTTGTGCTACCAGGACGAAGTTAGTGTAAGTGTTTTCTGTGTACAGTGGCAGTTCCTTGGTGCTTTGAGCCAAGATCGTTTACAAAGTAAAAGGAAATTTTAGCTAAAACACACCTGCATGCTGTTTCTTGAATCAGCAGCAGCTGCAGCCTTTTTATGCTGTGTTTCACTGTGTCCTGTCCTAGAACTGTTTTAAAGGTTGATTCATTTACTTGCTTGTATTAACAAAAGATAATGTACATTTGGAGAGGTATATGCATATTCTTCATTCTTTCCTGAGGAATGTGACCTTTCTCCACTGCATTGTTATCACTTGCTTCATTTTATGTGACCTCTCTACTGTTACGGGTTAGAAAAGCTTTAAACTGATTTTTCAGAGGTTGAAAAATGGTGCGAGTTGTATAACAGGAGTGCTAAACCTAGAGATGATTGTATGCATTTTTACTAAATATGGACTAAAACCTATCTAATTCCAAAAGGGAGATGATAGTGAACATGAAGAGGTCATTCTGATATTTTTCTCTGTGAATTTTTCAACTTTAACATGTTTTCTCAATGCAGTCTAATTATTGTGAACAGCAGAGTGTTGAGAATACAAGAGCTCTTCTTTGGAAGTCATGATACTTCCAAGCTAAAATGGAAGTTCCAGTCTCAGACTCAGCATGTTTTTTTTCAAAGCAGTGTCTGTTACTTGATAATCCATGGGGCAAAGTTTGTTGACAGTATTTATCTTGACTTATCTAGTGCCTTGAGCTTGTTGATTTTAAATTTAAATTTAATTTAATGGATTTGTAAATTAATTATGTATCTTTAATGCACAAAAGAAACATGATCATGATTTTTTTTCTCTAGGCTATATATATGAGAATTAGATAAATACAAAAAGAGGCTGTTATTATTATACTGTGCCATGGCTAGTATACTACATACCATAGAATAATAGAACAGATTGGGTTGGAAGGGACCTTAAAACTCATCCAGTTTCAACCCCCTTGCTGTGGGCAGGGACACCTCCCACTGGATCAAGTTGCTCGTAGCCTTATCCAACTTGGTCTTGAACACATCCAGGAATGGTGCAAAATATAAATATAACCTACTTTTTTTTTGCTTTGCATTTAAAGAAAAGTAATATTAAAAATCTTGTCCAGATGTCAAATGTTTATTATGCACTAAAGATTTTGGTATTTGAATATGCATTAATAAGTCATAAGAATTAATATTTTGCAATAGAATATAGATAAAACATCCTTTGGCTTCTAATCAGCTGCTTGTTTCAGCACTTTTGTATTGTGTAATATCCATCTTTATACAGAAATTTTAACTTTACTGTTTGGCACGGGCAAAATAGAAATTAAAGAAGCTGCAAAACATATCTAAGAATTACACAAAGGCTGGCTCCATCAGTCATTGCTCTTTATACTTTGTCATTCCTGTTGAATAGCAGAGAGTTAAATGGGAAAGATCGCCAGGAAAAAAAAAGAAACTTTCATGATTTTGGTGAAACAAAGACATGACTTTTCTAGAAAACATTTTTTTTAATAAATAATGCTATTAGTTATGAGTGTACAGAGTGCATAATTGCCTGGGTAAATTTTCTGTGCCGGGAAGTTAATGGAATTAACACATAACTTTATTTTGAGCTCGGCTAGATTTAATTTATGACCACTGATATTAGAAAATTTAACTGTGCTAAAATGGCAACCTGAAAATCCAATCCTTTGAAGTATAAATCCAATTTTGAAAAAAAGCAGTTAATGGAAGGTCTATGTAGATAGGGCCAAGTGCTTAATACCAATCACAAATGGTCTATTTTTGGCCGCTATTCTATAGGTACCTTTTGAATTTCTGGCCTCAAAATGCTACTTAAATCCCTTTCCCTTGCTAAGAATAGACCATCTTAAAATTTTCTTTCTCAGTCACAGGTAGTCAGGAAGTCTCATAACGTAGGCTTTGCATCAGAATCACTGAGCCAAGATCTGTAAGAGAAAGTCTTCAGAGAGGGAAGTGCATCTTGCCTCCGAAGACTTGCTCTCTCTCCATTACTCCCAAGTATTTTCCATCTTCCAGCATGGACCTGCCTTCACCAGCATGGATGTTTCTCTATTAGAGACACGCTTCACATGGCCAGAATAGTAGGCAATTGGCAGATAGTTGTGTTGAACCTTGTAGGTGTGCAGCTCCTTGAGGTCCTAGGTGCTCCTAAAGGTCACTGTATTCTTCTGTTGCTGCATGGTCTCCGGTTGCTTCATGGTGTCCCCCTGGTACTTCCATCTGACCCACTGCCACAGCCTCTCTGGCTCTGAGGGGTGAGAAAGGTAGAGTGCATCTGGAAGCACTTGGGGCATCCTTCTGTAAACTCACTGCGCGTGGGGAGGTTCAGACTGCACATCAGAAAAAAATTTTCACAGAAAGGGTCATCAGGCACTGGAACAAGCTGCCCAGGGAGGTGGTTGAGTCACCCTACCTGGAGGGGTTTAAGAGATGGGTAGATGGGGTGCTCAGGGACATGGTTTAGTGATTGATGGGAACGGTTGGACTCGATGATCCGTTGGGTCTTTTCCAACCTGGTGATTCTATGATGTCACTCGATTTCTTCAGTTATTTGTGATGAATACCCTTCATCCTTGAGTGGGTTTTATAATTGTGCATCTACATTTTAAACACATTTCTAACCATTTGTTAGAACAGCAACAGGAAAATCTTCCTTGCAGGGTCACTTGTCTTCTCCCCACCTGTGATGGTTGACCCTGATTGGATGCCAGGTGCCCAGGAAGCCACTCTATCACTCCTCTCCTCGGCTGGATGGTGGAAAGGGGAGAAAATAGAATCATAGAATCATAGAGTCACTAGGTTGGAAGAGACCCACCGGATCATCGAGTCCAACCATTCCCACCAAACAAGCAAAAGCAAAGGTTGTGTGCAGAAGGAAAAGAAAATCGAAGATTTATTCTCTATTTCCCATTAGCAGGTGATGTCCACCCATTTGCTGGGAAGCAGGGCTTCAGTACATGCAGTGGTTGTACTGAACGACAAATGTGATAATGAATACCCCTGTCTTCTCCTTTTTCTTAGCTTTTATTTTACCATTTTCTGTGGTAAAACACTGATGTGTTATCAGCATGTCTCTGGCTACCAATGTACAGTACAGCACTATGAGGGATGCTGTGGGGAAAATTAATTCCATCTTAGCCAGACCCAATATACCACATAAAATTGCTCCTGGCCTTGTCTTAATTTAAAGATTCAGAGGGTGGATTTAGATGAGATATTAGGAAGACATTTTTTATTGTGAGGGTGGTGAGGCACTGGCACAGGTTGCCCAGAGAAGTCATGGTTGCCCCATCCCTGGAGGTGTTCAAGGCCAGGTTGGATGGGACTTTGAGCAACCTGATCCAATGGGACGTGCCCCTGCCCATGGCAGGGGGGTGCAGCTGGATGATCTTTAAGATCCCTTCCGACCCAAACCTCTCTTTAATTCTGTGATTATGATTCTATGATTATTATTCTATGATTTCTTTAGTGGTGTAGTTGAGAAAGTAAATATTGTTAGTAGTCTACCTAAGTTTGAACAGAAAAATTCAGTATCAACTCCTCCCTTCACCCAATCAATCTCAATGAAAGTGGATTTTTATTACCTGTTTTTAGGGAGATTTCTTTAATTTGGTGACTCCCCCTTTAAATTGTGGGTAAAGTAGTTGACTAAGCATTCTTTGGCATGCAGAATACCCAGCTCAGGAAGGCTTAATTTTTGAGAAGGAAAAGATGAGTTTTAAAAGCAATAATAACAAAAAAGTAATTAACACTTCAACTACATAATCCAAAACCAATTTTCCAACCAATTTCAGATATGTACTGATAGGTCCCTCTCTGTTTTGCCTGCCACAGCACATCTTATCCTATGGGAGAAATTCAGATTAAAAATTGTTTTTCTGGGCAATGGCAAAATCTGGCAGATTACAGGATATTGTTTATGTATACATAGCATTTTGTTATAAAATTCTATTTAGATAAGTTGTATTTTAGTGATTTGGGGAAGTCTACCCAGATATTCATCTAGTTACTACCGCCAGCAAGTAAAGTTTTTACTGCCTTCTCTCCTATGGGGGAAATGCTCATTAAAACTCCATTTAATTTGGTGTTAACAATGTTATTAGCTCCTCCACATGTTTCATATGAGTCCTCCCACACACCTGCATTCTTTTTCCCAGTTTTCCTCCATTCGCTTGCTTCCCCAGTTTGTCCCTGAAGTCTCTCCTATTGTGTTACTAAATGCCAGGCAAGACTAAGCAGCATATTTTGCAGATTTGGAAGAAGCAGTAAAATGTGTGTATAGAAAAGAGTTTTCTTTGTGAATGTTTTGTTGCATTTGTCAGGTGTGTCTTTAGAGGTCTAGGAAAACAACCTTGTGTTACAGTAGTATATTTGGTTAACAAATCAGCTGTCAGCTAGAAGAAATTGAGTTCAGCTTTCAGGTCTCTTTGCAGAAAGTGTCTTGCTGTGCCTCCCATTTAAATTTTGGCTGGTCTCTAGTGCCTTCAATTCTCCATGCAAAGAGAGAATCTTCTTTTTATCGTATCTAGCTAAAGATGCCTATTCGTTATCTTTTAAATCTATAGGCTTTTGCTACTGTGTTTTGCTTTTATTTAAGCCTCTAGGTTGGAATTGGAATTCAATTTTCATTCAATTTTATATTTTAGAGTCTCAGAGAATAAACAGAATAAATAAAATGCAGTATCAGAGGTAAAATATGTAATTACTCTACTTATGTTTGTTTAAGAAAATATACAGCCAGAGTTTGCTGGTAAGTGGAAAATATTTTATCATAATCTTACCATGAAGTTGATGTTCTATTTTTTCATTTTCACATAAATTTAAAAGCACAGCTTATCTGTTTGAGCTGTTTGTAAACACTGAAGTGATTTTACTGGCTAACTGCTTTGCATGTTTTTGTGTGGTGCGGAAGAGACGTTGACTCGGTTGCTTAATAACTACTTTTCTTGTTGTAGATCATCTTATTTTCCACACTTAGCACTCTAATATGATGGGTGTCATTATTAGAGAGAGAATTAGGCAAAAATGGTTGCTGCTTTCCTGTAGCAGCTCTACGTTGATGTGCCCAGGCCTGATTTGCTTTAAAAGCTTCTAACTGTAGAGGCTTTGGCAACCAATGTCAGGAAGCTGGGATTGTTAGTCCTGCACCAGCCTGTGTACTTATGCTTTTCTACCTTGCGAGTCTTCTGTCCTGCATCCCAAATGTGTTTTTGCATTGAAGAGCCCCTCTCCTTCAAACCTCAAATAACCTTCACCTGCTCAATTTAACTGTAGCATTTTCTTCAACAAGGTACAAATTCTATTTCCATCTGTGTCCTACTTCACTGGAGAAAAGATTTAGAATAGACAGTATAATGTGCTCCCCACAATGAGGAAGTGTGGAAAGATTCATAAATAATAGGTTGGCTTAATTCCTGCTGATATGAAACTGCTTTAAATTGAGCCTTGTTTGCTAGCACACTTTGTCTGTGGAATTGATTCCTCTTTTGAAGAGAAACAGTTGTCAAAGAAATTTAAAATAAATTGACTGATCACTTAGGGTTGGGGGTTTTTTTTATGATTAGACTGGCTTCCTAAGGGACAAATTTTGCAGTCCCTGTGTCTGCCCATTCAGCCGTTTATCACTACCCAACCTCCTCCCCGGTTTTCAACGTATTGGTTAATTTCATGCAAATTTGACTGAGCCAGAAGTCATTAGAACTAATCATTAGTCATAAGGTCTAGTCATTAGATTTAAGTCATTAATCATAAGACCATCATTCCTACACACTTAGTAAAAACTAGCAGTTTATTTGATGTTAGAGATCCAAAGTGGTCCTTTCACTTCAGGGGGAAGATGGGCAGAACCTCAGCTTGGTGGAATCCGCTTGGCGTCCTTGTAGGCATCCTTGTTGGGGCTGATGCATGGTAGATCCAAAGGAGAAAGAAGCAAAACATTCTGTGGTTGGAGGACGAACTGCTTTCACAGCTGTTTTGTTAAAACAAATATGCATTATGAAGAAATTATTAAAGTGGTAGAAGGGCTTTAGTGGACAGATACATTAAAACAGTGCAATTCAGATTCTTAAAATAATAATTATCGAATCTTTTTTCCTTGGACAGCCAAGATCTTTATTTTTCTTAATCTTCTTCTTGCTAAGAAGAATACTCTATCAGGTCTTCCAACTCACTTTTGATAGTCAACATCAGTGTTCCATAATTACTGCTTCTAATGGGTTCCTCAGGGAATAAATTAAGCCAAACTAACCAAGAAGTCCTTGTAAGATTTCAGCAACAGCAAGTGGTCTTTGGCTAAAATTTTCTTTCCAAGTGAGTCTGGTTGTGGTTGGGTTTTTTTCATCTTCTCCTATCAAAAATCATAATCAAGTGATTATAGTTGATTCTAGTCAGATCTAAAAGTTAAGCCTGTCACTGGCCTAATTATCTTTTTGCCCATCCCCTTCCATCTTCAACAGCTTTTGCTGGATCTGACTTTAGGTACAGTAAGATAGTCCATGTGACTTATTTTTGTGCTTCTGTACTGTGATTATCTGTGATAAACCATGAGGCACGTGTAATTTTAGCTAGCTGATGTACCAACCTAACAAAAGAGAGAAAAGCTGCTCTTGATGGTTTCAACTTTTTTATTTTCTGTTGGCATATACACAAAGAGTGTTTTGGATCATTAAATGTTAACTTCCTTACTTAGCTTCATTTGAAGTATTTTTTTAGATTATTTATAAACTCTTAGAAGAAAGTTCAGAAAAAAGAAATATTTTTTTCAGGCCAATTTCTTAAGTCTGTAGTAACTCCTTTTAGTACATGTGGTGCTTTACTTCAGAAAACCCCCAGTGGCTACTCTCAAATTCATCAAATGGGGCTTCTTTGTAGGCTACCATCCGTGCAAATTATTTTTTCCTGATTTTCTTTTTCTCTTGTGATTGTTACATAATGGTGGGCAAGACTTTATAAGTACTGTGTGCTCATGTGTGTAAATCCTAGCCCTTTTTTGTTGTGCACCTTTTTTTGAAAACATTGATTTTGTCCCAGGAGGACAGATAATACAATCAGTGATGCCTTTGAAGAAGCTGTCATCCGAATTCCTTTTTGCTTTTTTCTTTATTCTTTTAGTGAATGTATCTTAATTGCATAGAGTTGATTACAAGCACAGAGGAAATTTTTGCTGAAACATAGTTACTTATTTGCAATTCTGCATTCCTGTCCATGACTAGATGCTAATAACTCACAAGACAAACTGACTTTCTCCTTACCAGCTAATCAATGACTTTTAGTGGTCCTTTACCTAGGTAAATCCGTGTCTCCTTGGTTAATGTACATCACTGGAAACATGAAGGGATCCTGGCTTTACTGAAGTCAGTATGGAATAGATGAAGCAAGTTCACGTTTTTCGTTAATTTTTCCTTTTAATATATTAGGGGTTTTGGTTGTTCTCAAGGTGTGTATATGGTTGTATTTAGATAAACAAAGTGAATTAACAGCTTTAGAATACAGTGACCTCTTTAAGCTCTTCCTTTGTCACAAAGTCATAGTTATTAGCAGATAATCAAAACAATAGGGGTTTTTATTTCATTTTTCTGCCTGATTGTCCTATGCGTGAAAGAAAGGATCTTCTTAGTGCTCACAAAGTGAAACTATCAGATTGACTGTCTTGTGATGGATTTAGCGTGTTACAAACACAGCTTTGAGGAGGAACAAATACCACCATCAATAAAGGGACTACGTATGGAGAAATTAAGGACCGAATGCTGTGAAGCAGCACTTTGTCCACAAAGCTGTGTGGATGCCCTCTGAAGCATCTTGCTGTGGGCACTGCACATACTCTTCTGCAGCCTTCAATTACTGGAAGTGCCTCAGGGAAGGCGAGTCCAGACGCTACCAGCTCAGCCACGCTTTGCCCAAACCATTAAATCAAACTCCTTCTCTGGAGGCTGTTCTGTTACAAGACTCTTTCTGGAATATGAACTGAAAAAAAGATCAGTTTAGACTACCAGCCGTGTTAAAAAATGAAATAAATGGGACTGATTGAATTAGCTGTTGATGTATATCAAGTAGCAGCGATGTCAGATGTCTGTCCTGCTTTTGGCAAAAAGTAAGCACAAAGCACATTTTTTTTTTTTAAGTGTAAATTGCCTCTGGAAGACAAAGTTACATAATGCCTACAGAGTTTATAAATCATATAAATATATGCTTTGGGACTAAAGTTATAACATTTTCAGCTTTGATCTTGCGTATCTGTTAAAGAAAGCTGTAGCCACTTAAACTGGGGTTAAGCTTTGGCAATAAGACGTGGGAAAGCATAATATTTGCAGTGTCTGTGAGCTTGGAAGGCATAATGGAATAGAAGACTCCAGTTCTCTTATTTTGAATCTTTTAGAGCTCTTTAAAGGTGTGTCACGGTTTATAGCAGTTAAAGCTGATAAATTATTTAATAGAATGTTTTTGACCAAAAGACAGCTCATACATTGATTTTTTTTTTTCTTTCTGAGATAAAAGTTGAAGTTGTGGATTTCTGTAAATTTTCAGATTAAACAGTAATTTCAGAAGAAGAGTTTGAATTAATCAGACCATGCGATTTATAGTGTGATGTATTTTCCATGTAGGTATGGTCAAATAGTGAGACAATCAAAGGTGGTTTGTTTGTACTAAAATTCAGTTTTAAGCTCCTTATTCTAAGGATGGATCACATTATTTCTTAAATGAGCAGTGGTGATACAAATGCTAGTTTTCATTTGTGCCTCTTCTTGGAGATCTTGACTAAACTAACCACAGGGTATTTTATCTTTTTGTGATGATGAGCTATTTGATACATCATGTGGTCCCCTGCTTAAAAGAAATCCTAGTCTTAGTACAAAAGGCAGGCAACGTATTTAGTGGCGGGTGACATGTTGATATTTGAGGGGAGTCTGAGTAACAAATCTTTTCATTGAAAGGGAAAATAGGGAAAAAAAATCGAACTGAATTCATACAAAAGCTAGATTGATTTTTCTAGTAGTTGAAGTTTTCAGTCTACTGCAGGGGATTTTTCTAATGGGGAGAGAGATATTTCACTACTGTAAGAGCAATAGAGACTGAACAACAAGAACAGCAGGGGTTTTTAATAGGGCTAACCACAGATAATCATCAGGTGTGTAGTCAGCCTGGTTGTAGATTCAACAGATGCAAGTGAAATAGCTGACACATTTGAAATTTCATAAATGCAGTGTATTGTGTAGAAGGCTGTGCATGAATCACTGCTAACTTACATTTTCATGGGGAGATAAAGGGTATTAAGACTGTTTCTGTGATCACGTTAAACGATTTGTGACTTAATAGGCACAGAAATGAAGATCCCAACCTGTTTGTCCAAGTAATTAAAGGGACAGTGGAAACTAGTGTTGAGACTCAAGGGATAAAATTAATTATTCATATCCAGTTATCAGAACCTCAAAGCAAGAATGATTGTCATTTGCATAACTGGGTATGATTGAGACAACAGGGATAAATTGTTATCTGCCTGTGTGGGCTGCAGAGTGATGTAGTTTGTATAATGACTGTCATAAAGATGTGAGGCTGAGGTGGAAAAATAGAAAGTAGAAAAGAGATGAAACGGAACATAAAATATTTTCTTGCTTTTGATCAACATCCTATTGTTCATCTTTGCCGTAGCTGTAAATGAACAGGTTTATTATTGTAATCTGGTTTTGCATCAGATCTTGGAGAACAAATTTGTGAAATTACAGTGCTACGTAAAGTTCTTGGGTCACATCCATGACTGTTTTTCCAAATAGCGAGTGCTTAGGACTCCGCGTTCATATTTGGAGAAGGCGAGTTGAGATATACAACAGGGAGGAGAAAAAGAAACCAACATACAAACCAGTGTTCTATTGTGAGCATTTGGCTCTTCCTTTGAATACCTGCATTATTCAGGAGCTTTTACAAGGAACTAATCATTTGCCTGCATTAGTTTAGGGCATTTCATAAACCTCTATATTAGTTTACCCTATGCTTTTTATGCATTTGAGTGTAAAATATTAACTTTAATTGAAATTCCAACCTTGGTTTGCAACGATGACTTTATATACTTATTAAAATTCAAATGTATTTCAGTGAAGTCATTTGCATGGTGTTTAAGATACTGTGCCTTAGCTGCACTTTTTAGGCATTAAAACATTAACAGTAGCACATAAAAATAGGACCCTATTTGGTATTAGTTTCTCTCTGAGTCTTGATGTATTTATAAAAATCTAACGCCAATGATTTAGTATGGGTGCTAGTAAGTGAGATTTAATGTCCCCAAAATACATTTTTAGCCTGTAAGCAGGACATGCAGTCTAATCATTAACTGTCTCTCCGAACTTATTCTTAATTGAGCCACTGATAATGGTAGATGCTCAACTAGCTTCTCTGACTTTATTCATACAAACATCCTACAATACATGAGTAATCCCTGGGCAGGTTTATTCTGCAGCCAGAGCAGCAATTGAAGTCAATGTAGCAATACTTGTGGTGGAAAAAATCAGTGAGGCTGTATGCTGGATGCAGTCTCGCCGTGGCATCCTGGCTAAATTTCTCTTCCTGGTGGTCCATGCTGTTGCAGGTGTTGCTGTGACTTTTGTGTCTAGACATGCTAATTAAGACATTAGCAATCAAGCTTGCTTGGAAATCATAAAGTGGTGTCAAGTGTGTGTAACGGCAGTAAGATTTAGAAATTCCAGCCATGGAGAGCATCACGCAATAGCTGCGGATTGTACAGTGAGTAGCATCCTCCTAGATGCGTTGTTGAGGGAATTGTTTCAGGAGCTCTAGAGGACTTCTCTGCTCTCTTGAACAAAAACTATGTGGGGAAAACTATTGCTTCTGCACCAGCTTGCTACTCTCATCAGATTCTTAAACATAAGCCCCCTAAAGCTACACATAAACAAGTGACCTTGGGGTTTATTTAAAGTGAATTATAAGTTTTCATTTAAAAAAGTTTGTAGAAATCTTTGTCTATAAATAAATAGAGTACAAGATTAATTTTAATCAATAAACAATGGAGGTGGAGGAGTATTTTTATCGAATACTTCTAGGAAATAGTTTATTTACTGGTAATGATAGAAATCGTAATACTAAGTGTTTGCCATTGTTAAGAAAATCTCTCTGGCTGGGACAAACAGTGGAATCTTTTTCCCTTTCTACAACCATCTAATCCACAGCTTCATTTTATAGGGCTTTTTTAATGGCTTGAATCTCTACAATATTTTTAAAGCAATATAAAAATTATTTTACTACAAATAATTAAGCAAACCTATTGATAGTCTGGAATTCACTTTGTACTTAAGAATTTGCCTTTTCTGAGGGGAAAATTAATCCTAAAAGACCACATGCAGTTGCAGTCTTTTGCCATGAGAAAAGTGATTGCTATCACTTAGATTCTTAAATGATATTCCAAGTGATCTTCAAACAGTTTAGTGATTTCAGGAGTAATAAAGATAATGGAATTTATTTGAAGGGTTTCATGATTACAGCAGATGATTTTAAATGCTTATTGATGTTCCAACATGCTGCCTGTGGCATTTTTATTGCTACTTTTAAAGAAGCCTCCATGATTTCTTTTAAGAACCAAATGATTCTGAATGCGGGCAAACTAGGTTGATGAGCAGCCTTGAGAAAAAGAGGGAAATGTTTAACCTGTTGGTGCTGTTGCTAGAGAGAAGCACAGTGTGGTGCGAGGATCTGTTGGCATCTCTAAAGTTCACTGCTTTGCAGGAAATGAGACCAGGTTATTTTTCATTTGTTCCAAACATCAGATGGTATTTTAAGCATATGAGGACAGGCTGAGAGAGTTGGGCTTGCTCAGCTTAGAGAAGAGAAGGCAAGGCTCTGGGTAAACCTTATAGCAGCCTTCCAGTTACTACAGGAAAGGTGGGGAGGGGCTCTTTGTCAGGGAGTGCAAGGATAGGATGAGAGTGAATGATTTTAAGCTGGAAGAGGAGAGATTTAGATGAGATCTTAGGAAGAAATTCTTCTCTGTGAGGTTGGTGACACACTGGTGCAGGTTACCCAGAGAAGATGTGGATGCCCTCTCCCTGGAGGTGTTCAAGGCCAGGTTGGATGGGGCTTTGAGTCACTTGATCCAGTGGAAGCTGTCCCTGCCCATGGCTGGGTGTTTGGAACTGGATGAGCTTTAAGGTCTCTTCCATTCTAAAGCATTCTATGACATGATTCTATGATTTGATATAGTCTAGTAGATTACAGAATGTTCAGTTATCAGATGTAGAAATGTCACATGAAATAAAATAATTCCAATTTTACATAGGTCATGGTACCAGCAACAAGAATGTTAGTTACTTTTGCTATCAACATAACCTGGAAAGGAAAATAGGACTCTAAGTATATTATCCTTGGCATGGTGCTTTCCAGCTCAAGTAGGCAAGAGAATTCCATACAAATATACTTACATTCTTTTGTGTTTTCTTCAAACACAAGATAAGCTGAAATTGATTGTATTGATGTGTTTATAGGTGTATATAGCAATAAGGATGTTTAAAAGTCACATATATAGAGTTAAGCACTGCTGATGAAAACTGGTTTTGTGCATCAGGCTTTTTGTTAATAAATTGATCTCTGTAAAAATGATTCTCAGCTAACAGGCTCTAGGGATCAGATACAATAATGTGATATGCTGTAGCTGTGGGAAATAAAAGATACAATGATTGCTAGCATTTTCCACGAAATATTAAATTTCGACAATTGAGGGGGCTGATCTGAAAGGAGAAACTCACCTTCAGATCCTGTGTATTTACATGTAAGCAATTTTAAAATATAAATTCTCCTAAACCTGTACTGATAAGATATTAAATAACAGAATCATTATATTTAGGGGATGAGTTACAGTTCCTAAACTGGACTTCCCACCACAAAAAACAAATGTCTTTGATTATTCTATGCAATTTCACTTTTTTGAAGAGGACAAAGGGAAAAGGTTATAATTTAAACCAACCTGTGGTAGGGTGAGGGGAAAGATGTGCTGAGGTGATACAGGGATTAGCAGCACTGGCTGATGTCAACCCCTGTTTCCCAAGTTACCTATAGTATTATCAAGAGAAATTTGTGGCATACTATTTCATATCTAAGGTGGTTTTCTTTAAAAGATAGGCACTTGGTTAATTGTAAGATCCAGCATTGGTAACAGCTTACTTTTTATAGCAGCACCATCTTTCTGTTCTGGTCAACATCATAATCTTAAGTATTGTTGTCTACAATATGTTCCTAACCATAATAATGTATAGAATAAGGATGCAGGCTAGTAATAGGCCATAATTCCTCATCCTTGAATGTATCTGAATTGGAAATAGCCTAAATTCTGCTGCTGCTGTGAGTGACTTAGTGCCTTCTGAAGTGGATTCTAAAGGGTAGTGCTGAGTTCCTGCAAAAATATTACTAAATCATTACTTAGTAACTGAGTGGTGTTTTAACGTGACCTATATCCTGGCAAAATTCTTATTTGTTCCATTTAATAAATGAATCCAGTTTGAAATACGTTCCATACACCAGAGTTTGAGAAACTAGGACTGTACCTCTCTCTATTCCACTGTCTTTTTTTGCTTGGATTCTAAAAAATAATTTCTTGTGATAAACAGTAATAATTTAGTAATATTTAGAAAAAATAAAAATAATATAAACAAAGATATTCTTACTGCTTGAATCCTCCCCATATCTTTATTATGTCGGTGTTCTCAGCTGGTGTTTATTCCTGCTTTATTACCATATCTGAAATAATTCTCATTCTGCAGTTACAGAATAGTATTTAGTTTTGTCTTTGTTATTTGAATCAAATTCTCACTTGGGAAGATGAAATAAGCAAGCTTCCTGCTATGGATTGATGTGTCTTTTGCCCACTTTCTTTTAAGTAATTCTGTGTATCCTTGGTATTTTTCTCCCGTTAACTTTGTTCTGTCACAAGTGTTTCATATCCCACCAAAACCCTTCTTTTTCTCCTCTGAATGTTCTGAAGTCTTTTTTTGCCTTTATCTTGACTTTCACTTTCTTATTTTCTAGAACTTGACTGATATCCAAAATTAATAGTTCTTGCTTTATGTTATTTGCAGAAGTTATCTGTTTCTTTGTGGCCAAAATGATTTTGGATGCTTCTGTAGCAGTACAGCGGTGCTCTACTATTCAAGGTCTGCATACAGCTGAAGTGTTGTGTCACTTCAAAGGCTTTCAAGACCCATCTGCACACTTTCTGCTTTATTCTCTAAGCAACCTTTGGGTTTTATCAGTCATTTTTTTATTCTTCTCTAGTGAGCATCAGTATTTTTGCATGATGTCTTTTCTGCTGACCTCTCCCTTGTTCTGAAAGACCTCTGCTTTCTCTTTTAAATCTGCTACTTTCAGCATTTCTTTTTTAAAAGTGTGTTGATAGCATAACTGCAACAATGTCAACTGGGACTCCTCCTTGGATTTCTTTTATTATCTTAGAAGACTTTTATAATACTTTTTCAGAGAATGGCCTTTTTTAAAGTGTGTTATCAAAAAAACATACTAGCATATGTGAGGGGTAATTTCAAAACCTACGCAGAGGTGTGCAGAGTTTCATCCGATTAACCACTACTGCATTTGAAAGAAGGTTTAGATGTCTTTATCTATGTGGGCATGTGTCATGGCTGCACTAGAGATGATGGGAATTGCTGTGGTTTAGAGAATCAGCTGCTGGATATGGTTGCTGTGTCCTGTCGAGCATTAGAGGGCTTCCTGGCAAAATGAGAAATGGTGAGACGTTTCTGTGTCATAGAATCATAGAATAGTTTGGGTTGGAATGGACCTTAAAGATCATCCCATTCCAACCCCCCTGCCATGGGCAGGGACACCTCTCACTGGATCAGGGGCTCCAAGCCCCATCCAACCTGGCCTTGAACACCTCCAGGGATGGGGCAGCCACAGCTTCCCTGGGCAACTTGTGCCAGTGCCTCACCACTCTCATCATGAAGAAAATCCTCCTTGTGTCTAGTCTAAATCTGCTTCTTTCCAGTTTATACCCACTGCCCCATATCCTATCACTACAAACCTTTGTGAACAGTCCCTCTCCAGCTTTCTTGCAGCCCCTTCAGGTCGCTATAACGTCTTCTCGAAGCCTTCTCTTCTCCAGGCTGAACTAGCACAACTCTCTCAGCCTGTCATTCCCTTCGGACCCAGGTCCCAGTCATAACCAAAGGAAACCTTAGCACGTTGTAACAGACATAAGCCCATCTATTTTCCTGCCTGTTTTGCTACTTGATATGTTTACTCTAACTTAAAATCAAAAAGGATTCTGTAGCGGATTATTTTAACTGATAGCAGTAACTAATAAATAGTTGCTTAAGGCTTCTTCCATCCAGCTAGCATTAGTTTCCAGTATTAAATTTTTCCTGGCTGCTAACAGGGTTAACGAAAGAGTAATTGATAAATATTGCTGCCATCATCTTGGAATGCTAATTTGTATTTATATACATATGAACATGTATATGGGCCTACAGGATAGTTGGGGAGGGGCTTTTTATCAGGGACTGCGGTGACAGAACAAGGGGGAATGGTTTAAAGCTGAAAGAGCGGAGATTTAGGCTAGATATTAGGAAGAAATGTTTTCCTGTGAGGGTGGTGAGGCAATGGATCAGGTTGCCAGAGGAGTGATGGACATCCTCATCCCTGGAGGTGTTCAAGGCCAGGTTGGATGGGGCTTTGAGCAACCTAATCCAATGGAAGATGTCGCTGCCCATGGCAGGGGAGGTGGAACTGGGTGGTCTTGAAGGTCTCTTCAAACCCAAGCTGTCCTATGATTCTATGAATTCCACATAGCTACATCATCTAAGAAATTATAAGTTCGGTTTTTTTCTTTTTAAGGGAGGTATAGGTGTAAAGATACGGAAGAAATTTTGAGCAAGCAGAGCATATGTTTTCTGCCTGAGGAAAAGAGGATGCAGAATTAAAATGCATACTCAGAGTACACCAGCCGGATTATTTCCTCTGCTGAAGTACAATCAGTCTACAAGGTACCATGCTGGAAGTGAACACACTGCTATTTGTAGTGGACAAATTGTGGTCATACTCTTTTAGTTACTGACTCACAAAAATTCTTGCTTTATTCATTGTTTTTCTGTACGCTTACATCAATGTGAAGATAAATAATTCAGTGTTTGACTATGTTTTTCCTGTTTGATTATTTTTAGCCATCGTAGACTATTTCTCACCTTCATTCATTAATTATAGATTACTTAAAGAAAGAGCATTAATAAATTTTAGCCCACAAAAGACTGATTAGCTTCTAATGACAAGCTAATTATTAAAGAAACAACTTAATTATTAAAGAAACAAACACCACCATTTTAAGATTACTTTAACTTTGCCATATTTTTGTATTTAAAATTCCTACTACACTGTGCACTTTTCATTTCAAAAGTGCCAATATAAGGGTCATGAAGGAAAGTGCTATTCCAGCCCTCCAAATAGAGCTTGGCAAATGATTTTGATTCTTTGAAACAAAATCAATATCTATGCGAGTTTTCTTATTAAAAAGGAATCATAATTCAGGTGTGTATGCTGAAATTATTGTGTAGTCATTAAGTTTGAAATTCACATTTTGGTACTTGTACAGGAAGGCTCCTTTAGTGCAAATCCTGCTGTTACTTGCATTTCTGTCAATGTATTCAGTGGAATAGCTCTAAATTTATTTATTATCATGGGAAACTTCCAATTTTTTTCCCAGAGGAGATTAAGAAATGCAACATTACTATGTTACTTTAGGCCAAGTAAATCTAGCTTGACTAGCTTATTTTGTTGCTTTTGTTTTTAAGAATTCTTTATCTGCCAAAAAAATCTTTTGATTATCACTTCATTATAAATTTTATTTTTAATTTAATAGTGACTAAGTTGCGCAAGGGGAGGTTTAGATTGGATATTAGAAAAAATTTCTTTACTGAAGGAGTGGTGAATCGTAGAGTCATAGAATAGTTTGGGTTGGAAGGGACCTTAAAGATCATCCAGTTCCAACCCCCCTGCCATGGGCAGGGACACCTCCCACTAGATCAGGGTGCCCAAGGCCTCATCCAACCTGGCCTTGAACACCTTCAGGGATGGGGCAGCCACAGCTTCCCTGGACAACCTGTGACAGTGCCTCACCACTCTCATGGTGAAGAAAATCCTCCTTGTGTCTAGTCTAAATCTGCTTCTCTCCAGTTTATACCCATTGCCTCTCATCCAGGGCAGTAGTGGAGTCTCCATCCCTGGTGGGTTCCAAAAATGTGTAGATGTGGCATTTCGGGATGTGGTTTAGCAGGCACAGTGGCGTTGGGTGATGGTTGGGCTGGATGCGCTTAGAGGTCTTTTCCAGTCTTTATGATACTAATTTCAAACAAATTATATATTATTTATGCAAGAAACTGCAAGAAAGTACATAATAAATTCATCCTCTCTTCTTGACCCTGCTCCTTTCATTATAAAGGGTCATTGGGCACTGGCAGAGGCTGCCCAGGGAGGTGGTTGAATCACCTTCCCTGGAGGTGTTTAAAAGACGGGTGGGTGAGGTGCTTCGGGGACATGGGTTAGTGTTTGATAGGAATGGTTGTTCTCGATGATCCTGGGGGTCTTTTCCAACCTCGTGATTCTATTATTCTATGATTCATATCTTCTGTACTTCCACAGCTTAGTATTAAGCAAAGATTTTTCAGAAGTAGCATAAACTAGTATCGATGATCTGGTTTTAGCTTTTACGTTGCACAAACATATTTTTGCAGATCTTTTTCATCTTCTTGCTTTCCAGCACTAGTTGCCAAAACCCTTCAAAAGGTGAATAAGTACTTTCTCACTTCAAAATGAGTTACTGAGAAAGATGAGGTTTAGCCATGAAGTGCTGCCTGAAGGAGCAAGGCAGTGTCTGTATTGGTGCTGTTTGGTTTCCTGTCTGCCAGCCTGATGCTGCTGCTGCTCACCGTGCCACTTTGTGCAGAAGATGTATTTCCTTTTAGTTGTCTTAACACACAGGCTGGTATTTTATTAAACCTGTAATGCAAAAGAAAGTCTTGCATTCACATTTACTGAAAAGATTACTTCCCAGAAACTCTCATCTGGGAAGGGAGGAAGTAATTAATTATCTCCTTAAAATGCATTATATGAAATAATCCTGTATCTGCTCAAAGGAGCTTCATTCTCTCTCTTATCTATTTTGAAAAAAGCAGATCTTCAGAGTTCGGTCATTTTAAGAGAGTTCGTTAAAGGAGAGACACATGCACATATACGTATGTAGGTTTATATTACAATTTCCAGTACTTAACAGTATCAACATCTATCTTTGAACCTAATGCTTCCTTCATTTAAATAATAACAATTGTATACAACTTACCATTTTGAGGATTGAATTTACTGCCAAGCTGGATTAGCTAGCAGAGTTTTGAGCTCACATTTGCAAATGCACGTGGCTATAATTAGCCATGGAGATAGATGAGCTTTTTCCCTTTCAAAAAAGATTCTCATCTGCACATTTTATGGACTCCCATGAAAATCTGAATTTGCACCTGCCTTTGAAAAACCAAAGCTGTTGTGGGTCAAGGCATGTTTTTTATACTGTTGGTCTTCAGTATCCATCTCAAAATTCTTGTGCTTGATAAATGGTGAATTATGTGTGAAGCGGATTAAGTGATATCTTGAAAGAAAGTGAAACAAAGCTGGAAATCATTTCAGTTACTTGCTAATTAATACCGCAGAGACTTCAGCCTTTTTTTAATCTGTTGTAAATGACGCCTTCTCTTTCTTGTGGTGAAAGTCTAGACAGCCAAATGGATATTACGTGCTTTGCTGTAACTGTTGTTATTAATTTCTTATTAAGTAGTGGTTTAATAGAAACACACGCATTATTTAGTGCGAAAAAGATACCAAACTGTAACACTATTTAATAAAGAGGGTAACAAAATAAATAAATGTTATTTTATAATTTGCAGACTTGCTTTAACAGTGTTAGTTCTCTATATGCTACTGCAGCAGTTGATCCCAAAGAGGTCCCAGCACCTCCACCCACCCACTCTTCCTTACAGCAATAGCATTTGCTCACAGACACACTTGAGCAGTGACATATTTTCTTATTCATATTTTTTCTTGACATGATAACAGTCGAAATCAGATGTGTCTCTTACACTTTTAGAGAATCTGATTTTCTATACAATTTGTTTCTTTTGGCAGGGAAAGAGTTAATTTTCTTCATAGTAGCTAATATGGGGCTCTGGTTTGGATTTGTGCTGGAAATAACGTTGAGAACGCAGGGATGGTTTTGTTATTGCCGAGCAGAACTCACACAGAGTCCAGGCCTTTTGTGCTCCTCATCCCACCCCACCAGCCAGGAGGCCAGAGGTGCACAAGAAATTGAGAGGGCACACAGCCAGGCCAGCTGACCCCAACAACCTAAGGGATATTCCATACCACAGGGTATCATGCTCAGCATATAAAGTTGGGGGAAGAAGGAAGAATAGGGTGGGACGTTCAGAGTGATGGCATTTGTCTTTCCAAGTAACCATTATGCATGATGGAGCCTTGCTTCCTGGGGATGGCTGAACACCTGCCTGCCTGCTGATGGGAAATAGTGAATGAACTCCTTGTTCTGCTTTGCCTGTGCATGCAGCTTTTTCTTTACCTATTAGACTGTCTTTATCTCAACCCATGAGCTCTCTCATGTTTACCCTCCCAATTCTCTGCCCAATCCCACCAAGGGGAAACGAGCAAGCAAGCGACTATGGGGGGCTTAGTTGCAAATGCTCTGGACAGACTTTGCCCCTAAAACCTTTTCATTACTCCTGTAGGTAGAGATTGCTGTATCTCCACTCTCCCAATTCCTTATTGAGAAATAATTTGTTTCCTATCTGCACAATGTGCAGGATGGCCAGATGATATATATATAAAGGGGCAGATTTGCAAAAATACTCAGGTTCTTGAAATTCAAAATCCATAATGCTACTGATATCCCCTCTAGCCATGTCCACATAAAAATGTGGGAAACCAAAAATCTTCTAAAAATAAATTTAAAGAATCTTCCATGTTTTACAGAAAATTACTTAGGTTTTTTTTTCAAACAAAAATGGGCCTCGTTTAGAAGTAAAATCAGTTCACAAGGGTCTGAAAACCTAAGTGAAATGGCATAGGCAGAGGGAATATGGGGGTGACGTCATCGCCTAGCTATTCATGAAGTTATCTTGATGATTCAGATGAGAGGAGTATCATCATTTACATTATCAGGGCAAAGAGGATCACAAATTAAAATTAGGTTAGAAATAGCTAAAGGTTGTGATAAGATGATTATATGCGAGGCAGAATAAGAAGTACAAGCAAAGTCTGTGGATATGAAATGCTAATACATCCCTCCGGATCCACAGCTATCTCAGCAGTATCAGACATCAGCAGTGGCCCAGTGTCCTTTGCTAACTGCTGCTGTGTAAGAAGCTGTTGCCATCCTCTTTAATTTAGACCCTGCTATCTGTCCTTTGGTCACTAGGTCAGTATCATCAATTCTGCAGTTACCCTGAATTCTATTCAGGCTCATGGAAAGCAAAACTGTGCAATTGTTGTAGTTACCTGCTCACTCCAGTGGTTTCTTCATCCTTTTTGGTGGTATTTCGAGTGCGTGTGGTTTTCCATAGTGTGGATGATCTGGACTAATTGGTACTGCAAAAGGTATTGTGCTGTACTTTGTCATGTGCCGGGTAAATCCGTACTCAGCCCCGTGTCATGTCTCTTGAATTAGCAGCTGAACTGAATCATAGAATCACCAGGTTGGAAAAGACCCATTGGATCATTGAGTCCAACCATTCCTATCAAATACAAACCATGCCCCTCAGCACCTCATGCACCCATCCCTTAAACCCCTCCAGGGAAGGTGACTCAACCACCTCCCTGGGCAGCTTGTTCCAGTGTCCAATGACCCTTTCCATGAAATATTTTTTCCTAATGTCCAGCCTAAACCTCCCCTGGTGGAGCTTGAGGCCATTCCCTCTTGTCCTGTCCCCTGTCACTTGGGAGAAGAGCCCAGCTCCCTCCTCTCCACAACCTCCCCTCAGGGAGTTGGAGAGAGCAATGAGGTCTCCCCTCAGCCTCCTCTTCTCCAGGCTAAACACCCCCAGCTCTCTGAGCCTTTCCTCATAAGGCCTGTTGCTCCAGCTGATCATGCTTCTGGCAGCTGGTGTACTTTTGTAGAGCGATACATGCATTTGTAAATGTATATATATACATACAAACACACAGGTGAGGTTCCATTAAGGTAATGTTATAGGTAGTTGAAGTACTAGAGCTATGAAGATACAGTAGTTGGCCAAGAAGGGACTAGGACTGCACTGGGTCTAAGTAGAATCCTTCATTATTGTGGCTTCTCTGAAACCAGTTCCAGTATTGGCACCCATATAACAGTATACATGTGATGGTACACTTGAAAGCAGAATGAGTATTCTTTCATATATTTTTTACCTTTCAGAGCCCCAAAATTCCAAACAGGTACTTCAATGTGTAAATTTTTTGTTATTCTTTCATCGATGGTGTATATTCTAGTAGTTTGTCATCTGCAAAGGCTTCTGATATGGGTAGTAATTTTCTAGATGCTGCAGAGATGGATGATAAAAATTGATTGTAGGTGATCTGTGCCTTCCTAAAAGGCCACTGTAAAATGTTAAAGCCTTTTATTATTGGGTCAATAACAAGGAAAAAATACTTAACAGAATTTAAGAATGTTTTAGTGATGGAAGCTGCCTTCTTCACTTTACAAGTTATAGAGACTGTGATGAAAAAGGGGTGTATTTGAGGAAACTTCTAGTAAAAAAAAAAATCATTGCTAAGATGAGAAAATATATCTACTTCTACAGCTTGTTTGTTGTTCTCAGAGATGTGTAGGGCTTTACTAGACCTTTCCATGTTATTCATTTGACTTCCACCTGTTCTTACAGAGAGGAGCTGGAAAAGAGGTCAAATAGCACCACTGAAATCTTAAATGACAATAGAAGCAGGCATAAATCTGTGCTATAAATTTTACTCTTTTTCTGCTGTCTACCAAGCAGATTTTTATATATGTTCCAAAGAAATTGTATTATAGCATGGGTTTTTGTGAAGTACAACACTCAACTAATTTACGTGAGAAAAGCTATAGTGATAGGACGTGGGGCAATGGTTATGAAGTCTTAAGTTATAAGCCTCTGCAGTTTCTTCTGGAGCTTTGTGATTCGCTTTTAGTTAATCTAAACTAAAACCATCAGAGTTAACATTGTAAAATGTATCATTACCATCCTGTGGTTGGTACTCCAGTGGTTACTTGTGTTTTGGCAGTAGAAGAGCACACAGGATGTCAAAGTGGACAGGCAGAGCAGAAGAATAAAGCAAAGTATGTAAAGATGAAAGGAACTGATGGATTGTTACAGCTACTAGACTGTTACAAAAGTTTTCCCCAAAAATGTTAGTGGGCTATGTATTCGCTCCTTTAAAGGTTAAATATAATTGTAACTAAATTATTACTAACACAATATGCAGTTATTAGCAAAAATGAAACTACAAAGTTGTGTGTGATGACACAAAAGAGAAGGTATTTTTAAAATGTAATTTGTGTACTGATAGTTATTTCAATTGAATAAGATGATTCTTGAGCATTTGATCCAAAGGAATGTATTCAGAGCTGCTCTTGATTCCTGATGCTTAATAGCATCCCTGCACATTCATCTTAAATTTACTTCCTTTCCCCCAACTTTTCCTACTTCCTACTTCTCCCTTCCTGTTTTACAAATGTCTGAGTTGCACAGATCCTCAGTAATCTGGGTTTGGGGAATTAATGAACCCTTTAAGCTCCCATCAGGGATATTCTACGTCAAACATACCGTGTGCTGAGAGAGACGTTTGGGATGGTAGAGACAAGATCATCTCTACTCTTTTCTGCCGTGCAGGTGCCTTCCTGTCCGTAGACCTCCCTAACAGAAGACCTGTTAGTGATCTACTGGAATATAGCCATTGTGATCTTCATCTTTCATTCTGATTCCAGTTGAAATTGTGAGAAAGTTTCTAATAGCCTATTAAGTTAGTTCATTCACTTAGTTCATTAACTTAGGAGAATATTTCAAATTAGTATCTAATTTGGATACTCGGGGCACTGCATAGTCATAATTCTTCTGGGATGCTGATAGGGAGGACATTCTGGAAGTTTATATTGGATGCTTTGGCTGGGTCTTTTTATTTAGTAAGGAAATTCTCTTTTCACTCTTACTGTAATCTGCTGAAATATTTGGGTTTTGCTTTGTAAGGAAAAAGATGATTTTACATCTTTTCTAATTTACCAAGTGGATAACTGTTTTAGAAGGAACTTCTGTAGCATATTATGTTAAAACCAAGGGAAAAGAATTTGACAACCATGCTTAATCTTAAACATTCTGTGAAACAAAATAAAGACAGATTTAAAGATACAAATCAAGCTTTGCAGGTTATGTGGAATGCACAATTGTTCCACTTTTAAAAGGTGTGCGCTGTCTCCCTTCTTTCACTATGTGATCAGAAATCTGAGATTCACTACATCTGTATGGACAAGGCACTCTGCATGAAAAAATATGCCTGGTTACTTCCTACTTTGTAGTATTCCAAGTTTCCATACATACGTATGACTTTATATACATGTATTTATATGCTCATAGTATGATAGGAATATGAGAGCCATGAAGGAATCTGTTGTTGCTTCACTTTTCCAACCTTGGCTACATAATTAAAAGATCTTCACAGAGGAAATCAAAAGCTAAATAAGGGGGTTAAATCTTAGAGAAAGCCATTGACAATGTTTTTAGAATAAGAGCCGGTCTTGTTTGTCAGTTTTGAAGGACAAAATTCAGTGACCTGACAGCAATCCTGTTTGAAGCTTGTAATGAAAGATCAGTTGTGTTGAACCTGCAGGGCATTTTCTTGTTTTCCTACAAAATGGCTTTTCCCCTTGAACAATTAGAAAATGGTTTTTTTAAAAAATATTCTACTCCTGACTCTGTTTAACTAAAACAACTCTGATGCTGACATAGGTTCTAACTAAGATAAGTCAAGTCTTCACTGTAAAGAGGGCTGATCAAACCCAGAGAAAGAACTGAATCTTGATCAGATGACAGAAGGGCTCTCTTGAGGTTAAGCACCGATATATCAAGTCAGTTGTTTAGCTGTTGTATTGTCTTCTAAGATGAAGAAACAGGAGGTGATTGTTGTTACGGAAAGGATGGAGAGCTTGACAGCATCTAAAAACTATCTGTTTAAGTCCAATTCAGTTGTCTGATGCACTTTCAAGCAGGAAGAGATTTTCTGGTGGGATAAGTATGAATAGTTTTTCATGGTCCAGTTGTAACTCAGGGAAGTTTTCTTTTCTTTTTGCTTTTTGAGCTTTGCTGTGCTATGAGATGTTTTGCCCTTAGATAACATTGCCTGTGTAGTATTCTGCTCTCTACATATATCTAATATTGGAATTTGCTATATAAAAATCATTGGAGATGATTCTTACTCAATGACAACTGCAAGACATTTAATGGTTTCATAGTTTTCCCAAAATGTCAAAATACAATTCATGTGTTTATTACAGGATGCATGTGTTAGAAATATCATCTGTTTGTATAGAACAGTTCACAGACATTATTTATGTTTTAGGAATAGGTAGTGTTCCTGTTTTCTAGTATTACACTCAGAAATCTAATTTCCTTTTGGTATCAGTGTCATCCAGGATTAATGGATGTATAAATGCCTCTGTGATAGCACATTTCTGAAGTTGCTGTGCCCCACTGTCTAGTGTGAATTATCAGTTTTAATATCAACATGAAAACAAATCATTAAGGTAAAATCGGCCGAGTTAAAATTCAGCTATCAGTGTACTGTAGTCCACACTACTGTTTTAGTAATAGAATAGTACCAAGAAGGGAAGACTCTGTAAAGATGTAGCAGCTATTATTAGCAAGACTGCCTCTAAAAAGGTGTTTATTTTAGTCTTGCATGACTCATCCTTTTTCTTACATAAAAGGCAAGACAAAGTGCAGTTCAGTGACTTTGGCCACTTATCAAAATACTGGCAAAACCTCAAAGCGTGTGCTTTTTCTTTGCCTGTCTTTTTTAATCTGTGTCTTGCTGCATGACATTGCTAAAGAAAATAAGTAACCATCATTTATTTTTTCTGTGACTAAGAATTATCTAGGAAGCTTTTAACTAATACAGCATCTGCAGTGAAAAAAGCTTTTAAATTATAAAATGTTCAGTGAGGTTTTTGTCATATGCTGCATTTTACTAGCTGTCATCATGCTGTATTAAATCATAGCTTTTGGCCACATTAGATGTCCTACAGCCTTCCAGATTGGCTACAGTTATTTCAAGCAGAATTCTTCACCTCTTCTTGAGTAATTATGGGATAACCCTGCAATGAGACAAAAAAAAGGCATAAATCCAGCTACATGTAGTAAAGTGACGATGCTCTTTATTAACCTGAGGGCCAGTGGTGGGAATTCTGGATAGGGAGTGAGCTCAGAGATGCTTCAGTAACAAGCAGCCTAGTACTCTAAGTTAGAGGTTGCCCATGTACCTGTGTATGCAGCCAGTACTCATTTTAAAAAGCATAGAGGGAAAAATTGATAGTAGCACAATTACTTGCAGCCAAAACGATTGTAAATCTTCCAGTGAAAACAAAAAGCAAAAACAGGAGCAAAGAAAGTAATTAACAAAACAGGTCCTAGTTGGTAAGTGTGATTACCTGATGGAAAGATTTAATAAGACTTTGCTAATGTTTCAGTTGGGGCTATGATAAAGGCAGTATAAGAGATTTTATGAATTAAAAATAAAAATTATACAGCTGCATTTTCTTCTTAGAAGGCAAAGCACAAAGTAAAGAAGTAAAATACCTGACTTTCCCCATGCTGGTTTGAAAAGTGAGAGATTGCTTTGTCTTTTCTGGGAAACTAACCTTTGTTTCTTTGTCATAACCT
The DNA here is from genome assembly GCF_032191515.1 of Phaenicophaeus curvirostris. Lineage (NCBI taxonomy): Eukaryota > Metazoa > Chordata > Aves > Cuculiformes > Cuculidae > Phaenicophaeus > Phaenicophaeus curvirostris. Next base: position 3,350,835 of record NC_091396.1, read on the forward strand.
GTAATCCATCCTTCCTTTCTATTTTTGGCTTTTAAAAAATTTACATTTCACCTTTTTTGGGGGAATGTATCTTTCTGGCTGAAGACAACAGACTCTGTCTGACTTGTTATACTTTCTTAGCTAGTGACTTAACTCCTCAATGTTATGAGAAACTTTGTCTGTTCCTAGAGAACAGAGTTTGTTCCTAATTCTTACTTCACTCCTGTTTCTCTGATTGTTTAATTGTTGTTACTGAAGTGAGGCCTTGAGGTCTTGAGCAACCTGATGCAGTGGGAGGTGTCCATGCCTATGGCAAGGAGCTTGGAACTGGATGATCTTTAAGGTCCCTTCCAACCCAAACCATTCTGTGATTCTATGAATACAATAAAGGTAGAAGAATTTGTTTTGTCTTTGTAATATCCCTGCCTGGTAAGAAAGATCTAGAATTTGTAATGTCCCTCACTGCAGTGCAGACAACTGAGGCCACCTCAGTGATAATATGCTGTAATGGCACCAGAATAAGGCTTTAGTAAAATACTCTTACAGGTCAGAATTCAGGTATACTCACTCGTGTTTATTGTGAAACAGGAATATAGCCCATGCATAGTCATATTATCAAAACAGGGTAAATTTGCAGTTGACTGATTTGTAACTAATAACATTACAATTATACTGTCATGTTGGAAAAACCTTAAGTTATAAATAGTGAGAAGTTACCCTACTTTAAGATCTTCTTCAGGTTTTGAAAGAGAGATTTCCATCCCTGAGCAGCTAGCCCAAAGATCCTCTGTATTTCAGAATCAGTTTTAATCTTGGTGTAGATAAGTGACAACACAGTTCTAATCTTGGCTTGGTTTCAAAAGTTTGAAAATATTTGCTTTATTTTATATGCAACAAGGACATATATTTGTCTCTAGTCTAACATAAGTGATCTGGGTTTGTGGGAAGGAACCCAAATGTAGTGAAAGTTGTCAATAGCAACCTGATCTAGTTAAAACGTCCATGCTTCTGCAGAGGTGTTGGACTAGATGACCTGTAAAGGTCCCTTCCAACCTAAAGCATTCTGTGATTCTATGTCCATATGCACATCATGGGGCTTGGACTAGGTGATTAGAGAATCATAAAATCATAGAATCATTATGTTGGAAAAGACCTTAGAGATCATCAACTCCAACCATACCTGTCTACTACTAAACCATGTCCCCCAGCAACTCATCTGCTTGCTTTTAAACACTTCCAAGGATGGTGACTCAACCATCTCCCTGGGCAGCCTGTTCCAGTGCTTGATAAAGGACCTTTCCAGCCCAAACTAGTCCATGATGCTGTTATTCTATGATAATAGTTATTTATTTTTGGAGCAATGTTGGAAAGAGAAACTAAATTGAGAATCTGATGGTTTTAGGAGGCTGCATCATGTTTTCCAGGTCTTTGATCTGTAACCAGAGTAACTGAACGTTGTTTTTTAGAGTTCTTGCATCCACACAACTTCCTATTTAAAGAATTTTTTTTATTCCAAAGGGACAGCTTTCCAAAGATTTTTTTGCATGTATCCTCAATTTCTGAGTGATACTCTGTTATATGCTCTCTTTTCTTCTCTTTATTTTCAAAGCTAGCCAGGAAAGTATTCTAGATCTTTCTCTTATGAACACAGCATGTCAGCTCCTTGAGACATCTCAGCAATGTCTTCTCCTTACAGTAACCTCTTAACTTGAAAGTCTTCTTTCAGAACGATTGGAAGCCTCTGGCCTGCAGGGTGGGTTTTTCTATTGTTGTTGCTGTAAAGTATTACTCCATAATCCAAGTGTGAGTCCTTAAAAATCATTTGCTAATGCCAATATGGGAAACTCTGTATGCTTTAGACCCAATACCGTCATAGCACAAAAAAAAACAGTGAACGCTCTAAATAACGAGCAATGTAAGAAGCAAACAAATTCTAATTCTTAGTTTTTCACACAGAAAAAAAATCACTTTACAAGGTCATATGTCTAAAATATTATAACAGTCTAAAGAACACTGAGAAAAAATATATGTGAAATGACATTATAATGGCTCATCTGTATTACAGTTTATTGTAGAAAAAAAAAAATCACTGTTATACCAGAAAACAGCCAAGTATGCATTTGCTGGCTAATTGAAAGCCTGGTCTGGGATGTCTCTTTCCACATTTGTGATCTTACTTAGAAGTCTCTTTTAACTCTAAAATGCGGATCGTATGGGAGAGAAAAGTAATTGTACCCCATTAATGAGTAGGAACTGCATGTCTAATGATATCTTTGACTATATTTTTGGAAATGTGAGTATCCTGGGAAAGAGTGAAAGCTGATTTTGGTAGCTTTCTCTCTAAGCAGTTTGAGATGCAAGGAGCTGTGAGAAGTCAGTGTCTATAGACTCCTTAGAGAATCAGGAGGATAAATATTTTTCTCGAAAGACAAGGTTAAAAATCTGATCACAAAATGACAGGGTTAATCCTTCTTCCTCTAGCTGCAAAATCAGAATTCTGAGCAAGTAAGAGGTGAAATGTTTATAGTCACATAAACATCTTTCAGCTGCTGAAGGATAACTACTGAATGCCTTAGCTAATTATTCCCTTATGTTCTGAGAATTATGTAGTCGTTAATTTACAAAATCATATTGATTTTGATTAAATTTTGAAAAATATACTTAGCACCTTCAACAGCAATCTCCATATGCCATCCCTGACCCATGTCCCTCTATATTTAATGTCAACAGCATGGGTTTACACATTAACACTGTGCATGGCCTGTGGTAGAAAGAGCCTTCAGCTGGCATTGAGTGTAGTAGCTCCAAAAAGAGAAGTGACAAAAATGTGTTGATGTGGTGCTAATTAGCCCAAGGGCAGCACCATGCTGGTATGACTGCATTTCTTCCAGGATTCAAGCTCCCGTCTCTGCATGGTGCCACACTGCATCACTGATGTACGCCAGATTGCTCCGTGCTAGCTCAGGTGCTTCTAATGCAGTATCCTCCCAACACCTTGGGAGTCGTTCCTTCTCTGTGTCCTACAGGCGTCCTCAGAATAAATTGTCATGGGGTAAAGGATGAAGTGCCCTTCGGTGTCTTTAGATCAAAAGGAGAGGAATAGGGACATTCAGTGTGGATGGAATGGTACATGAGAAGGATGCACTGGAGCATTACCACATTAAGTGGTGGATGCCCCATCCTTGGAGGTGTTCAAGGCCAAGTAAGATGAGGCTTTGAGAACTCTGATCCAGCAGGAAGTGTCTCTGTCCATGGCAAGGGGATTGGAAGTGGGCAATCTTTAAGGTGTATTCCAACCCAAAGCATTCTATGATTAAATAGGGACTGCAGGGGTTCCCAAAGAGACAGCCATCAAGCTCATGGGGATAGCACAGGAATTCAGAAAACCTAAAGTAGTTGCCCTGACCTTGACAAAAAAACCCAGTGAATTTTACAATTTAGTTTTTCCAGATTTGGATAAAGTCAATGTCTGAATTAAATAATGAAATTCCATCTCTCAAGGAGCATAAAATTTCCAACTCTCTCCTCCTGAGCAATGCTGAGGAAGAACTGCCATTCATACTTTAGCGAAATTGAGTTAAAGCTTTCTGTAGAGATGATGCTAAAATTGGAGACGGTATGTTGTTCCAAAGACTGAATTATTTTCCTATTCCATTGTCCTTTCATGTTACTTTCGTGTACCCCTTGCCTGTTGTACCGAGATGGGCCATTTGATGAAGTAAAGCCTGTATCAGGTTATAGCTGCTCTTCCCCACTTAGAAAACAACAAGGCGAAACAATGGCATATTTTGTCTTATTTATTTATTTATTTTTAAATTGCTTCCTCAGAACATCACAGCTTTTACTGTTCCCATGCCTATCAACAGAGTTATTTCTAGTAGATCTGTACATTATCAAATACACACCTACCTTTTTCTCCATTCCTCTGGACAAAATTGTACTTCTTCAGTAAGGCATGTACTCTTACTGATAAGCACATATTATATGTGTGTGTGAAAGAAACTATGTATTATTAACAATTGATCACTTAAGTATTTCAGACAGCATATATTTAGAATGTCTAAAAATTCATTTAATTTCAGAAGCTCTCAGGAGCTTTGTCTATGGATCAGGAATTCCTTGCGTTCTGCAGTTTGATGCTATAAAAACCGACACACATGATAATAAAACCCAGTGGCAGAAGATATTCTGCCTTGGCCTGGGGTAATTCCATCAGTGCTGCCGGTGCAGGAGTTGGGGTGTAAGGATGAGTGAGTAGCACACATTAAGGTTACCTTTTACAGCAAGCTTCCTAGAATTGAAACTTTCATGTTAGGGATCTGAATCACATCTTTCATGGCTGTCTTCCTTGTAGTCTGAAAAAAATCACCTGGAAATCAATAAAAGGAGTATTAGTGTGCACTGAAATTGTCCCTCTACCAACGCTAGACTGACTTGTCAATGTCAGTAAGTGGGACAAAAGTGATTTAGGTCAAAGTATTTGGAGAGAAATCAGTTGTGATGCTGCTGCAATTTGGGCAATTAAGCAAAGAGCTAAGAGGCTGGGATAAAAAAAGATGTCATTCAAAAAGAATCAATTATTGCCTTAAAGTCATCTAGAATTCATACATTAGGCTTGTGAGGCTTTCTCAAAGCTCTGTCTCCATGTGAGCGTATCACAGTGCAAAGCCATGTGAGAAACGTGTCATTAAAGAAACTGTTATTCTTAGCTGTGAAATGAAACCAGAAACTACTAGTGGGGTTACTTAACATATGTGTGGCAAATGCAAAGATATAACTCTAGCATGTAAAAATCACATACACTAGTAAAGTACAGGATTAGATGTTTTCTAGCATGGGTGGCTGCTGATATGGAACGACACACTATCATGCAATTAGAATCAGCCTCCAAAGCAAGGCAGCTGCAACTGTTGTGTCTCCTGGAAATGGTCGTCAGCCCATGCTGATTCCCCAGTTCTTCAGTGGGTCTGGAAAGAGTGCCCTTGCCGGTGCTGGCCAACAGGATTTAGTAACTTAGCAGGGAGTTCAGCGCTCAGGAAGGTGGCCAGGTTGCGGTGCGTAACTTGCCATCTGTATTGCTGTCAGGAGCAAGCATTTGACTGTCCATTCACTGATAGTGATGATGATTTAGGATTAAGCTTTGGCACATCAAGCGTTCACAGGAGTCACCCCAACCTGCTGGGTAGCTGTATCTCTGATGCAGTGGGATGCAGGTTGCTAAGTACCTCAGGAATCTGAGCTCTTAAGTTTTACTGAAGGTGTCCATCTCACTTTCAAGAGCAGTATACAAGTCACCTAGGCATAGCTTTTGACAATTATAACTGTGGGACATAAACTCATAGAATGCTTAGAGTTGGAAGGGACCTTTATGGGTCATCTAGTCCAACCCCCAGTATTTACTGTTTCTGCAACATGTCTAAGTTTTAAAGGTTTGCATAGAACTCGGTTGACATCTGAATTCCATTCTGCAACACTTAGTTATAAAGTAATTTAATTTAAATTATAAAGGATTTGCATAATGTTTGGTGTTTAAATCCAGTCTTCGCTTCCTTATTTTCAGAAGCACCTAGCATTTGAGCCTTTAAATGTATGGCAGCATTGTCCCTTTCTATTCTTCCTTTGTTGTAAATACATAGAATAGTTTGGGTTGGAAGGGACCTTAGAGATCACCCAGTTCCACCCCCTGCCATGGGCAGGGACACCTCCCACCGGATCAGGCTGCTCAAGCCCCATCCAGCCTGGCCTTGAACACCTCCAGGGATGGGGCAGCCACAGCTTCCCCAGGAAACCTGTTCCAGTGCCTCACCACTCTCATCGTGAAGAAATTCCTCCTTATGTCTAGTCTAAATCTGCCCCTCTCCAATTTATAGCCATTGCCCCTAGTCCTATCACTACAAGCACTTGTGAACAGCCCCTCCCTGGCTTTCTTGTAGCCCATTTCAGGTACTGAAAGGTCACTATAAGGTCTCCTCAGAGCTTTCTCTTCTCCAGGCTGAACAAGCCCAACTCTCTCAACCTATCCTCATATGGGAGGTGCTCCAACCCTCTGCTCCAGCCATCTTTATAGCCTCCTCTGGAACTTTTCTAACAGCAGAACACATCAGAATTTCCTTCTCTGATCTTTCCTTGCTTGCTTTAGCCTGAATTCACATTCCAAAAGGTTTAACATAGAATCAAGCTTACTGGGCTTTTTGCTCTCTGTGAATGTTTTGGGTTTGGGTCTTTTTTATTTTGATGCACAGAAAATAAAAGCTACCTGAATTACTGTTGTTACAAACGAGGCTACTGTTCTCTAATTAAAAAACCTGTTATGTTATATTCTCTTGCGCCTCATTTGTCTCCCTCTCCTCAGTGTCTGTGTTTGGTTTTGTGGCATGTTTATTTCAATAATATGTTTTTGATGAGTTGCTTCATTTTTACATGGTCTTACAGCTATTCAGTGTGTTCCTAAAATGTCAGTGCTGAACAGCACTGATTCATCCAATCCATTGCACAGCAGACTTCTGCTTGTGAAACAGGTAATTTTGTTACTAACTTTAGGAGTTGAAAGAAAGAAGAGGGCAGGTTTGGATTCCTTTTGGCCACTAGAAGGAAAGAAGTGTTCCCAAAGAAGTGTTTCCAGCTTGTTTTGATACTGAATTTGATTGTGGAGCGAATGTTTCGAAAGGACAGGCTGCGTCATCTCATCGCCGCTGCAGGCATCCACAGGCTCGGAGCAGTGCAAAAGGCAAAACATTGCTCAACTGGTTTTGCCTTTTGCTGCAAGGATATTGCCTGGGGACTAGCGTTTTGTGTAGGCTAGGTGGAGCTGCTTGAAAAGGCCAGAAAATTTCCTCGTGCTCCATGAGTCATCAGATCATACAAAAATAGATTTTTACTTCTAACTATTTACAAATAAAATTGAACTTAATGAAAGGTTTGTTGGTGATTCTTATTCACTATGACAAAATGCTCTGAGGAGTCTGCTGTTATACTTCTATGATGCTTGTTCACTAACCAAAATAAATCATTCCTTCTTAGCACAGAACCTTTTTGCACTTGTACTTTTCCTTGGGATAATAATTATTAAGAAGTTATTTTATGTGGATAGTAAGTAAATAAGAATATTACTTCTCTGAAGTGGTAACAAAAAGACTCATTATTAATCCATGAAGTTGCTCTCGTAAACAAGTTTGTTTTCTTTAAAGAGAAGTACAAAATCTCTTTTGTTGCCTTTGAGTTTTTGAGTTGTGTAGCACCATGTATACCTGGGTAGCATCTATTTTACATTATGGTTACAGACATACATTCCAATATTCCTTTACAAAGTAGGATGAGTAGTATTTGTTTGGTTGTCCTGTGGGTACATCTGGTAAATTCTGGCATTCCTCAGCAAAGTTATAATAGATACTAGAGGACTGTCCATTATTGTTATTTAAATTGTGCTGTTCTTCCTGATCAAATCTGGTAGAGCATTTCACCTCCATTTATCAGGTTTGTGGTTGATGATGGTCTAGTTTTGAACTGAAGCACAGGCCTAAAGGTCCCAAGGTTAGTCTCAGGGTGAGCTGGGATTGTAGAGCAATTCTGATGAAGTATTAAGGGAAGAATAACTTTGAAACAAACGAGTGGAATTCTGCCTAGTCTTCTTAAAAAAAAAAACAAGATTATCTAGACTAGGTTGAATATAAATAGTTGAGAAGTGGTTAGAAAGACTTTATCTGCCATGCAAGAATAATCTAAGCAGGCACATGTGGGTAGTTTAGATTTACACCTTATGATAAGATTTCCAGGATCCATTAATCTGAGGTGGAGAACCATCTCTTTCTGCATAAAAAGCTGCTGGAATGTTTGTTTGGGTTTTGGTGGTGGTGGGTTTTTTTTGTTTGGTTTTTTTCCTTAGTAATTCTGATTCCTTTCTTGTAGATATGTGATTTTGTTTGGTGGTTATTTCAAACTAATCATTTCCATGTTTGTAGCCATGGTGTGCTATGACTCTATGGTTGGTAGCTCTTCTGGATTTTATTTCAGTGTCAGAAGTCTTGCATAAAGCATCCACATTCTTTTGGCAGTTAATAGAAAACTGAAGTGTAGTTAGTGCAATTAGGAATTTTCTAAATTAGGATGGGACACTCCTGACATCACCAAGTTCATGACTCAACTGATCAATGCGTATTTCTTAAATCTGATGGAGAAAACATCTTTTTTTTTTTAATATGAGTTTGATTATTTTGTGTGTGCTTAACATTTCTGAGATCCTTTATTCACTCTCATACTCAGACATACGCATGGCAAAATGGTCCACAGGCATAAACTGTCTACGAGTTCTTTAGTCAGTAGTGCTGTTGAAGTTAATGTGCATAAAGTTAATGAAATCGGGGCTTTGATGAATCAAAGGATGGCTTTACATGGCATAGGTCAGCTGCACTGCTCTATGGGACAAGCAACAGCCAAATGATCCAACGCTGCAACACTTGAGCCTACCCAGAGGCTTGGTGGCTCTGGTGGGTGACAAAACACCTTTCCATAGAGATAGTACTGTATTAACAGGTATTAAAACATAAAACTACGCTCCTTCCCAGCAGTAGTCACTGAAGACAGATGTCAGGTAAAATGCACTTTACAACAAGACACAGTCTATGTGGTTGACAAATCTAAGCTGGAGCTGTTCCTATTCAGGTTTCTGTTTCTGGAAGCAGTTCTGTTTGTGCTCTTCAATAAAGATTGTGAGTGTATTGCATGCCTCAATAAGGAATATTGGCTTACATTTTTTTTCCTATTTAAAACTCTCTTATGTAGCTCATATTTCCTTGGAGCACGTACCTCTGAAGAAAAAATAATTGCCTACAAGTCTGGCTCTAAAGACATAAATGTTTTACTACATTTTCTTCTGGGTTTATGTAGCAAATGCTATTATATACATCCAAACCTAAGTATTCTGTGAGATTTAACAACGTGATACATGGCCTCCAAAAAAACCTTACAAGCAATTCCAAGTTTAAGGCAGCATAGTTAAAACTGGCATGACTTCAAGAATTATCTCTATATACAGTGAGATTAGGCTTTCCTACATAAAGAGAAATACATGAGCAATATATTTTTTTTATTGTTCCTGATGCAGATGCATTTTCTGGAAAGTGACTGTATGTGGGAGGAGGAAATCTAGATTATCTGTATTTGGTGACAACATATTCTGTCAATATATCTATTTAATCTCTGTAAAGGTTTTAACTGAAAATCATTGAAATGTACAGAACTGATCAGTTTAATTTTAAATTGTGTTGCCTGACTAATGTGTGCTTACCTAATGAAAAAGCATATTGAGCTGCATTATTAATGCTCATAGAGATATCTATATTTTTATACATAGTTTAGAAATCTCTGCCTACTGGCCATTAATAAGAATGCAGAGTTTTAAAAATAGAAGGGCTCAGCCTTCTATCTTCTACCTATTGTAAATAATTATCAAGTGCACTGTTCATTCAGAATTCACATAAGGATCTGTTGTCTTCTCAATGCTTGCATCACACTGCTGAACTCCTGGTTTTAAAAAAGGATGTATTTGGGGGGTTGAATGAAGCCTCATGTGTTTAGAAAGTGTAAAGTTGAGAATTGTTTAATTGGAGTGCAAAACATTTAATCACTTCAAAGGTCAGAATGTGGCAGATGAGGGCTGTTTCGAGGGCTAATTGCATGAGCACTTGTAGCAGTAATGCCGGCTTCAGCTTCCTCTGCTTTCCACTCCTTTCCCCAAGCACGTGCTCAGCTGCACCAATGAGGCTGTTGGTGAAGCTGCTCAGTGAGGTAGCTCCAGGAGTAGGCAGGCTCAGAACTCTCCAGGAGGGATCTGTTCTTCACGCTGTCCTGCAAAGAGTTGTCCCAGAAGAACTGAGATGCAACAGGGTCTAGTGTCGTATTTGCGATAGTGTCATAGATGCTAGCGTCGTACTGCCAAAAGGATGCTTGTCCACAACTTGTAAACCAAACAGACCACCACAATCATAATTTTTGAAGCTATACGGTATTAACTATTGCACTTAAGTGATCTAGAGTAAAATTATCCTCCTCCTCTTTTTTTTTCCTGTTCTTCTGGAGTCAGCTTACACAAAGCATTACTGGCTCTGCTGAGAGAGTGGCAAACTGAAGTGGGGGTGAGTGGTTATCAGAGAAGAGTAGAGGGATAAGAGCCTGTTAAACTTGGTTTTCCACTGCAGAACTACTGCTTGAATGTGCAGCTTGGGTTGCACTTATTTTCCTTATGTGAAAAAAACAGTTTGCTCAGAACAAATCCAAGCAGAGGTGGATGCCTATGGATGTATCGCAGAAATAAGGTGAAAGCTGCTCTGGTGCAACGGTTAAGCAGTGTTAGATTTTCACACTTGCTTTCAGCTGTGAAGGGCAGAAATGCTAGAGATGTTTCATTACTATATGGGTGACCTCTAGTTTGCTAATTTTGGTACCCTGTTTTCAGTGCTGGCTGCATACCATAATTTATAGCCTATAATAGCATCTGAGAACAGATTAAATGTAAGAGGCATGTTCATGAAGTGAATGTTAAGATAATCTCTGTTGCACTTGAAACTTCATTTTAATTTTACTGAATTTTAAATTAGAACTTTTTTTTAAAGCATTGGAATTTCAAAAAAGAAAATGGTTATCAGCTTATCTTCATGGAGTTTATTTTAAGGAAAAAAGAAGCAAACATGCCAGAAAGTGGAGGAAGCATCAGATACTAATGGGATTTAGATATACAAAACAAGTACATGCTGAAAAGACAAAAGGAGTAGTCAATAAATGCTATGCCAACAGAAGTAGGGCAAGGGGTTAGGTGAATGCCAAATCCAACCTCTGTGATTAAATTAGGCCACCCAGCTCCTAAGGATCATTTTGAACCTGCCAGGTGACATATTTGGCTCTGGAATGCTCCTGAGTTATCTGGGCAGGAGGAGGGGAAAGCTTTGGCAAAGAAAGGAGATGAAATTTTAAATTGTGCCCAGGCTGTCATCCTAACCCAATGGCCTTTAAGGTCCCTTCCAACCCCAAACATTCTATGATTTTGTGATTCTATGAATACGTGCCACATTCTTTAGAATAGGTTAGAATATCAAGTGTAGATCACAACCTCAGAATGCCTTGTGTCAATATATACCACTTAGGAGTAATACTATTCTGACAATTCCTCAGAAATGGAAACTTTTTTGGTTGTGTATATGAGGGAGCAGAACAGATGGGCACAATTCCCTTGATTTTTTTCCCTAAGAGAAGTTAGGGCATGAAAAATTGCCACCCCTTGCAGCTGAAACCCATTGGACAAATACATCCCAAGTGTAATTTAATTGATTGCGGTGCACTGCAGTTCAATCAACTGCAATAAAGTTAATTGAACCTCTCCTAAGAAACGTGACTTAAACCAAATGATTCAAAATAGTAACAGGTACTGATTAATGGAGACAATTATTTTTAATAGGAAAGGGTCCAAGTAATTGAATGATGCTTAAATGTTCTGTATAAGGCAGTCTCAGGAGGACAGTAGTTAGGTACTTTTAAAAGCTTTCAGATTAGATATAAGTATGCAAAATTATAGATTAAAATGCTGGTTTAACATATTCCATTTTTTAAACCATGGCATGGGTATGAGGTAATCAGCAACCTTCAACTCTTCTGCTTTTCTTATAGCATATGCTTTCCACTTTGGCCCTGAACTCAACCATTGAGTTCTATACAGAAAAAAAAAAAACCTGCTGTTTGTATGACTTGGCCATATTTTTAATGGAATATAAGAGGTTTTTGAGAAATCATTTTGTTACATTATTCCATTGTTTTTTTTCTAGTAAGGCTGGATTATTATTGAACATCCTTAATTAAAGTAAGCTGGGGATAAGAGAAGTTCCATCAAAATATCTAGTTGTGCTTTCTAGTTATTTTTTTTTATCACATTGTCATATGTGCAAATATGATACATGGTCATATGTACAAAATTCACAACTTGACTTTAGGGTAAAATGGTCAGGGCTTTTAAAGTTTTTAACCAACATTAGGATCAAAGATTTTGCTGCTGAACTTAAAATCCTAAACATTTTCTCCTGGCCACATGTAAGTAATTCTCTCAGAAATGTCTACCCTCCAGGTCAATGACAGTGAGGAAGGGTGCAATGCAGGCATCCCCCACTTGCATCTTGCAAATTATTAGAAGAAAATGAGTTGTGCATCTCCCTTGAGAGAGGTCAGACACTGACATGCATGCAGTGTAGAGTAGGTGAAATACAGCTGGACACATGACCATCTTTATAAGCTACTTTGACCAAAGTGAGACACATTGAATTAAAAACAAAAGCTGGCTTTGAAGTGCTGGACAGCTGTTGATCTCCATTCGAGTTTTAGACTCTTTGTCATAATAGATTATTAAAATGCTTCTTTGATGGAGACAGGATGTAAGTCCCACCTGATTGATTGTAAAATGCATGGAGGGTGAGGGGAAAAGAGCTGTTTAGGCTATTGGCAATTTGGCTCAGGAAAAAAATAATTAAGCTAGTCACGCCTAGGATGGAAATTATTAAAAAAAAAAACCACAAATGTCCTTTTTGAGGTTCTCGGCTGAAGAGGAATAACAGGAACAAGAAATCTTAGAAGTTCCAAGATGGAACTTGGCTAAATGTTAAGAAACAAATTATGTGATGCAGTTGCCATGACAACAAAGGAGGCTGAAGTTTATGATCTGAGATGCCTCTTCATCCCAATGCTTCTATCAGAAATAGATGTTCCTAAGGTGCAGCTGAAGATTTTCAATACTGGTGCTACTTGAGGGGATGAAATGCAGGCTAAAGCTTCCTCAACAGCGTGGTTAAGCTGTCTTTAGGCTGAGACCAGATTCATGCTGCCATTCAGAAAACCCCAATGAATCTTTTGAAGGAAAAGTCTGCCACCTGGCTGGAGCAGCCCTGCAGATCCAGGTTTCACCGGGAAGACTGCACTTCAGCCTGTCCTACTGCCCTTGCTGGGAGCAAGCACCAGGCAGTTCACCACCTCTTGCCGTGGGAGCTGCAAAACCAAAGTCACAATATTCCCCCATGTGCAAACAGGAGGGAGTGTGGTGGCAGGATGAAATCTATAACCTCGATATACTATCTCCATGAGGTGTTCTCCCTCAGATCTTTCATATCTTGTTCATTTACCATAATATTTGGGCTTATGCAAAGAAATTTCTACTGTGGCAATGCTGCTGGTGATTTTGATGCTTTTCCTGGAATTCGTGTGTATCTCTTTTTCATAGAATTATAGTCATTAAGGTTGGAAAAGATCTCCAAGATCATCAAGTCCAACCATCAACACATTACCAACATGCCTACTACACCATGCCCTGAAGCACCACATCTACATGTTTTTTTAACGCCTCTAGGGATGGAGACACCACCAAAGTCTTCCAATGCTTCACCACTCTTTCACTAAAGAAATTTTTCCTAATGTCCTATCTAAACTTCCCCTGGTTCTTTTTCTGGAAGGCTGTAGGTACTTCCTTATGTTAATTTTTCCTTTCGAAGAAACCCCACAGAGCCACAGAATTGCTGAGATGATCTGGAGGTCACCTAGTCCAGTTCCCTGCCTGCTGTCTTCATCATCTTGACAGCCTTCCATGCATTATGGCCACCAATCCAGGCAAATCTATGAGCAGACAGATTGCAATTAAATATTTACTAATGCAAGATTTCAACTGGAATTTTTATGTGCTTGTATCCCTGGTTCTGTGAGCCTTTTTTGTTTAATAGTGCCTTTTAAGTCCACAGAGTGCATGAAGTCTGTGAAGCATCTTTTACAGTAAATTAGATTAAGTGGGATATGGTCAAATGCTAATAACATTGAGAGATGTTTGTGTTGGAGATCAGAATGCAAACTAGCTTCCTATTTGTATTAGTAAGTTTTCAAGAATTTTCCAGAGCCTGTTCAAGTCTTGTTTAAGGACCCGTTCAAATAAAAGCATAGTTGAGGCCCAGCAGAACGTAGCCATCTGCTTTAATCCTCTGTATTACGATGTGAATAATTGAGTGTACAGATACAAATTCATAAATGAATTTCCATTATGAGACTGATTTATATATTATATTATTACTTTCTATTTTAATCTAAGACACATTAAACTCATGTGTCTGCTTTTTGAGACAAGGAATCTTGAAATCGTTTGTGGTTAAATGCATTTTATGAGTACCTAAAATAACGTATAAATCCAAAACATGTTTGGTTTTAGAGCTTTCTGGCTTGCTTTCTTTTTTGGATCTCCGAACTCTATTAGCAAATATAGTCATTCAGTACTTTCCTATAATACTCAGGGAAAAATACGCTGCCAATAGCATTTGATTAAAATTGCTTTGCGCAGAAATCTTTCTAGGTGGACAATCTAGTTTTGTGTTGTTCATGTGCCTCTTGATGATCATAGAATCGTGGAATAGTTGGTTGGGTTGGAAGGGACCTTAAAGATCATCCAATTCCAACCTCCTGCCATGGGCAGGGACACCTCCCACTAGATCAGGCTGCCCCAGGCCCCATCCAACCCGGCCTTGAACACCTCCAGGGATGAGGCAGCCACAACTGATGATGCTGGATTACAATACTGACAGCAGAAGGCAAGCACTGGTGAAATCATTCAGCATTTGGAATGAATTCAGAAGGCTTTAACATAAAGCAAATAATGGGATTTTTTACCCTAAATATGCTTGCAGAGTGCAAATTTTGAACATGATCTAAGTTTGTCCTAAATGCTGTTTCAGCCAGTCACAAAGAGTTTAAAGCCATCAGACCCACAGACACTGTCAAGAGCTGCTGGTTATCAGTGAATGACACTTTTGCAGATGATTATGGCCTCAAGCTCCACCAGGGGAGGTTTAGGCTGGACATTAGGAGAAAATTCTTCACAGAAAGGGTCATTGGTCACTGGAACAGGCTGCCCAGGGAGGGGGTTGATTCACCTTCCCTGGAGGTGTTTAAGGCACGGGTGGACGAGGTGCTAAGGGACATGGTTTAGTGTTTGATAGGAATGGTTGGACTCGATGATCCGATGGGTCTCTTCCAACCTGGTTATTCTATGATTCTACGATTCTACGATCCCTGGATTAGCTTTGTGGATATAATGAGTGAACTAACTTCCCACCATTTCTTTCTTCATCTCGCATTTTAGTCTATAGAATAACACTACTTCACAGGTGGGAAATTCATATTGGTTAGTGACATGCTTAGACAGTGTTAGATGCGCAGCCGTGGAGTTACTGGGAACACAGAAGTATAATTTGAGCCTACAAAATGACTGGTATACTATTTATTTTGCTGGTACAAATTGTAATTGGGGTAGTAAATATTTATTAAAGATGGTGGATTTTTTTTTTTTAAAGTGTGTAGGCAGGGGTTTGTAAATGTGTTTAACAGATTTGGGGGTTTGGTTGTTTTTTCAAGTAGTTCAATGGGTATGAAGAGAAGCTTATTTTGACAGATTGACAGAATCTGCATTCGAAACTGTGAGGTGAATTTTTTCATCATTGCACCAATGCAGGAGTAATTCTGAGTGAAACGACTGAGTTTTGTTTGCCTAATTGCTGTTGAACATGATTGACTATGTTTTCCACTGAGGGAATGTTTAGATAATGGAAGGATTAGGATGATGCATTGAAGAAATTAAGATTTTATTATTATTATTAATAGAACAAACTCCGCAAAGGTCTTTCTGCCTGGTGGTGTTTTTTCTTTTGCACCTTCCTGCGGGAAGGCTGGTCTAGTGAATGTGTTCCAGCTTATGCCTCTGCTCTCCTACAATGTGCAGGTTACTTTACTTTTACTATATTTTTTTCAATGCAATGCGTAGTTATAAATTCCATTAAAAAAATGCTTTTATGCAGCCCAATATCCATAAAATCTAACCCAGCACCTCTCGAACACTCATTGCCACTCTTTTCAAAGAAAATCCACATTTTAAAATAAAAGCATTTGTTCTTTCCTGTCCTAAATCTGTCTATGCAAATAAACTAAATGCATCTATTTACACAGTGAAAGGTCTATTTGCAATCAAATGTTGCCCAGTGGTGGGGTGTGGTAAGAGAACAGGGACCCACCCAAGTAACTTCTGTAGGGAATTAAAGATTAACACGCTCCTTTGTTTTCTTCAAGATATGGAAGTACATGTGTATTAGGGGTCAGAGGGGTAAATTTAATCTTCAGGAAACAAACTTCAACGTAATACTATCTCTAACCTTGCTTCTAAAGTAAATAGCAGCTGCCCTGTAGGCAGTGTAATGATCATTTAGTGGTGTGTGAATGTTAATTATACATGAAACAATCAATTTATGATTTTCTGTACCTCTCAGCTGGGTCTGTGTGGCCTCACTGACTTGCACCTTGTTATAGTGCTGTCTTACTGCATTATATTTAAGCTCTTTGCTGCCTTTGAAATTACCTAGAATGTCTTTGTAAACACAGACTAGGAGGGAAGATACCTGCTTCCTCTCCTTTGTGCTCTGAGTAATCATCTCACATTAAATACTGCTTCTGCTTTCCTCCTTTGCTTCTGGCTTTGTGCCTTCTGTTATGATACCCTTTCCCGCTCGAGTACATGTCTTGAAATCACCCATTAAATTACTTTACTGCTTTCCGTTCATATTCACTGTAAACCAGTTCTAGCATACGCTATCCTTTTCTAAACTCCTTCCGTTTCATTAGCTGTTGTCATTCTTAGTTCTGTGTGCTTGTCTCTGATGTTATCAGGATTATGAGATTGCCTGAACAGGCGCATCTTTTTCCTTTGTAAGGTTGAGTAGATATTTATTGATGTCGTGGGCCTTCATCTTTCATATGGAGGGCTCTTTCATGTAGGGAATATTTCACACAGAAAACAAAGAAGTTAACTTCTTGATTGATGTTTTGCTCTTGGAGGCCACATCATTCTTTATTCTTGAATAAATTTTCATCATTTATATTGGTTTCGGTGGGGTTTAGATGTTGCTATGTATAGACGCTGAATAAGATAAAATCAGAGTGGTGGACCTGGGATAATGAGATCTATGACTGCCAGTTGTCTTTTTTACTGGTTTGATGAGGAGGTTGTACAACTGCTACATGGGGAACAAGGGGTACTTGATGAACAGGAAGAAGGAAAGGGTCTCTGGGTACTGGGGAGGCCATTGTAGGAGTCTTTCTACTGGTTGATTTGGTCCTTGGGTCTTGCTCTTTGGTGCAAAATTTGCTTGGGCAAGAGGTGTGGAACATGCAGAGCATTGCAGTGCAGGTAGTTTGGTACCTAAGATGGGCAGTTTCCATATTTTTAGTTCTTCTCGAGAGAGAAAGACCATGTTGGAGAGAGAACTCTTCATCACTGGTGCTCAAAGCTCTTTGTGCTAGGGGAACATTGTTGTTGATCACAGGTTCTGGTTTGGAGCTTTAAGCAGGTGCAAGTCCTACCTGTGGAGCGCATTGAATATAAGCTCCAAAGTGCTTTTGTTGGAGGGAGCATGGAATCAGCCACAGTGCATATAGGATCACAGAAACATAGAATGCTTTGGGTCAGAAGGGACCTTAAAGATCATCTAGTTCAGGGCAGGGACACCTTCCACTGGATCAGGTTGCTCAAAGCCTTATCTTTGAACACCTACAAGGATGGAGCATCAACAGCTTCTCAGGGCAACCTGTGCCAGTGCCTCACTATCCTCACAGGAAAACATTTATTCCTAAAATCTGACCTTAATCTTTCAGCTTAAATCTAAATCTTTCAGATCTTTCAGCTTGAAACCATTCTCCCTCATCCTATACCTGCACTCTGTGATAAAGAGCCTCTCCCCAGCTTCCTGTAGGCCCCCTTTAAGTACCTATTTCTGCAATATATTTTAACCTATTTATAAAGGATATTGGAAAGGAAGTTTTATGCAGGAAAGTTTTCAGGTATAGTTGGAGGAAAATAAGAGCTTACGGTTTTGCAGTGAAATATCACAGAAAATATGTGGAATGATTGGGTTGAAGAAGAGGGAGGGACACAAATTTGAGCCTGCAAACCAATTTTTTTAATGCTTCAAAGAATGTGATCACATTGAATACCAAGTACACATCTGATTATTAAAAGAATTGGCACAGGTGAAATAGATGTTTTACTCATTATAAAAATATACATTCTTCAGCTTGTTTACAAAGCCTAGATAAGATACAGCAGACATCTTCCCTCTGTCAAAGCTTGAAGTGGAAACCAGAGAGGTAATTTCATCAAATTATTCACAACTGAAAGTTTTGCTGAATAATATCAGACTAGAACTATCAAATAAACCTGCTATAATTCTGCTGGTTTACTGTTTAGTGACCATTTCTATGGTCATTTGGCTTATGTATAAAATGTTGAGGGTTAAAAGAAATAGAGAATCTATCACTGAAATCCTGCTTCCTTGTTGACAATTATAATGTTATTGCTTTGTAATCATGCTACAGTTTTACACAATGAGGTGAAAAAGGTAGTGAGGATGAGGTACTACTGTGCTGATTTCACGATTCTTTTGTAATCCAGTATTTCTGTAAACTTATGGAATTAAATAATCTTCAGATAGCCTATCAATATTTTTATTTTTGCAATATAGATCTTTTTGGTAGCTGCTTTTGTAACTGTGCCTCTTAAACAAAGCTGCTATAAACAGTCGTTTACAGGTTCTCTTTCTGAGACAGCTTTAAAAAATGTGTTGTATATATTTGCTCTTGCTCTAAATGTTAAATATCATTGCACATAACGATGAGAACAGATGGTATGCTGCATAAGCTCTTTATCATTTTACACATTTAGCACTTTACACTAGTGAAGTGTACATGTCTTTGATTAATATTAACTTCTGATTTATTTGGATGTCTTTATTTTTTGACAGCATTAGGAGATGTATTGTAGTCCATGCTGGCTTCCAACCTTAACATGTAATTCCAGTAAAGATAGAGTAGATGTATTATGCAGTAGTTAATTGCATGAACCTTTTGGCTGTGGAAAAGAATTACCTTGCTGACTTTTTAATACTGGAAGAAGTTAGGAAGTAAATGGATAACTCTGCTAAAATGTCTTAGACAGGTTAAATTTAAATGCCATTGGCCCAGCTAAATAAATACCATATCTTGGAATTAAATACCAGGTGTTAAGAAGGTGTAAAATAAAACAAAACAATAATAGGCTATTCAAATTGATATTCTTCTACATCCTCCATCTATAGGATGAGAGGACTTTATATTTGCCTTCTCAACAGGTCTGGATGTTCCCATACAAGGACAGGCTGAGAGAGTTGGGGCTGTTCAGCCTAGAGAAAAGAAGACTTTGAAAAGATCTTGCAGTGGGCTTCCAGTACCTGAAGGGGCTACAAGAAAGCTGGGGAGGGACTGTTCACAAAGGCTTGGAGTGATAGGATGAGGGGCCATTGGTATAAATTGGAGAGGGGCAGATTTAGACTAGGCATACGAAGGAATTTCTTCATTATGAGGGTGGTGAGGCATTGGAACAGGTTTCCTGGGGAAGTTGTGGCTGCCCCACCCCTGGAGAGGTTCAAGGCCAGGTTGGATGTGGTTTGGGCAGCCTGATCCAGTAGGAGGTGTCCCTGCCCATGGCAGGGGGATTGGAACTGGATGATCTTTAACATCCTTTCTAACCCAAACTATTCTATGATTCTACGTTCAGCATGTACTACATACACCTATGCCACTGTGTATGAAACTGAAAAACCACCTCAGAAAGCATCTCAAGCTTTTAGACGTACCACATAAGACCATATGTTGAGACTTGGGACTGCAACATTGTCTTAAAAATAGTTTACCAAGATGTTATTTCATCATAATGTGTTTTGTCTCAGCTCAAGACTGAAAAAAGGCAAAATTTTCCTTTGATACTATGGATTGAAAAACGATTTCAAGTTGGAGTGGATCTGGTTGTGCTTGTTCTGCTAAATGGCAATAATATTTAATGGGAGCTTTTGCTCTAAACTGTAAATTCTTTAGAATGTGAGAAGCCCAGCCTGTCAGAATAAATAGAGGAGGCTAAAAACACTTACTTTAAAAATGACTGTTCATTTTGGAAGGCACTGAGTGATCTTAGTGAAATATGACTGAGTCAGTTGAATTTTGGAGGGAGATCAAATTTCCAGCATGTATCCTGGCAGCATCTCTTCTTCACTGATTCCATTCCTCAATATCTTTTATTTTCAAATAGCATATGCAGCTCTCCTGTCTTATATGCTGCTGCCATTCAGATTTCAGATAACTTTCTGTGACTTCTTACGGATTGAATGATGCAATAAATTACTTCTATCCATGTTTATTTACAATTTTTATGCCTATGCTTTCTCCCATGTCTATTAATTATTATTATAAAAATATGTATGCAGCAGAAATGATGATGTAGCACTAGGAATTACCCAGAGAGTATATATTTTAAAGTTTAATGTTGCAGTGGAGTTTGAAGTTTAATTGCCATGAACATGATAGGTGGTCAGGGCTTCATATGGTTAACTCATCTTTTTCCATGAAGTTTCTCTTGGACTGCCATGGCCCTGTTGACTTTGCTTCCAGGACATCAGATCCTTCCAGAAATTTGCAGAAGGAAAATGCTCAGAAATTAAGAGAATGCATATAATAAAAGAATGTCTCTTGGACAGGAGAGATTACTTTAGGCGTTAAAATCTTTGTTCCTGGATGATCCAAAAAGAAAAGCTTCTTAATGTCTCATTGGTTACGTTAGAGAGTATAAAATACACATAAATCTTTGTGGGTAACGCAGGCATGAAAAATGGCTATCATTTAAGAAATTATTTTTAGCGTATGGAATGCAGAGTCGCAGCACTAATTGCTGGAAATAAAGTATGTAAAGAGAAAGATTTGGTTGAACTCGTAACTTTTTTGTTTTTTAAACTGGCAGTTATAAGGAAATTATATTGCATATAATGAACATAATTATATTGCATATTTCATGAAGAGCTAGCTCTGTTTTCTTGTTATTCTGTCAGCTATGCACTGTTTCTTAAATAGGTATTTGTATTAAAAGACAGTAATTAGAAAATCTGTATCTCCCAGTTCTTTCCACCTTCTGTTTGTAAAACTGAAAGAGCAGAAGTTTTCTGCATTTTGATCTAAAAGGCTGTTTTCTTTCTCTCTTTGCAGGTTAATAATGAGAATGTAGTGAAAGTTGGCCACAGGCAGGTGGTGAACATGATTCGACAAGGGGGCAATCACCTAGTTCTTAAGGTTGTCACAGTAACCAGGAATCTTGATCCTGATGACACAGCCAGAAAGAAAGGTACATTTTTCTCTTTTCCTAATGGAGTCCTTTTGGTCTTGCACCACAGGAAGCAGAGTATGGATGTGAAAATACTGTTCTGTAAATTCTGATTTATAGGTTTCACTTTTAAAATTTGAAATATGCTTTTCGTATTTTGAGTATTTAATTCTGTTGATTTATGCGTTAGTATGTGATAAAAAATACGATGTCATGTTTGCCTTGATATTTTGTCTTTATGAATCTTTATACATTTATAAATTTTGAGATCTCATAAAATTTCTTTCAGTAAAGGAGAAATAGCACAAAGAACAGGTGATCTCTTATTAATTCCAAACAAGCTTGAGATGAGGTTAGCTTGACTTCTCTTGAAATCATTGAGAACTTACAATTTTGCAGAATACATGTTTTAGAAAAGATGTCTGTAAGAATAAGAAAAGTAAGCAAAATATTTTGTCTGAAGTTCTGCTAGAAAAATGTACATTTTAATGGGAAAATTACTTAGATTAATTCAAAGTAGAAGGATTGTTCCAGCCAGGGAAAATCCTTCCTTCTCCTTTAAGTAGAAAACATGTATAGATTAGTTTCTGGCAGCTACTCCAAGAGAGGTTCACATGTCATAAAGACTTTGAGACAGAATTGTCTCAGTAAAAACAGGCTGAAAAATAATTATTAATATTAATTTTAATGGAAATTATGGCTTAACCTGTATCATGACTGGGCTACTGTCTTAATAATATCAATATATCAATATGTCTCCCACCAACCTACCCAAAAAATCCATACCAAATCTTAAAAAAAAAAAAAAAATTCGATTTTGCACTATTTCCTTCACCTTAGATACCTCTGAGTTTGCTCAGGTAAAAGCTACTCTAGGAAGTCATTAGACAGTCATAATTATAATTAAGCAGAAAAGATTGCTGCTGCTAACTAGTGTTCAATACAGCAGCATCACATCTTTGAAAACTGCTGTTCCTCCCACTGGTTTCTTGAATCACCATTTGCAGCCACTCTTCAACACAAGAGCAGGCCAGAAGCTGGCACAGGAGGGCTCCCTCTTTGTCCAAATCAAACTTTCTGTCTACACTGTGAGCATCCTTCCCATCTACTGCTTTTAAACACCCACCTTGGGAGGAAAATATGTTATATTAAAGTAAATAATGTCCAGACATGGTCCTGCATTATTTTTAGCTCGAAAGAATTGCTATGCGCACATTTTAAACAAACCTTTCCCCTCTGACTTTTGGGATGTGACATATTAGCCTTAAATAGGACGAGGGGCGATGGCTATAAATTGGAGAGGGGCAGATTTAGAACAAACAGAAGGAGGAATTTCTTCACTATGAGAGTGATGAGGTCCTGACACAGGTTGCCCAGGGAAGTTGTGGCTGCCCCATCCCTGGAGATGTTCAAGGACAGGTTGGATGGGCCTTGGGCAGCCTGATCCAGTGGGAGGTGTCCCTGCCCATAGCAGGGGGGTTGGAACTGGATGATCTTTAAGGTCCCTTCTGAGCCAAAATATTCTATGAATCCATGATTCTAGGAAATAAAAGTGCTGCTTTATACAATCCAAATGGAAGCTGCTCTTTCCAAAGCCTTCTATTAACATGTCGTTTGCCAAATACATTTCCTTTCGAAATTCGCCCATGTTTGATGCAGGTTTGTAGCCTTTAATGTTACCTGCAGTTGCCGTTTTATCATGGAAATAGTGGGGAAGGATTTTTCATAGAATCATGGAATAACCAGGTTGCAAGAGACCCACCGGATCATCGAGTCCAACGATTCCTATCAATCACTAAACCATGCCCCTCAGCACCTCGTCCACCCGTGCCTTAAACACCTCCAGGGAAGGTGAATCAACCCCCTCCCTGGGCAGCCTCTGCCAGGGACCAATCACCCTTTCCATGAAAAATTTTTTCCTAATGTCCAGCCTAAACCTCCCCTGGTGGAGCTTGAGGCCATTCCCTCTTGTCCTGTCCCCTGTCACTTGGGAGAAGAGCCCAGCTCCCTCCTCTCTACAACCTCCTTTCAGGGAGTTGCAGAGAGCAATGAGGTCTCCCCTCAGCCTCCTCTTCTCCAGGCTGAACCCCCCCAGCTCTCTCAGCCGCTCCTCATAAGGCCTGTTCTCCAGCCCCCTCACCAGCTTTGTTGCTCTTCTCTGGACTCGCTCCAGAGCCTCAACATCCTTCTTGTGGTGAGGGGCCCAGAACTGAACACAGGATTCGAGGAGCGGTCTCACCAGTGCCGAGTACAGAGGGAGAATAACCTCCCTGGACCTGCTGGTCACACCATTTCTGATCCAAGCCAAGATGCCATTGGCCTTCTTAGCCACCTGGGCCACTGCTGGCTCATGTTCAGTCGCTGTCAACCAACACCCCCAGGTCCCTCTCCTCCAGGCAGCTTTCTAGACAGACTTCTCCTAGTCTGTAGCTGCTCAGGGTTGTTGTGCCCCAAGTGCAGACCGGACCCGCTCCACAGAGAGGTCTGCTGCTTGCCAGGTGCATCAGGGAAGGAGGTAGCTAGAAAACTTCCTTCCCTGGTTCACGAGACGGACTACTATCCTTTGATAGTAGTCCAAACTGGTAATGATGACCTAACAAACAAAAAGGCCAAAGCCATCAAGAATGGCTTCAGGGCAATTGGGAAAGTGATGGAGGGCTCTGGGGCACAAGTAGTATTCTGCTCCATCCCAATGCTAAATAGAGAGGAGGGGGAAGCCAGGAGGAAGAATTCGATTAATACCTGGCTCCGAGCCTGGTGCGAGGAGAGGGGCTTTGGTTTTTTTGATCATGGGGGGGCTCATGCACCCCCAGGCTTTCTCGCTAAGGGCAGGACACATGGGTCTCCTAGGGGGGCTAAAGCCCTTGCCAGAAACCTAGCCAAGCTCATAAATCGAGCTTTAAACTAGATGTGAAGGGGGAGGGGGTTGAGCCCAGGCTAGACAGGAATGAGCCTGGATGTGGGGAATTGGTGATTGGGAGAGGGTGCGCGGGCGAGGACCACCAGTACCTCACCGCACAAAAAGTGGGGGAGAACACACCTCGGGGTGTTAAGGGAGATGCAGGCACTCTGGTGTCAACTGATCCAGTTACCAGGCAGTTGGGAACGAACCCTGTTCCCTCTAGGAGGGCTGAAGGCTCGGCAGCTCAGCTGAAGTGCATTTACACCAATGCACGCAGCATGGGAAATAAGAAGGAAGAGCTGGAAGCTGTCGTAGGGCAAGGGGCCTATGATGTTGTTGCCATCACGGAAATGTGGTGGGACGACTCATATAACTGGAGTACGACTATGGTGGGGTATAAGCTTTTCAGGCGGGACAGGAAGGGTAGGAGAGGAGGTGGGGTAGCCCTCTTTGTAAGGGAGGACTTGGACATCACTGAGATGGATTGTGGAGATGAGGAGGTTGAGTGCCTGTGGGTCAAAATCAGAGGAGCCCACCAGAAGGTAGATTTTGTGATGGGAGTCTGTTACAGACCACCCAACCAAGGAGAAGCAGCTGATGAGCTCTTCTATAAACAGCTGGGGTTAATCTCTAGATCAATGCCTCTCGTTCTGGTGGGAGACTTCAATCTGCCTGATATCTGCTGGGTGTACAACACAGCAGAAAGGAAGCAGTCTAGGAGGTTCCTGGAGTGCGTGGGAGATAACTTCCTTGCACAGTTGGTGAATGAACCAACCAGGGAAGGTGCCCTCCTGGACCTCCTGTTGGTGAACAGAGAAGGCCTTGTAGGGGATGTGGCGGTAGGTGGACGCCTAGGACTAAGCGACCATGAGATTATAAAATTTTCTGTTCTAGGTGAAGTGAAGAGGGTGGTTAGCAAGATGGTAACATTAAATTTCCAGAGGGCAGACTTTGATCTCTTCAGCAGGCTGGTTGGTGAAGTCTCATGGGAGACAGTACTCAAGGGCAAGGGAGCCCAGGAGGGCTGGGAGCTCTTCAAAGGGGTGGTCCTAGCAGCTCAGGAGAAAGCCATCCCCGTGGTCCAGAAAAAAAGCCGGCAGGGGAGAAAGCCAGCTTGGTTGAATAGAGAGATCTTGAGGGATATCAAGAAGAAAAGAAATGTTTATGGCCTCTGGAAGAAGGGACAGGCCTCTTGGGTGGACTACAGGAGGGAAGTGAGATTGTGTAGGGAAAAAATCAGAAGGGCTAAGGCTCAGCTAGAAATTGGATTGGCCAAGTCAGTGAAAGATAACAAAAAATCTTTCTACAAATATATAAATAATAAAAGGCGGACTAGGGAGACCATACAGTCCCTATTGGACACAGAAGGGACAACAGTAACAGGGGATGAGGAAAAGGCTGAGGTACTTAATGCCTTCTTTGCCTCAGTCTTTAGTCGTAAGGAGGGTCGTTCCGCCTGTGTACAAACCCAGGAGCTAGAGGAGCATAATGAGGCTCCCGTGATCCAAGAGGAGGTGGTCAGAGCCTTGCTAGCCCGCCTGGACAGTCACAAGTCTATGGGGCCGGACGGGATTCACCCTAGGGTACTGAAGGAGCTGGCGGATGTGCTGGCCAAACCCCTTTCCATCATCTTCCAACAGTCCTGGAAGACTGGGGAAGTCCCACTGGACTGGAGGCTGGCTGATGTTGTGCCCATCTACAAAAAGGGCCGCAGGGAGGACCCAGGAAACTACAGGCCTGTCAGTCTGACCTCAGTGCCAGGGAAAGTCATGGAACAGGTGATCTTGAGTGCTATCATGAAGCACATGCAAGAGAACCGGGTGATCAGGCCCAGTCAGCATGGGTTCACAAAAGGCAGGTCTTGCCAGACTAACCTGATCGCCTTCTATGACAAAGTGACCCGGCTACTGGATGAGGGAAAGGCTGTGGATGTGGTCTTCCTGGACTTCAGCAAAGCCTTTGACACAGTTTCTCACAGCGTTCTGCTTGAGAAACTGTCAGCCTCTGGCCTGGACAGGCACACACTCTCCTGGGTGGAAAACTGGTTGGATGGCCGGGCCCAGAGAGTGGTGGTAAATGGTGTGAAATCCAGCTGGAGGCCAGTGACAAGTGGGGTTCCCCAGGGCTCAGTGCTGGGTCCAGCCCTGTTCAATGTCTTCATCAATGACCTGGATGAAGGCATCGAGTGCGCCCTTAGCAAGTTTGCGGACGACACTAAGCTGGGTGGAAGTGTCGATCTGCTGGAGGGTCGGGAGGCTCTGCAAAGGGATCTGAACAGGCTGGACCGCTGGGCAGAGTCCAATGGCATGAGGTTTAACAAGGCCAAATGCCGGGTCCTTCACTTGGGGCACAACAACCCTATGCAGTGCTACAGACTGGGAGAAGTCTGTCTAGAAAGCTGCCTGGAGGAGAGGGACCTGGGGGTGTTGGTTGACAGCCGACTGAATATGAGCCAGCAGTGTGCCCAGGTGGCCAAGAAGGCCAATGGCATCTTGGCTTGTATCAGAAACGGCGTGACCAGCAGGTCCAGGGAGGTTATCCTCCCTCTGGACTCGGCACTGGTGAGACCGCTCCTCGAATACTGTGTTCAGTTCTGGGCCCCTCACCACAGGAGGGATGTTGAGGCTCCGGAGAGAGTACAGAGAAGAGCAACAAAGCTGGTGAAAGGGCTGGAGAACAGGCCTTATGAGGAGCGGCTGAGAGAGCTGGGGTTGTTTAGCCTGGAGAAGAGGAGGCTGAGGGGTGACCTCATTGCTCTCTATAACTACCTGAAAGGAGGTTGTAGAGAGGAGGGTGCTGGCCTCTTCTCCCAAGTGACAGGGGACAGGACAAGAGGGAATGGCCTCAAGCTCCGACAGGGGAGGTTTAGGCTAGACGTTAGGAAAAAATTCTTTACAGAAAGGGTCATTGGGCACTGGCAGAGGCTGCCCAGGGAGGTGGTTGAGTCACCTTCCCTGGAGGTGTTTAAGGCACGGGTGGACGAGGTGCTGAGGGACATGGTTTAGTGTTTGGTAGGAATGGTTGGACTCGATGATCCAGTGGGTCTCTTCCAACCTGGTTATTCTGTGATTCTGTGAAGTGCAGGACCCGGCACTTGGCCTGGTTAAACCTCATCCCGTTGGACTCAGCCCAGTGGTCCAGCTTGTTCAGATCCCTTTGCAGATTCTCCCTGCCCTCCAGCAGATCAACTTTTTTTGCTGTCCTTCTCCTTCATGATGAGGCCAGAGTCAGATACCCAGCCTCATTTAACAGTCCAGCATTTTGTGCAGTTTCCCTTACAGATTTGTTGTCATTTCTCTTATTGGGCAAGAGCAGAGCCCAGACTGGAGTTAATGCGTTCAGTACTTCACCTCTGGCACTGAACCTGAGCTATATATTTGCTTTCTTGTGACACTCTGTCATTCAAGGCTCTGTAAGATGATGATGGAGCTTAACAGGGAAAGGATGATGCTGACACAGTGGATATAGGCGATAGGGGAGGAACTTTGTCTGCTCCTTTCCTCCATCAGTCTTTTTCGCCCTCAAACTGCTTTGCCACCTTTTGTCAAAATAGTGTACCTTGATGTATAGTACTGACCAAAACACTTAAAATTCTTTAATTTTCCCTGGTGTCCCAGAGCCATTACTATTTCCTGGGAACCAACTTGGCCTTACACTCCTTTTTGACTGCCAGAAACATTTGTTATCAGGATAGTTAAGCAAATGCTGGATTTTAGTTTCTGTGCTAGATGATTGCCTTGATATTTTAAGATCTTATTTTTAATGAGGATCACCTGTTTTTCCTTGTCCCACCATAACTATAAAGATAAATGTGAATCGTCTGTCTTGTATTTCCCAGATTTAACATTTTCTTCAAAGATGAAATTAATCTGGCAGAGATTTGCTGGTTTCTGGGAGATTTTTAGCTTTTTACATTTCTCAGAAGGAGGGGAACAACCCCTGTGAAGCACTTTCCCTAGAAAGTCTTTTTCCTACTGAAAAAATAGAAACGCATAGTTATTTAGCTTTAAATGTTTCTATGTATCCTGTTACATAAAAGCTTGCTGATGTGTCAAACAACCTACACTAAAAATAGAAACAATATAGAAATTCAGTACATGAAAAGCATCTCAGTGTTTTTTCCTCTGCATGTGTGTATTTAATATTACCTTATTTAATGTAGCAGATTCTTTTGAAAAAAGGTTAAATTGCACATGTGAATACAGCGTTTCAGAGATGCGTATTACTTACACTGTGTATCTTTCTGTTTAATACAAAGCCCCACCACCTCCTAAACGAGCTCCAACCACTGCACTGACCTTGCGGTCCAAGTCAATGACCTCAGAGCTTGAAGAGCTTGGTAAGAAAGTGGTTTTTGACAAGCATGCTGGCATAACAGAAATGTAAATATATATATATATATATGTTAAATTGACTTAAAGGAATTGCACTGTGAACAGTATATAGAACAGAAAAGGTTTTAAGAATGCTGCATCTTTGGAGAGTTCAAATATGCATGATTCGCATGAATAATTTTGTTTAAACTTGTGCCTTTACTGCTACGCAAGAGAATGTTGATACATTTTATGCATTATCAAAGTTTGGCACATCTACTAAAAAGTAATGCCGTATCATATTTTGTTAGCTTTGCTTTCTAAATTTTCATTTCATCTAATATTGTTTTGTTTTAAATTTCTGTGGCCTCTCATTAGTGGATAAAGGTAAGCTGCCAGAAGCTGTTGTTAAAAAGCTGACAGTGTTAAAGCAGCTTCAACTTCAACTTGTTTTCATTAGGCTCTGATCTGAAAAAAAGTGCATATTATGATATCACTTTGACTTCTGTGCATGATGTAAACTTAATTTTTCTCATTA
This sequence comes from Phaenicophaeus curvirostris, assembly GCF_032191515.1. Classification (NCBI taxonomy): domain Eukaryota; kingdom Metazoa; phylum Chordata; class Aves; order Cuculiformes; family Cuculidae; genus Phaenicophaeus; species Phaenicophaeus curvirostris. The sequence goes on from NC_091396.1 coordinate 3,379,796, forward strand.
TTGGTAATAAAATAAATATTGAGCATTCAGTCTTTTATTTGCTAATTTTAAGGACTGTGATTGTAGATTCGTTTGCTTGATCATCCACATTCTAGATATTCATAAGTCTTTGGGAATTTTGATTTATTTATTTTATAGACATGAGAAAGACAGTAGTTCTTTACTTTTTGGTTTTAATCTGCTAGATCATTAAAAATTAAAATTTCTTCAGCTAGACTAATAAATATGTTATGAATGGACCATATACACAAAGAGAAAAGCCCAGTGCATATTTATATACAATTGCTACATTAGAACAGTGTGTTCAGCAAGTGATGATTTGGTATAAAAACAAGCCCTCATTGCAGAGAAGTGGAGTCTATCATAAAATAAACCCATTTTCCATGTAACCCCATATTGATTTAAATACATTTTGTAATCATTTTTATTTCTGGCATGAACTCATGTGAAGGTCAACTGGAAGGAATCAGAGCCTTGTGGCCACTTTTTTTTTTTTCCCTAGAAGTCAATGTTTTCTGGGGCAGATGGACCCCATCCATCCTTTAGTGAGCCAAGTCACATAGCTTCAGTGGGAGTTATGGCCAAGAAAGAGGTGCTGAAGTGGTTATGGTCTTCTCTATGGTATAACAACCAAAAGAAGACCAAAATGAAACAGTCTGATTATTTAGCTCTACCAGATCTCAGAAAATTTGATTTTCCATGCCAGGAAGTTTAGAAACTTGACTAAAGGTTTCAAGAGTTTGTGAATGCTCCATAATTTTTCTTCCAGGATTAAAATGTAAAATGTTATTTCTGGAGCCACTTTTTGGGTTTGAGTGTTTTGATTTGACTTTGTGAGACTTTACTGGCTTATCAACAAACTTTCAAAGGGGACAGAACTACTTAGGAACCATTTTTCGCCCTGCGTTATCCCCTTCTGCAAATCACTTTCAAACTGAGAGTATTCTTCTACTTCTCTTACTTTTCAATCTTACACTATAGATACTGTTCTTAAAGCAGAAAGAAGCAGCACTCTTTTTAGGGGAAAATAGCTTATTAATAGTGAAGTCACCTCAGCAATGAAGACCATCTCATTTTAACCTTCTCCCCCTACCCTGTTGAGGTTATAGTACTTGATCTGCTATTTGCTTTCATCAGCTGGCAGAAACCACTGCAACTCTTATGACTAGCACGCATAGGATGTATTTGAATCTTGAAGCACATTTCCCATCCGCATCTTTATCCAGATGGGACAAATATTACAGTGGCAAGACTTTACTGTTCTGAAGTATAGATAGTCCTGAAGCATGTTCCAGAAGTGTACATCCCCTAACAGAGCTGTAGTAACGCTAAAGCAAGGCAGAAATTTGCCTTCTTCCTAAATAAATCTGTAAACAGCAGTTCCACGATGCTCTGAACATTTGCCACCCTAGCAAATAACAACTACTGTTATAAATAACATCTGTGGTCTACCTGTTTTAATAGTTGTCCTGTAAAAGGGCTATTATCAGAAGGAAACAAGGAATCTTGATTTGTGTAACTGAACAAGCTTCCAAAGAGAAAATGTTCTCGCTATCATCACTTAAAAGCTGTCTTCTGACATAAACCACAGATTGTATGTGTGTATTTATACATATTTTATCTATCTTTATATGTATATGTGTATATATTGGACATCTGTATGAACTATGAGAACACCCACATTTTTATAGCCATTAAACTGTCTAATGAATAAGCATTTGTCTCATAATATATATACAAACTACATAGGAAGTATGCGTAGATGAACACTGTGGATGTTCTCATCAATATATATGTGTAATCTATTTTTCTGAGTTGAAGAAGCTCTTGGTTTCAATAATGTCTCATGGCAAAGAATTCCACAGACTAATTATGTGCTGTGCACAAATGTATTTCCTTTATATTGGTTTTAAATGTGATGCCTTTAATTTTATTAAATGTCCCTTGTTATGTAATAGAAGAGAAATATAAATAGAAATTCCCAATTTGGTTTCCCTTAGAGTATATACTCCTGTAATTTGTCCTAGATAAAAGTTAACAATATCATTCTTTACAAAACATGTATGTATCTTGCAGTCTTTACAGCCACTTCCTTTGCCTGGCTCTGAACTCTACTTATGGTTTTATTGACATGTTTTTAGCTCCTCTGTTCTCTATAATAGTGAGCAGACCTTCTCAGCGGTTCTCTTTCAAATGAGTTAATCCAAAATACAGCAGATAATGTGCGTTAATGATTCCTTTCCACTTCAGTCTGCAAAGATTTGAAAATGCCTTGTTATCATAGTTTGAAAGCCCTGGTATCAATAAGTTGCCCCAATTACTGCTTTTATAAAAAATATAATATAGAAAAATATTGTACATGTATCCCTAATATCCTCAAGGGAGCTATTTGTGGTAGTTAGGGTATAACCCCAAGTAAACTGTGCTTTTGCAGAGCTGTTTATTTACTGTAGTTTGATAGATAAGTGCATAGTAGAATCTAGCAGGGAGAGGCTAACTTCTTAGATGGAAGGAAAATGTTTATGCTCAAAATGACAGATGAGGATTTAGCATATAAAAATTACCTTCAGAATTGATTCACAGTTCATTCCCTTTCTATTTCCAAGCTTCAGTACGGAAGAAGAAGGGTAAGGGGAAGCATTTTGTCTCTTGTTTAACCTGTTTCTCACCTTTCCATAGTGAAGGATAATAACATAATGTAAATGTTGGCATATGGTCCAGTTTATTTTATGGTGTCAAATGTACATTAATTATTGTATATGTTTTTTAGTTATTTAGTTTAAAAATTGCAAACACACTAAGAACTCAAACAGAAGACTACATTTGAAAATATTCCCCGCATTTCTTCCTTTTGTCTCCTTTCCTTCATCTTCCCTTCTTTTCCTTCTTTGTATCCAACTCTTTTCCAAACCCTTTCATGTCATCTCCTCACAGTTACTGTGCTAACTGGCAGCCACAGAGAATATGTGGACAGCAACATATCCTCAGTGTAGCCCTACGTTAGTCGATATCGCTTGTCTTCTTAATAGCCAAATGTTACTCCCATAACCACACTGTCTCTGTCTCAGGAAATAGGGATCTTGCACACAACACTTGAATTTTTGACCTGAAGAAATGCTGCTCTGCACATTTTCAAGTTTTCAATATAACATCTTCCACGCTGTCCCGTATGCATGGAGTGCCCTCCCTCAACTGATTCATAAGGCCTTCTCCTTGAAATCTCTCCTAAAGACCCATTTCCCCTATGATCCCTATTAAGCAATCATCTAAGTAATGACGGCTAGGCAGAGGGGTAGGTAGAAATAGTGGTGCTGCTTTAATGGCTTTTATAAATGTAACTGTGTATATATATATATGTATACAAAGTTTGTTTGTGTTTAGTTGTATTTTTCCATGCTCCTGTATGTCATTTTGCTTTCTTAGATTGTAAGCTCTTCTGAGCAGGGACTGTGTCATTTACACGTGTTCATGGCATCCAGCCCAAGGAAGAGTCTCAAACCTCCCTGAGCCCCTGGGTGATAGTTGGTACAACAGTCTACATCGTGCTCTTTGACGAAGTTGAGCATCATGGAAAGGAAAGCTAGGCTGCAGGCAGTGTCTTCTCTCAACAGGGAAACTTTCGCTTTTTTTATATTAAACAGGACAAAATCAGGTTATTATCCACTATTCTCCTGCTCTTTCCTGACCTCCTTTCAGGTCACTAACAGAGGTTCCAGCTAGTGATATTTTCTGTTCTCCATTCAGAGAATAGGACAGAATAAACCTCAGTGCTAGTGGTGTTTTTACTGAAAAATATGTTTTGGCAGCATATAAAAAAACTTTACATTGTTATTGTGGAATCTTCTGTCAACCAAAAATTCAGTTTTCTGGGTCATAAGCGAGGGAGGCATTGAGGTAAAAATAATGGCTTTTGTGGTTCTGAATGACTGGTTTTGTTGGTTGTCTTTTGAGAGGGGTTCTGGTTCATGGGGAGGACAGGAGAAGGGAAGGACACACGCTGTATTTTTTATGTTCAGGATAGTAGATGTAGCATTTGTGCCTAAAAAGATAGATAATAACATCTTTAGTTTCATAGCAGCATAGCATGGGCAGTATTACCATCTTACTGCAGTTACGTAGCATAAATGACTAAAATACAAGTTCTACTCCATCTGTGCCACTGATTTTCTGCTTACAGTAGTTGCTTGACTCAGAGTGAGCATCCAACTTCAAGATGTATGTTTGGAAGGGAAGAGTTTTCAATAGTAAAACTGCTTTCTGGATTTCATGAGATATTGGGGTGGGGGGGACAATGCTTTCTTTTTCCTTTTGCAACTTGTAGGTTTTCAAGAATTGTCAAGTAAGTTATGTTAACATGTATACTAATAGTTATAGGAGCAATTTTTTAGAGGCAGTACTCGAGATAATTTGAGGTAATGTGTAGTTAGCCCATTAATACTAAAGAAAAATGAAAATATTCGTGCAGCAATTTTAAATAAAGATTTGGAAACACTCTGAAAACAAAACTTAAAAGAAATTTTATGAAACTCCCAATGCATTTGATTTTAGTCATAACTTGCATCATCACCTATAGAAATATGTGTCATTAGGGTTTCAAAATTAATATTTTATTATAATAAATTTAACTGCTCATAAAATGTTCATCCAGCTCATGAACAGTTTCTTTTTAAAGGACTTTTCCTTCAGATTTTGTTTTGACTTGTTTATCAATAACTTCTAGTGGATGGGGAATTTTAAAATGACGTGATACGTAAGGTATACATCCATAAGCTAGGATCTGCAAGTGTCTAGATACATGATTTAAAATTTTCCTGGCAGTGAAAAAAGCTTAGGAGCGTGAAATAGGTTTTATTTCGTGAATAAGTCAGGATTTTCAATGAAAGCTAAAGTGGACAATGTTTAACTTTAAGAATCTGGTATAAAAGACTTCTAAGAGGAAGTACAAAGTTAGGAATAGAGCAGGCTAAATTTTTTGTAGTGAAAAGGAATGCAAGGTAAATAATTCTTCTGCATTAATAAATACGACTTTGATAGGGTCACACAAGCGTCAGTTGTGAGCTAGTGGTGGTGGCTTATTTGTTCCTAAATTTGATATGGTAATCAATATAAATGAATCACTCTGTATGTGTTGATACTGGTCATCAGGGTTTGATGTGGGCTACAGTACCAAACACAAATGCAGGATTTTCCTCCTTTGAATAGTTTAGATGCAAGTACCACCTCTCAGATACAGAGTAACTATGATATTGTCAGCACAGAATGTTATTACCTGGCATCAAGTCTTAGTGGCGTTTGAATAGAAAAATATCAGTTGATGGCATTCAAAAGAAATATTATTAGCTCTGTCTGCAATAAGCATTCACACTTCATCCCATTCCTGTTGTCCATTGTTTCAAAGGCGGCACGTTCTAATGGCATCTGAAACAATGATATTGCAGAGCAAATATATATGAATGAATGCCAAAGAGCGGATTATCTCACAGTGTTATGTTATGTTTGAAGAAACCGCTCACAAAGACGTCTGGGTTCAAAAATCGTTTTTTTATTTCACTGTGGTGGAGTTGATGATGGAGATTTGTCTGCAGGAAACAGTGGAAATGCCATCAAAGCAACTTTCACAGCACTCACAATGTCGACTCCTTTGATAGTTTCCAGCATCTGCAATGCTTCTATGTAGGAAGAAGGTTTTCTGATCTTCAGCAGACACTGTATTTTAGAAGACGAGAGCAAAAGGCATCACGCTTAATGAAGAATTCTTAAAGGGTGTCCTTGTAAGTAATTGATTTGCATTACATATTTGAAATTCTAATGGGATAGCAATATAATAATAACATGAAGGTTGCCATCGGGCTGCTCTTTTTCTTAAGCATAAAGCGGTGACTCTAGGTGGAATTTTTGATGTATATCCATGAAAAAAAAATGGTACCCATCTTTTTGTTGATGTAGCAAGGTTACAAGTTTTATTACTTGTAGTCTTAGCTTGTGGGAAGTCCACAGCAGTGTAAAAAAGAGTAGGGTTAGGACTATGCCTATGGCATAGTATTTTTAAAAGAGTTTGTAAGAGAAAACTAATGAAAGCTGGAACGTTTCAAGGAGAACAATGCTAACTCTGTTTTCTACTGGAAAAAAAAAAAAAAGGCACCTGGGTAGCAGTGTGCTGATTAACAGTTTTTGTCGCAGCATCTTAAATTAACAGGTAACTCTTAGTACTGAACAGTTCTTAAAAATGGTTTATGTCACTCGAGGTTCAGCTTTAATATTTTGAAAACACCGTACATCCTGAACAGAGGCCAGTTGAGTCTCTGTGTGGGTGTTCTTGTTTACACTAGAATTATTTTTAATTTATCGGCTTATTCTTGAGTATCAGCACCCTTTCATGATACTTGTTTTTCTTTACTACAGGACAGTAACTGAAAAGGTTTTCAAAACCTTTCTGCATCAGCCAAACAAGACAGTGGTATAAAAGAAGTTGGCAAGGAATTGTAAGTGTTAAAGAAAAAGTGAGTTTTGTAGCATTTGAAAACAAATGAAGTAAATACATTGGCACATGTGTGTGCCCCTTGTGATACTCAGATATTATTAATTGAATATCTAACCACATATTCAAAATCATGAGTGCCTGAGGAACAGTAAAATTGCATGTGCTTCCCAAAATGGTACAGTTAGGTCAGTGAAAAACTTTTCAGCACATTTAATGTGTTCTCTCTCTTTTTCAGGAGCCAGGGAGATGAAGGACTTACCTCCCTCATCTCAAAACTCCCTTTGCTGCTATTTCTCTCTTTTTTTTTTCTTCAAATGTTCATATACCCATGTTAATTAATTTCTAATATAATTAAAAATAAATATTTTTAGATAATTCATCATAGTTTGTTTGGTTTTTCCCCTCGGTGTGGAAACATTGAGAGTAAGTGTAAGAAGAGGCTGCAAGTGTCTTAGGTCCTCCGCCTTTCTTTTTGGTTTCTTTTGGTTGATTGTCTTTCTTTTGTGACTAGGCTAAATTTTCAAATGCTGTCTCTTAAACAGAACATCAAATTGCCACTTAAATTCCACCTGGCTTGCAGGGTAGGAGTGGGTATTGACTATATTCTCTGCTTTGTTTTTGTTCTTGAACAGAAACCACTGTTAGACAATGACCATTCCTCTTTCAAGGTAGGCTGAATTATAAGGCTCCAGGATTGCAGGTTCATTTTAAATACCTGTATAATTATTTCATTAATTGAACATGCTGTTAAAGAGCTGGTACTTGAAAATTGTATCTGCAGAAAGAATTCGAACATATCAGTTTTCTGCTTTCCTTAAAATTACTTTTAATGGTGTGACTATAATATGTAAACGTGACCTATATGTACTAATGTGAAGATATTTTCAGCCCTAAAAACACAAATGAGACTTTCTTTCAAGAAAGTTTTGATAGTTCTTTATTGTGAATATATACAAATCATTTTTATAAATGATGTACTGGTGTTTGTAGATACTCAATGTGAAATGATTCATTTTAGTCACCAAACAGTTTTTGTTTTACTGATTTATTCTACATAATTTACCCTATTTTAGATTTTAGTGTACTTTGTAGTGTTTACAGTATCCCAGAGAACATGCAAGTATTTTTACTCAGTTTTCACAGAGGAAAAATGTTTCAAATGACTTACGGTTTTGACTGTATTGCAAAGTACTTTTGTTATTTCCTCATTATGCTAACTGCTAAGTAATATTCTCTGCCTATTGTTTGCTAAATATGTGGGGTTTGGCACTGTGTTTTAAGCACAATCCTGCAAATTGTTCATTTGGGGTGGGGCTGGAAGAAGTTAATTGCAGACTAAAATGTACTCGTGGTGGCAGATTTATGAGGATTAACCTAATTGTCTAAATGAAACCTCAAATCTTTCTATTTCTGCAAATTTTTTAAACTATGCATTTACATAATGTAACTATAGGCTGATCTTGTCTCTTTCCTCTAAATGTGATCATAAAGAAAAAAGATTGGATTTAAATCTTAAACCTTAATACTCTTACTTGGAAACGGCGCTTTGTCTAAGGTTAGTTTTTAAATTCTTGGCAGTGTATTGAAGGCCTTTACGTACTTTTGGTCTTTGAAAAATTTTTGTACATCTATTCCTGTTTTGAGTAGCTAAAAAGACAGGCATTAGTTTTCAGTGGACATAGGTCCTGTAACAGAGATCCATTTTTAAACTTCTGCAAATAAAGTCCCCTCTTTTCCCCAGAGGCACTAGAGATCTGTTTATCAAGTGCAATTTCTCCTGTAACAAGCAAGATTATCGTATGAACTTCTCTAGTTCAAGCTTTCTTTTGAAATCAGTAGGTTCTCATCTTTCTGCTACCACCTCATTAGTATTGGAAAGCTGTTGTAGTATTTTATTTATCTGATTCTTTGACAGCGCTGTCTAAAATCCCATACGTACTGTTTGCTCAAAATGTCCTTTACACCATTTCCCCCACCCACAGACATTTACCTTGAAGTATTTATCAAGTGACTTCCTAGCTATTCTTTGACAAACTAAGCAGGGGAAGGTCTTCTTGCATACATGGGAAGTGCCAAAATTCTAGAAGGAATATAATGTGAATGAGTGCACCTACTTGCTTTAGATGCTTATTTTTTTCGTAAATGAAAAATTATTATTACATGCATAATCACTCCTGGTCTTTATGCTAAAAGCAAGCTACTTATAGTTAAAAATAAAAGAAACTTTAAAAATTAATCCATAAGACAAAAGCAATGCCACAGCCATATTTTTGTGCACTTTATGCATTTTTGATAGGTACACATAAAGACCCTCCCTTTAGTTTTAGTACTACTTATGTAACTGACTTTTGCAGATTATTGACAAGGAAACAGATTTTATCAGCTAATGGAAGAAATTAAACTAAACTTGCAAACTCATATTTAGGGAAGGCGATGGAACAAAGTATGTGCACATGCAGTACCTGCCATTAAGGGCTATGTACCTAGACCTGTTGACACCAAGGAAGAATGAATGTCCTGTGCTCCCATCACTTTTCAAAAGGAAAAATACATGTGCCAAATATTTGACTGTGGTTGACTGCAGATGCTAGAAAAGGTGGGTGATACTATAGCATATAGGTGCAATTGGCATTGTATGAAGTTTTGCATAACTGATTGTGCCTGGTACAGTTTCTGTCTGTATCTATCTTAGGTATTTACAAGGCATCTATCACCTTGGTACCTAAGCAGTTTGAAAAATGCACCCACCCCAGGAGGCATGATGCAGACACAGGCAGAGGCCCAGGTCCAGAGCAGCAGAGGCAGGTCCCAGGAAGCTCCCCAACTGTGTTACCGCTGTTGTTGAGCTCCTGGCCCACTTGGTGTGGCCAAGGAACATCTCCACCTACTTGTCAGGAGGAAGACGGTACCCTGCCCCTCACGTCCAGCTCCACTGGTGGGGAATCTGAAAAGGAAAGATAATGGAAAAGGCAACGATCCAGTAGCAGAGTTGAAACAGAAATGGTGGGATTTCAAAAGGAGGGATTCTTAAAGAGCAGCACATCACAGGGGAGGGATCAACTGCCAGTCCAAGTGGCAGGTAAGGCACAACACAGGCATAAATCTGCAATGTTCTTCAGTGAACAAAAGTTAAAGAACTACCTCTCATGTCTCTAAAGTTTGTCTATATCCAAAGCCCTGCTCTGTTCTTGGCCTCTGTCTCAGTCCTTTATCCCTACAGCTGAATGGACTGTTCAGTTCTCTGTGTATCTCAACCCAATAATTGCTACAACCCTAAATATGACTAATGACAAACATAAAGAACTCTCACTGGTAATGAATGTTGTGGTGCAAAGACACAGCACGGTGTAGCAGTGCTCCAAAATGATGGACGTATTCATGACTTAAAGGCTGGAATAATCCTGGCTTCTGTTCACCGTGTTCAGTACAGGATTGGGCAAACCACAGATCACCCCTGCATGCTCAAAAGGTGGAGCCTGTGGCCACCAGGAGCGATTGCTGGTCTACCACATCAGACCAAACTCTGATTCAGTCCAGTGCAAACTCTCGTACAGGCAGCCAGCTATGGGCTTTGCTGCAGAAACAGGGGACCAGTCTACCAGGAAAGAAAGGCAGCCAGGACTTTGATGAAGCTTCACTAGTTACTGTTACATGGACCACTATAATAACAGATCTCATTTTTTCTTTAAACACAACAGAATCAGTGAGGTAAAACAACAACAGAAAAAAAAAAAAAACCAAACAAACAGCTTTCAGAAACCTGTGAGTCCCATGTGGCGTTTGGAAATAGGTCCGTAGTACTCACAGTAGTCAAATACTGAAGTTGAAGTGCAGTGGGTCACTGAATTCCAGAGGTTCATATTTCCTGTAGCCCATATGCATGCTCCTTTCTGATTCCCTTACTTGGTCATGTAAGGATCAAAATGGGATTCATGCCCTGTCAAAGCAAGGGACATGCTGTTAGGAATATGAAGCAAGTCACAACTTCAGAAGCTGGCAGTTTGTTGGCTGGTATCACTAGGTATAAATACAAAAGACATAAGTGACGTATTTTGCCTGTAAGTCTTACATATCATTGTGAGCAAAATGCTGCATGTAAGAATGGTACATAAGGTGGAAACAACTAGAAAGATCAGAGGATCTGACCTGTTCCCTTTGCTTCGCGCTTAAGGGAGCTACCTATGTTTCTTTGTACCCACTGTATTTAAAGCTTGGTTTTGAAAGGGAGAGGATTATTTCTAAAAGCCAGCTAACCACCTAAGTTCAACCATGTTGATATCCACTGTGGTCCATAGCCAGTTGTGGGTTGACAGTCTTAGTGCCCGCTTTTGGGTTTTTATTTCTTTCTGGAAGTCAACCCTTTTCCAAGGAAATGAGGTAAAGGCAGTTAGTTGAGGTAACTCTTTCAGCCAGCTCTAAGCCTACTGTCAGCAGCTATTGAAGGCAGTCAGCCTCTTCTCTGGCCGATAAGGACAGGTTCTGGCTTATCCAAGATTTCCAATGTCCCTACTGTAACTAGTACACCTTTTCCACTGCACCAGCCTAGCCACTGGTGCAATCATCTTACCAAGATCTGCTCTGGATCTTAGGGCGACCTTTGGTCATCAAGGAATGGATTTATTGGGCAGAGACTGACACCTTCATCAAGGTGGTGTCAGCCGTTGACTTTCAGGCAGGTTTCCCGTGACTACACCGTAGTGATCGAAAGCTTCTGTAAGGCCATGCCTGTAAGGTACTCCATGCCCCACGTCAATGCTTCACAAAGCTTCCAGGAACTGGAGTTACTAGAGTTGTTGAAGACTTTGTTACAATTAATAACAATTATGCATATTCCTCCTTTTCATTTCTAGTCAAGTTAACACACCTATCCTTAAAACTGTGAATGTATTCATTATTCATAAGTATTCGCCAGTAGTTTCCACGATTAACTTTCTGCCCATGGCTTTTCACAGACTGTTTGCTTGTATTCTTTGTCATTTATGTTATTGGTCACCTATGCCAGATGCTGTTTTTTCAGCTCCAAAAGGCTGAGGATACTGATTAGGAGTTTAGCACACGATAAATTTTCATAGAGAATAAGGAGCTTCAAAAACCTTTATTGTGCTTTTTCAGAGAAGCTTTTATTCACAAGCCTCTGGCAAATGTGTAAACGTGCACAAATGACAAAAGTGCTGAGATCCCCCAAACCCGAACAAGCTAAACTCAGTGATACTATTTACAGAAATATTCATAAATTAATGTGGGGGTTGGAGGTTTTTTATTTTGTTTTGCTTCAGGTTTTTGACTTTTAGTTTATTTTGGTTCTATTATTTAATAATCATTAGGTGGGTTCTGTTTAGAACACTTGAAAATGGAGTTTTCACATATGGGGAATTTTCTGATGACATGTCAAAAGAAATACAAAGTCTTTTTGTCTGACCAGTGGCTCTACCAGAATGAATATTTATGATCCCTTATCTTTCTCCTATTCCATAGAATTTAACTGAAATGTGTGTTTGCTATGTGTGGTAAAATTAGGTCCCCTGTTTTTTTGTTCTTTTTTTCATGTGTACTTAAGTAGAAAGATACTGAGAACTAATATTATAGTCCTACCCTGTAGCTGTAAAGAGAGATTTGTTAATGAAGTGTTGCAGCTATGGCTGTACTAGGCAAAGGGGAAGAAGAATTGCAAAGGAAGAAGCAGTTATTACAGTCAGGTTGATACATAGTCCCTTTCAAATCTCCATGGAGAGGAAGAGCCAATGATTGCATGACAGTTTGTCCCTAAAATTCATTTTCATAAGGACCTCATGCCTTTTTACAAATACAATCTCATCCTCACTTTCCATAAAACATGCAACTGGACAGTCAAGCCAGACACAGACAGAATGTGAATACTTTGAATGTGAATACTTTGAAGTAGTGAATATGCTAAATGCACAAATAATATCCATTATTTTAGCATTTTAAAAATTCATAATTAAGCCACAGAGAATCCCTTTTAGAGCAGTATAACACTGGAGGCACTTGGGTGTAGAAATAATGAGTGCCGCATTAGGATTAGGGTAGACAGGGGCTGATCTATAAGAGGAGGGATCCTTGGGTCTGTCAGAAGGAGCTTTCATTTAAAGCCATATAAAATTAAAAAAAAAAAATAAAAATAGAAAATGAAACACAAACGCCCTGATTCATGAGCAGAACCAAAAGTTTTATTTAGCATGACCTCAACACCACCTTCCAGGTGCAAGCTTACAGCTTCACGTTGAGGTCTGAAGAGCAGCATATCAAGTTATTTCAAAGAGCAGAAATTAATCCTTAAAGAACAACATTTTTCAAGACTGGGATGCCAGGGAGTAGGTGTGACACTGATCTGGCATTCAGACCACTGTAGCATGAACAGCACAGCCAGCCAGCTAGCAGGAGCCAGCCAGCTAGCAGGAGCCAGCCACTGCTGTGCAGGTCACAGTCTTCTCAACAGCAGCACTTCTCTCACTTATCCCTTGCCTGAGTGTGAGGAACGCAGGCTCTTTGGGCTACTCTACTGCAACATTTATAGCCAGACCGCCCCAGATTGATTTCTGATGACCAAATTGTCCCCCAACAACAAACAAAATGGACTCTTTTTTTTTTTTTTTTTATCTGAAGCATGGAAAGGGTGAGGGTTACAGCCACTGACTCACGTAATCAAGAATGGTGTTGGGCAGATCACGCTCTGCTATGAGACAGTGATGGCTGAGGGTGCAAAAAGCTTAGCCATTTCTAGGCTCTGGGAGTGCATTTTATGTAGAGGAGGATTTAGAGTAAGCACTTATGTAATATCCTCCTCGTTAACATCTATAACAATGCCTCTTTCCACACTAAGCTGCCACAGGGAAGCGCTTGCACTCAGATTGCCACCACGTGCCCTCAGGCAAGGGAGGAGGTAGCCAGGGGAGTGCAAAACCAAGTTTATTTTCAGGAGATGCTGAGATCCTGGCGAGCAATGCCCTTGGATAGCATTTCCTACTCTTTGGAGAAAAGAATAAGAAAATCCGGCCAATGTTGAGGAGGGCATTGCTCGCGGGATAAGTGCTGTGGACGGCCACTGTCACGCTGCAGCAGTGATTCGGGAGAGAGCGCACTGGGGGTGGGGATGACGTGAGACGTCGGACAAAAGTGAAGATAGCCAGCAGTGCTTCAGAACAACAAAGGGCTGCCCTCAGCCAGTGGTGGAGCACATCTGACACCCCAGGAAGCTCAATTGGACCCTTGGCCCTGAGCTCGTCCCAGGGATTTCTGACTGACACCACTGCAGTGCATAGGTGAGCTTTTTGATAGGTTCACTGACATTTCCTGTCACAGTCACGATGAGGTGAATTGGTAGCTCCTGCCTTGGGATGCAGCATGGCTGTGTGTGTTATGGGTACAGGACAGTGTGCATTTATACCAAAAGTGGTTAATAACGTCAACTGCCACGTGCCCAATGCAGTCACTAAACTTTAGTCCGCCCTTCTGTTTGCCCAAACACATACACTCTGGCTTCCCAACTGGCTTCTTTCTATGTGTTGTCCAATGCATGTAGATACCTCCATCTGCCTGGCCTCAGATACAGTGGTTGTTGCTCCTCTATTTGATTGCCAGATGTCACTGGGGAACAAGATGGGGAGGTTCCTGGATCCTCGGGGCAAGCTGGCCGTCACCGAGGGAGCTCGCCATCCACGCCAGCCGAAGAACAGGAATCCTCGGTGCCTGCTTCTGACGAAGACTCGCCGGCCAGGACCACAGAGAGCTGGCAGTGGCCGTTGTCCTCATCTGAAACGCACAGCAACGTTGGGGAGGATTTTGAGGGATTTCAAACACCAGCGCGGACTCCGGAGTGTACCATGGACATACAATCTCCCGGGGATCAGTCACTCAGTAGGACTCCTCAGTTTGAAAGTGACTCTCCTGAGGAGGAGGGAAATGATGAAATGAATGAAGAGCACCGCGGTGTTGAGCCTGTCCCTAGGGATCGGGGTTGGAGAGGGCAGCCCCAGCTAACAGAGGGAGAGAAGCTGTTGATGGAAACCAACAGTAGGATTGTGCAGCTGCTGGAAAATATCAAGAGGGAGCATGCACAGTCCATGGGTCTCATGTCGCAGTCCATGGGCCGTATGGAGCTGCAGCTGGGCATTGTGGCTACCTCCACAAGAGCCATCCATAACTACCTGTCAGAGATTTTAGCTTTCCTCAAGCAGCCAAGGACGCAGGTCCTTGAAACACGCATCTCCCAAAGAGCCACCCCCCATGTCGAGTTAACCTGTGCCTCGACATGGACTGGTGAGGACGCAGTGGCATCCTCCACTGTGTGCTTACCAGGGGCTGAAGGGACGAGCGACTCTCGAGAACCACCGCAGGCCACACTGCCTTGTCGCAGTGGCCGGCTGCAGAGAGCCATAACCGAGAGGGCCTCGTTGCCCATGCCTACACGCCAGGCAAAAGGGGGAGGGAAGAAAAAATAACCACACCATAGGATTTTTAGGGTTTTTTTTAATGTGCCTGTCCTTTTAATTCTTAGCCATAAGGCCATCAGTGGCAGAATTCAACCATTTCCTACATTGGCTAACATTGTATTCTGGCTGACTAGATTAGTCTAACATTTTGTAGTTTATATTTGCACTGTTAACGATGTGTGCTGCTGGTATTTGAAGAACATTTGCCTCTGTTCTTTCACTTTAACTTCATACGAGCATTTTTTTACTCTGTGCCAGGCATTCATTGCTTTTCTTACAAATACAAGTCATTTCTTGAGGCAGCTGTTTTTTGAGTTTTCTTTCTCCATTATCCCATCCCCTCTGAGCAAGCATTCTGGACTCGGTGGTAAGTATACAGGTCTTGGCAATACTCGCCTCCAAAACTGTGTTCGATCAGTCTTTGCCTGGTGTTTCTGGCATGCCAGCCTGAGGTGTTGGGGTTAGCCTGTACCGGATCATGATCATTCTTATCCTCTGTGGGTCTGACAAGCTCACTTTCTAAGACCCTCGGTGGAGCTAATCCACATGTCTTGGCTATGTCGTACAATAAGTAATGTTGCCAGGATCATACCTCATATTTATCTTTTGGGGCCTGTATAGTGACGTGCCACCAGATCTATCTAGGCACCTGACTCTCATTTTCAAAGTTCCTTTTCTGATGGATCTGGTGGTTTGATGGGCAGCATTATAATTTTTCCTCTGAGAGAGTCTGGGGAATTGAAAGAGGAGTCACTAAGCAATGTGTTGTATGGGGATAAGAGCCGTCTCCTGCAACCAATCTATTAGGAGGAGACTGTCCCCTGTAATTATCACAGATATTAATTATTTAAGAAAAAGAAAAAAAAAAAGCAACTTGCCTAGCAGCCAGACCTCTTGAGAATGTAAAAGTCATGACACGCTGTTGGGTACTGTGCTACTATGTCTGTAATTAAGAGCTTTTCATCAGAGATGACCTACATGTTGATAAAATGCAACTACTTTCTGTGCCTTTAGGCCATCTAATTTCCTGAGGGCTGGCACCCTGAGCAGAGCACGGGTGCAATTGGTAACCCACAGGGCAGATGGAAACGCACTTTGCAATAAATTACGTTATATCTGTTGGTGCTGCCTCTCTCGGGGGAATTTAATATAGTGGCACTCAAATTGCTATATGCATGCAGAGGCATCAGACTGGCTTATACACGTGATAGCCCTGACAGTTCTCTGAGAGGATGCTGTTACCAGGAGCCCCTTGAGCGGTGGTAACTAATTATCACAGGTGTAGCATGGCTCCTGTGTTCGACTCTCAACGTACCGTTGTAACTTCTTGTAAAGGTTCAGAAGAGTTTGTATGGCAAAGCAGTGATTAATTCCTCCTCTGGCAAATACTAGAGAATAAACGTAGGTCTAAAAATTCTCTTCTATGCTTACAACTGAGCTGCACTCTCTGTCCAGCGAGCCATAGATTCTTCCGTCTTTCTGCGAGACTGAAGTTATTCAAAATAAAGCAGATAGTGTTTTGTTGTTCTACAAGTCAGCCACAAGTTGTTCCCTTCTAAGTGTGTGTGTGTGCGTGCTTGTGGCTCTGCTTTGCTAAGCGACTGGTTTGATTACAAAATGCAGCTGACATAGCCAACCTCCAATACAGGCTTTTTCAACTACAAAAGTATTTCTTCCCTGCCACCTACATCCAGCTGCCTTCCTTTTAAAAATACCGTTGGAGGGATGTTTCTTTGGCCACGCTGTTGACACACTTCACACCAGGTGCAAATTTTTGCATCCACTCTGTGGCTTTTTTATATCTCTTTTTCTTAAAACGGTTTGTAAAGGTATCCTTAGAGAATTTCCAACACGAGCTTGTAAGATTCCCCTCTCATTGGTATGAGAAATGAATGCTGCAGAGTATTTAAGATCACAAGGAAGTTGGGAGAGAAGCCGATTAGTAAGCCTCACAAATTCTTCCAGTATGTGCGGCCTTTTGAACGTGTGTTTCTGGTGCATACATGGTTTGCACACTGGTACTGTGGATATGAACAGCCTAGTTAAAGGCAAAGGCAAGTGAAAGTTTGTCCCAATATGCTTACGACTTATTTCTTTGGGATGAGTTTGAATGAAGCTAAATACAATTCAGCCAGTTAATTTTCTTGGCCTAATTAGCACATTTGATAATAGAGTGAGAATGTTTTTATGTTGCATAGTGCTTTCACTTCAAAAGTGTGATGCAGTTGTGGCCATATGCTAAGATTTTGACGTATTCTGCAGGACCCGCCATGTAGCTGCTGCCATTTAGAATAAATCTTGTTCCACACGCTGGCTGCTTCTGTAGGTTCTATTTTTTTGGTTGTAGTATTAAAATTACAACTTCCACTCTACCTTTGCTTTCTGATCAAAGGCGGCAGAGCAAAAGAAGAAACTGCACAGATGCAGCAGTGCTGCTCTTGGAGATACGATGTGGGGAGCCCCTAAGGAGTTCCTTGCAAAGCAGCTTAAGCTTTAACGTGCTGTCCTCTCCCATTTCTCAGTGCTTTAACTAGACTTGGCAAGGCACAAAGCACCACTTGAATGGGAGCAGCTATAGGGCGAGAAGGACTGAGAACCCGTCTACAGACAAGAAACCTGCAATAAACATACAGAAAACAGAGTTATTTCCAACTGGAAATGGTAGATGGTCTTAAGAATTGGTACCAACTGATATTTTGGTCAGATCCAAAACTAGGATCTGACTTCTAGTGTTGTCTAGCAAAATCAGTGCAGCTGGAGGGTATGTATGTTTCATCCCCAAATATTTTCATGCTTTTCAAGTGTCTGTCATAGCCTCATCACTCTTTCCCTGTAGCTTTTTGTTGTCTGAATGGGTATATGGTTACATGTGTCTGTTAAAAATAAAGGGGATCAGTTCTCATGTGGTATATTTATATTTCTTATTTACAGATTTTGAGTGCCTAGTGCTTCAGTGTCCAAACCTTCCTTCTTTCTGTATCCCAAAGACCAGTTGTTTGGCTTCTGGGATGATAAAAAGGGTGGGAGAGACTTAACAGGAAATCTCTGCCCAGTTGAAGCTCTTGGTGATAGATCCCCTGAGTACGAGTCTACAGTCTAGCCATATTTTGCTGTATAGGTCAAATGTTCATGGTTACACCATTGCTTTCTGATGCCTTTTGCTGAGCAGAAGTGCAGATATTTTTCTTTCAGAAGTTCACAGTTTGTATTACAAAGTCTTATGAAATGTGACTTGAAGTTTGTTTGATTTTTGAATACATGTGATGATTTAAAGAATTTTTTTCCTTTTCTCCTTCCACTGGATGATTTAAAACACACAAAAATAAAGCAGACCAATGAAAAGAACTGAATGCTAACTCCAATCGAAAAGAAACAGCAACACTACTCTTGTGAGACAGTTTTCAACAGTGTTCAGCTTACTGGTTCTGCTCAACCTTTCCTTTCCTGCCTGCTCCCTGACCCTCTGTGACACTGAAATATCCACTTCTAGGACAACCTTCTTCCTAACCAGAAAGCTCAAGTTCTTCCCTCTCTTCTTCTCCCATTTAAAATATCATCCTTGCATCAGCCAGGTCTACTGTTTAGAGGGATCAAAAGCTCTTTTCCTCCTGCTTTATTCCCATCCATATCCATATCCAGGGCCCTGAGTGTGCTGCTCTCCAGTGAGAGGTAAAACTTAAATCCCTAAATCTGATACTTGGCATAGTAACACCATCTCTAGATTACCAAAAACCTGGGGTTTTTTTTAGTCTGTAGTATCCTAATGAAGTAGCTATCCTAGCTTGCTGAAGCAAATAATCAATCATATGGGAGACGGATCTAATTGCTGAAAAGTAACGTTGCTCTGACATGCATTGGGAAGCCTAGGAGCCAAGCTAAGGTATTTCACTCACATAAATACCCCAGGCTACATAACTAATCCTTACTTTGGTGAAACTTCAAAGGAAAAGACTCTAAATTAACATGATACAGGAAAGCAAATGCGATGGAAGGGGTAGTAAAGAAACCTGTCGGTATGAGTCGAGTTTGGATTCTAGTACAGATTCAAAAATCAAACTTTTCCGCTGGCTTAGGCTAGTCATTTAATTTCTCCATGCCTTAGTTAACAGCAGTAGAAGTGGCAATAAAGGAGCTGTCGGGCTATAATTAATTGATTATTTGGTACTCTGAGGTCTTCAGTCTGAGGGAGTAATATTATGTATTAAATGCTGATGAACCTTGTTTGCGACCAGAGTTGGAGAAGGGACTAAAACTAACACTCTAAGCTTCAGAAGATCTTGATTAAAGTTTTCCCTATATTTTATCATCGTGTCATGTGGTAGATCAGATTCCCAAATCCAAATGTTGATGCTCTCATTCAAATTTGGACTTTGCCTATTTGGTCTCTTTCTGACCACAACTAAATACGTTCCCAGACCATCCAGTTATTAAAATATAAAATATGTATAAAAGATTCATTTAAACAAATGATGCAGTTACTAATGCGAATCTAATAATCCAAGAGTGTGAATAAATTAGGATGTGATTACTTAAGAAGAATAGGCATAAAAGAGCACTTCTGGAGTACTGGTTATTGTCCAAAATATCACTGGAATTCTGATGACTAAGTACAGTCTGCTTATCTCTATTTGACAGTGCTGTACAGATTCATTATTTCTAAAGGTCTTCTTTCCATTTCTATATAGATATTCTCCCTTCACATTTTGAAGGTTTGAAGAAGAGGATTGTTTTTCGAGTCACACTAAGTAAACATTAAATGCATGCAGGCTTAAAACTAAAGCATGCATGTTATGTAGCAGCAATAAAAAGTGCTCGGCTTGCACGACTTATGATGCTCAAGCATTGCCTTGTTAAAATGCCAAAAAAAAATTTTCTTTGCATTTTTTTTGAAAAGTAAATCTCTTCCTTTGACCTTGCAATACTTTAATTTTCAGTTTTTGGACAAATGATATTTATTTTACTGAATACTTTTATATTACAGATAAGGTGGATGAAATAGTACCAGTTTCCAAGCCATCAAGAATTGCAGACAATGCAACTGTGGACTCAAGAGTGGCAACTATTAAACAGCGGCCTTCTAGTAGATGTTTTCCCTCAGCTACAGATATGAATGTGAGTGGTAGCTATGAAGTACTGCTTTCATTTCTGAAACTGATTGGAGGGGGACTCTTGGCAGCATGCAAAACATACAGGAGAAATTAATTTACAAACATTGCTTTATATACTCATTTTACTTTTATTATCTTGTAATTTTGAGACACAGTCTCCTCTGCATTTCTAATAATAGTTTTTTTTAGCAGAAGAGTCTGCATACACCTATAAAACTTTTCTTATTACATCCTTATATTTACTCTGAGACTGTCAGGTCAACAACTTTGCTGCCTCAGTGTTATTCAAACAGACATGAACTTGTTCTACCTGTAATCTGACTTGGCAAGATGCTAGTAAATTCTGAACGGGAAGGTGTCATTCCAACACTAAATTCAAGTTAAAAACTTTGCTGAAAGTCAAGGTATGTGGTTTAAGTTTCAGCTCCAGAGATAGTGCAGTCGCATAATTTCCACTAATGTGAAGGTTTCTCCTATTGCAGGTTTTAATTATTCCTAATAGCATGTATAATATCTTGATTGAATAATGCATGATGGTTTGTAAGGGAAGAATTGACATTAATACTATAGCACATATTAAAAATTTAAACTCCTGAACTCTGAAATCGGATTACTTGTTTGCAGAATTTGCTCTTACAGAACTTTGCATGTGCAAAAAATAATTGTTTTTATTGCATTTTAGATGTATTTTTCCATTACCCACCACTCCGAAAGAGCATCGGTCCTAATACAACAAGCACTTTGCTGTTCTCAGTGACTTGGGATAGAAGCAAATTAAGGCTATTCTAAGTGGCAGATAACAAATAGTTTTGTGATGACCTATAAAGGACAGCTGAGTGCATTGGGATTCAAGTGGTGTTCCTCCGTTCCTAGCTGAGATGCTGACTACCCATGTAACCTTGTGCAAGACACCTTGAGTCTCTGCAAGACTCCAAGGACAGGTCTGTTCTTCAGAAGTGAAGAGAGCATACAGCTTGGTCCAGAGTGAACACTGGTGCCTATGCAGTGTGTGGCTAGGTTTTGGGAAGTGAATGAAACAAAATGCAATTACTCATGCTTCAGTTTCCTTACGACATACAAAATGTGCTGGAAACTTAATGTATTGCCTTGTAAATAATGTCAACTAACTCCACTTACAGCTGTTGTCACTTGATGAACATGTAAATGAAGCCCAACCTTCCCTTTCTCTTGACCTCCTCCCCAAAATAAAACCAGATTTGTTATTTTCCATGAGAATTGTAAGTAAAAGGGATAGTGAATTACCAGGTGTGACAGAAGAGTTATTTAAATGTGAGAGAAAGTCTTACATGCTTTAATGCTTGTGGGGTTTTTTGTTTGCTCTTTCGTAGTCCATGTATGAGAGACAGGGTATTGCTGTGATGACACCCACTGTACCAGGGAGTCCTCAAGGTCCTTTTCTGGGTATACCTCGGGGTACAATGAGAAGACAAAAATCTATAGGTAAAATGCTCCTCATGTATAGCTCGCTTTGCATTAATCACGTATGTTTAGTAGTTTTGCTTCTTTCTTAAAGCATCTTTCTCCAGCATCTTTCCCTCAGTGAATGATTGTTCATACAAAGTTAACGGAAAAAGGTGTTTATGTGTAAAGTGCTGTAATTTGATGGCAGTAGGCAACTGTTATGGAATTATAATTTAATTCCTTTCTTTAGAATGATCCCTCTAACAAGGAAATGCAGTGAGAAGAAGGGGAAAAAAAATCAGTACAAGCCTTTTGTAATGCATTACCTGGGGCAAAATGTTATTCATTTTTTCTTTGTTACTGTTTCTTCGTTAATAGTGCTGTTTATCAGTTTAGAAATGCACTATGCTGATGTAAAATTAGCATCTAAATTATCCCAATACTATCCAGTTTATTTATGTTAAAAGCTGCACTTGTCATAATATAATGTCGTCTTTTGAAATTAAACATTATGATTTTTTTCCCCAATAGAATCTTTGCAGTCCCTTTGCTGTGTTTCAAATGCATCTTAAAAATTCATTAAGTTTCTAAGTTGCATTATTGTACACATTTAGAGAGTGCTAGAGCAAGGCTTAAGCTACTCTTCTGCACACAATATTTTCCCTGTTCAATAATTTTCAAAGAAAATGTGCTTCTCTACAGCTACCTTGATGATACAAGAAACGAAAACATTTTCCTACACATCAATGATCAGTTTAATTAAAATTCTGTATCATCCTTTATAATTCTGGCACCCAGGTCTCTGGAAGTTCAACAAGAAAAATGCTTATGGTAGGAATCGAGAAAAATGCTTATGGTAGGAATCAACCAAAAGTTCTCTTGCGTAATTTTGCTTCTGCCTTGTGTCATGTGGAATGCACCCTGGCATTTTAGGTTGGATAGAGGATTGTGTGCAATGGGAGGGATCCCTGTGGAAGACAACGTTTAAAATATATTTTCTGATTTTTAGGAATAACAGAGGAAGAACGGCAGTTTTTGGCTCCTCCTATGCTGAAGTTTACGAGAAGTCTTTCAATGCCTGACACCTCTGAAGATATCCCACCACCACCGCAGTCCTTACCTCCTTCACCACCACCACCTTCTCCCTCTCTGTACAACTCTCCCAAATCCCCAACATCAAGGAGCTATGGCACTATCAAACCTCCATTTAATCAGAATTCAGGTTCAAAAATTTCTTTGGTTAGGCCTGAGAATGTGGGAACAATGATAAGGGACAAAGGGATCTATTATAGACGAGAACTGGACCGATACTCTCTGGACTCTGAAGACCTGTACAGTCGGAGTGCCGCATCTCAGGCAAATTTCAGGAACAAGAGAGGTCAGATGCCTGAAAACCCATATTCTGAGGTTGGAAAGATTGCAAGCAAAGCAGTTTACGTGCCGGCCAAACCAGCGAGGCGGAAGGGGATGCTGGTGAAACAATCCAATGTTGAAGACAGTCCAGAAAAGACCTGCTCTATTCCAATCCCAACAATTATTGTGAAAGAGCCATCCACCAGCAGCAGCGGGAAAAGCAGCCAAGGGAGCAGCATGGAAATTGATCCTCAGTCTTCAGAGCAACCTGGGCAACTGCGACCCGACGATAGCTTAGGTGTCAGCAGTCCATTTGCAGCAGCCATTGCTGGAGCAGTACGGGATAGGGAAAAGAGGCTGGAAGCAAGGCGTAATTCTCCAGCCTTCCTTTCCACAGACCTAGGAGATGAGGATGTTGGACTAACACCACCAACGCCACGTATGAGGCAATCTAAATTTACCGATGAAGCAATGTTTAGTGCTGAAGATGGTTTTAGACAGCTGATGTCACCATCTCCGATTCCCGCACCTAGAGAACCTGAAAATATTTTTAATAGCAGTGAACCCAACAATCAAAGTGATTCAAGGACATTAAATGCTTCGTCCAAAACGAAAGGTACTGAAAACAGTACAGCGGCAGCTAAGTCCACGAATGTATCCAGCTCAGATAATTATGTTCACCCAATCACAGGAAAGCTACTAGATCCAAACTCACCTCTAGCCCTTGCTCTCTCTGCCAGGGACAGAGCCATGAAAGAACAAACACAGCAGATTCCAGGCAAAGGAGACACAGTTAAAGCTGACCTTAATAAACCACTTTACATCGATACAAAACTGAGACCCAATATCGAAACGACTTTTCCTGTTACTGCTACTGTCACTAGGCAAAATACTCGTGGCCCGTTGAGACGGCAGGAGACCGAGAACAAGTATGAAACAGATGCAGGGAAAGAAAAGAAAGCTGAGGAGAAGAAAAACATGTTGATAAACATTGTGGATACTTCACAGCAAAAGTCAGCTGGCTTGTTAATGGTTCATACGGTGGACACGGCAAAGTCAGATGATGCACCAGAAGAAGAAGAGGAAAAGAGAGATGAAATAGAAGTGAATCCCGAGAACTCCCCACCAGAGAGGCCAGAGGGCAGCGAGGAAGCAGAGAGTGAGCTGAACGTGCCTGCTGCCCCTGAACCACCGGCATCTCCCTGCAAAACCATCGTAGCAGCGAGCTCTGTTGATGACCCTGTCATCTTGCCATTCCGCATCCCTCCACCACCCTTAGCATCAGTTGATATTGATGAAGAGTTTATTTTTACTGAGCCACTACCACCCCCCTTAGAGTTCGCCAACAGCTTTGATATCCCCGATGACCGCGCACCTCCCGGTTCAGCGCTAACAGACTTGGTTAAGCAAAGAAAAAATGGCACGCCTTCACCCGAACCATTTGCCCCCAGCCAGTCAACGAATTCCTTAGACAGTAAAAAGCAAGTGGGTCTTTCAAACTGTTTGCCTGCCTCCTTTCTGCCACCCCCTGACAGCTTTGATAATGTCACTGACTCTGGGATTGAGGAGGTAGATAGTCGGAGTGGTAGTGACCATCACTTAGAGACAACCAGCACTATCTCAACGGTGTCCAGCATCTCTACCTTATCCTCGGAAGTGGGTGAGAACGTGGATACTTGTACAGTCTATGCAGATGGGCAAACATTTCTGGTGGACAAACCCCCAGTACCTCCTAAGCCAAAAATGAAGCCCATAATCAACAAAAGCAATGCACTTTACAAGGATGCGCTAATTGAAGAAACTGTAGACAGCTTTGTTATTCCTCCTCCCGCTCCGCCCCCACCTCCAATCAGTGCACAGCCCAATATGGCTAAAGTTGTTCCCCAAAGGACATCTAAGCTATGGGGTGATGTGACGGAGGTGAAAAGCCCAATTCTCTCAGGCCCAAAGGCTAATGTTATTAGTGAATTGAACTCAATACTCCAGCAAATGAACAGAGAGAAATCCTCAAAGCCAGGGGAAGGATTGGAGTCACCTACTGGAACAAAAACTGCAAGTCTCAGTACAAGGTAAATGTAATTAACCGTATAATTTTCTAATAAAGACTTGATTTTTTTCCATCCTGTAAATCAAATAATCTATTAAGAAGAATGTGCTCTCTATTGTGCATGTCTATGACAAAAAATTTTACAGGAGGGAAGAATTTCCAACATTGTCAATGTTTCCATAGTTTCCACGATAGGGTAGGAGATTTCTCAGTCTTCTACAACTTCAGAAAGAATTTCTGCAAACCTTTCAGTTGTTTTGATGGGAGTTACTTAGATTTATTTTTAAGTAGTACTTTTCTCTTTAATAAGTTTTTCTTTAAAATGAGGCAATAATTCAATTTTTCCTTAGTCTCAGAACTTATTTGGGCTTCAAACAGGTAAAAAAGTGGGTTTGCCTGGGCTTAAATCACATTCACCGTGTGATATCATTTGATTCATGCTGATACCTCTGATAATCCACTTCATCATAAAGTAGAAAAATCTCTTATTGAAATCCCTTTGCGCAATCCGTGTTGTTACTAAAAAGTTAATTTAGCATCTTTATGACTTAGCAGTATGGGTTTTAAGTTCTTATTTTCTATTGTATGTGCTTGTTAGTGAATAGTCTCTGATGTTTACAGGTTCAAGGGTGCAGCTCCTTTCTCCCAGCAGCAGCATCCTTGGTAGTGCAGTTTGCATATAAGTGGTTTGCAAAAGGTACTTAGGTGATAAATAACTCTCAGGAGTCAGACACCATTGGGTAAATGTACAATTAATTGTGTAGTCACATTTTTGAGGAATATGGATATAACATCATGAAATCCACACTTATGGAGGTGGGGGCGGAGCGGGGAGGTGATTTTGTTAGTTTTATTGAGAGCCTGAGGTATTTCTTTTTGTAGTATGGAATGGTTTGGCCTTATATACAGCAGCTAAATGTACCTTTTACTGAAAGATCGCATATTGTTTGGCCCAGACTGCTCCATAGAAATACATTTTGTGCAGAAATGCAGTGCTGACTTTGTTTTTAAAAATACACCATCTAAGTAGATTTTATTGGAATTATTCTGCCGTATAATAACTAACTCAGCTTTTGAAAAGCCACCATTCTTTGCATACCTAAAGATAATTTGGTTTTAGGGGAAGGGTGACTCTTAGTTGAAAAGGACTGCTCATTCAGAAAACAGTGCGATCAAAAAGCTCAGAGTTGGGTACATATATATATTTCCTGCAGGATGGAAGTCATCAGACTGGTGACAGTGAGTTATAGAGGTTATACAATTTTTAGAATGAAGAGATGGAAGAAAACCACTGAAATTCTGGAGTTCCTGTCATTGCCACTTGACTAAATGGAGCAGAAATTGAGTTGTCTGTACAGGAAAAGCACAAAGCACAAAAGCAAATGCAATGAAAACAGTACAAGAAAAACAATATATGCTGGCTGCCTGATGAAGACAGTCTTTAAGCAAAGTTAGCACAGCAACTGAACACTATACATTTGAGAACACCTCAGGCAAGCATAAAATCACTTATGTGATACTTATGCACTAGGCTTGAATTTTCTGAAGTCTTGTCATGCAGAAACTCTGAAAGTTTCATTTGACATTATTTTTCTTATGCCTTCAAGAACATTGTTCTTGCTAGAGCTTGATCATCTTTCTTGCTAAGCTATTCAAACAAGTTGCCTCTAGCTTTGTATATATAATATTTATAATTTTTCGTGTTTAGGCTGGTAGTTATTTGCAGGTTATAGTACAGACCTTTAGCATCCGTATTTTATTAGAAAATAACTGAGGCTATCAACTGCAATGTATTGTAAATAGGTGAAAGTATTATCATTATTGAGAGAAAAGTGAAAAGTCGAAGCAAATAGGCATACATCTTTTTTGTGAAAAGACATTTAAACAGGTATAAAGGTTTATGCAAAACTACTGTATCACTTAATTGGGAAAACACAAACTGTCGTGTAAGTAGGAGTAGTCCCATATATGTTACGTTTTAGATAAACATCTGACTTGACAGTGTTAGAAAGAATGTTGCTTTTCTATCCTTTAGCTTTTTTAATTCTTATAACTCAGATTTGGCAAATTATGTGATATTCATTATGGAACACTCAATTTGGAAACAAAACCACACAGAACTTTATTCAGTGTGGCTGAAATCCTACTTCTTTCCTGAAAAGTAAACCCAAATGGGTATCTTTGCAAACTGGAGAAAGGATCTTGGGATATGGCAGTACTGAAAGACCTATGAGGTAATTAATAAAACAAGTTGGCAGTGGCACAGAGCAGCAAAACTCTTGGCTGCCGTTTGACTGTGGAAGAAAATGACGCCTCCACAGAATTCCTGGTGGGAACGGAAGGTAAGAGGGCTGTATTTTGTTTCATTCTGTTTCCAAAATGGATGTGATGACTACATTATTTTTAATTGAGCTCCAGAAAATTGGGTGAATTGAAGATATTAAAAATGATTGGGAAAAGCTGCTCAGGATTTCTTTTTTAAGCTAAGTAATAAATCAGAGGCAGCAGAAGAGATTCAACTGCCTACAGGTATTAAAAGTGTGTCTCAGAAGGTGCTGTGCGCAATTATTTTTCAAGAGTGAAGTAGAGAGATGTAAACTGAGAATCATAGAATCATAGAATAACCAGGTTGGAAGAGACCCACTGGATCATCGAGTCCAACCATGCTTGTAGATTCAGAGGGTCCTACCTGTAAACCAGCGGTGGATTTTTGGGTGGTGTCTGTCTGTCTGCGCCTGTGCCCATTTCCCAACTGACTCTGGAGCAATGCTGGCATCTTCTCTATGTGAGCATAACCAGTTCCACATTCTGGGGGCGGTTGAGAGAGGATTGATTCCTGAGCTTGATGAAGAGTGTGAAAGAGGGAGCAAAAGGCTAAGAGCAAAACTTATCACAGTGGAAAAAATTGCTCTGATTTCATTTTGTTGTGCTATATATGTTTATGCCCTGAACAGTCTGCATTAAATTTCAATTCTGCTCTTAAAGGTGCCTGCATAAAAGCAATGGATGTATGGCAAATACTTCCCAGACAGAGGCATATTTTTTACTGCTTTTACTCCTGCCTCATCTTTTAGAAGGTCAAATAGATTAAAGCCTTTCTAGCCCAATTGCATGACTGACACAATTTTCTACAAAGCTATCAAATATTATGACCAACGAATACCATCCTGCTGAAATCCCAAGCATTAATGCTAATATTAAAATTTTAAAGCTAAAATTCTTGATTATTTTCTAATACTGTAAAGCTTTGGACAGCCAATTGTAGAGCTTGTAGCCCTTTGCTGTGAGGTAGCATTAGAAAAATAGCAAAGAATTTTGGTTCAAGTAATGCGAGGATTCTGCTAAATTAAAGAACAACTTGTTATATGTGCTGAAGGAAAAGTGATAAAAAATGAGTACAACTGTTCATATCTTTCACCCAGAGAGAAGTATTGGGAAGTGTTATAAATAGGACCATTGTTCACAGGCTCGTTTGGGTTATGTTCACAGCAATAACAGCCTGATGAAATTGAAAATATATATTTTCTCATTGGGACATATATAAAGTTATAGCCCAGATAGCGATCTTAAGAATCAGAAAGAGTTACTTTTGCACAGCCAGTAGACACACAATTGTAGTTTGTTCATGACAACTGCCCTGTTAGGGTAGTGAAGAGGTGAATTAAATTGTAGATAGTTGGGTAATGGCTTGCTACAGAAACCCATAAAAATATCTTCTATTTACATTTTTGATATATGAGGATTAGAAGAGATTGTTCTACTGTACTGAACAGCATTTCTCTCTCAAGTATTACTTTAAAAATCGACCCTAGACTTGCTTTTTTTCTCTGCACGTTGGTTTAGCGACGATTTTACATGGTGTATTTATAGTTTTCTGTGGTTCTTACGGAGATACTGAGTTTCAAGATTTTTAAATAGAGCACGGAAATGTTTGGCTGGAAACCATCTGCTTCTCAGCAGCAGTGGCCAGCCATGGGACAGAAAAAAGAAGACTTGTAGGGGGAGGAAAAGGAGGAATAGGTGAAAGGATCTGCTTGCTCACTTTTCCTAATAAAAGCACAAGGAGTTTGATCAGAAAATTCTGGACTGGAGCTAATCCCACTCCCAATTTCAGCCATCACTAGCTATAAGAAATTCTGGAGAAAAGTCCTGGTGAATGAGGTTGCCATCTGTTCTATCCATGTAGTCAGGTCACAACATCTGACTATTACTTCCTCCACTTTTGCCCATCCTTCTTTAGAGAAAAGGTTGAAGGTGATTGGCTATGAGGCTCTATTTGACCCAAATGCTCAGCACTAGTGCCCCAAAGATGAGTTTTGGTCCCATTTCTGAATTTGGATGTGCACAGGTACAGAGATAGGAAAACCCAACGTGGGGGAGCCCCGTGGCTTGGCAGGCGATACTTTTGTCAGCAAGCAAGGTGGGGAGGATGGGACATCTAATTGCAGTATTGACCATGATGCTATAAGTATAGCTGTGCTATAAATTCACTTGAGAGGCTACTGACTTTTATATGGAGCTGATAAAAGGAATGGGAAGAAGACTAATCCAGGACTTTTTACCAGGTTAAGGGAGGAGTGCTCACTCTGTCTGTGAACCCAGCAGTCGCTTAGCAACGTAAGGATCAAGTGCAAGCCTGCAAGATGACTGAATAATGTCAGCATGATTAACGTAGAATAGACACAGTGTTGTGAAGGAGGAGAAACTCAGCCCCCAGTGAAAACAGCATCCTTCAACCACAACTCCGGTGTACTAAAAAGGAGTAATGAACAGCAACTGCTGCTGCTCTCTACTGTCGGCATACCAAAATGATTGATAGCTTAGCCATAGGGAGAAATATTTTCTATTTCAAACAATGCTTAAGTTTCTCCAGCTGTGGTTGCACATTGTCCTCTTGACCTCTGAGGCAGGTTGGGCATTGCTCCTGGTAGTGGGAAATGCTTGCTATTAACCTGGGAGTTATGCTTAACCATATAGGATTGAGTCCCCTAGGAAAGATAACCTCTACAGCGCTGGCACAGCAGATTTTTAAAGTGAAACTGCCTATGACTAAGGGTTTTCTCCATCTCTGATTTGTTTTTTACGATGGTCTGGAGGAGTTCCTATTTTTACACAAACAGGTAAGGTGGAATCAAATTTAGTAACAAGCCCTGCATAGGAACTGATTCTAATTTGGTTTATTGTCAAGTGTGTTTGGATTTCACAGATGATAAATACTTATCTTGTGGGGTAATTCGGAAGCCTTGATCTTTCACTTTACTGCTGACCCATTAGATTCATTTCATTTCGTTAACCGTTTGTCAGACAATTTCACAGGATTACTTGCTTTGTCAGTAATTTTTGCAGTGTTTCAGTCATTCCATTTTGTCATTTTTATTTGCTGTCATGACTGCTGTTGTCAGAAGAGGGTCATGCTGAAGTGCCATGAAGTAAGTGACAACCATAAAGCATAGAGTATTGTGTGTTGTACATTCTGCTTCTTTTTAATGCTCACTCATTGTTATTGCATTTCAGTGATTTTTGGTGTTGACTTTGTTACAAAGTGCAATGTGGATTAGGTCGTCCTAATCCAGAATGGTAGCCATTCTAAACCCAGAAATAGGATGTCATCTCAAAGAGAAATAAAGGCCAGAAGTATTCAATGAATGATTCTATAATATTAGCACGCAGGACCAGATCCCTGAATTTATGTCTGAGCACCTAGAGAAGAAGCATGAGTTTTCAAATATGCCCAAATTCTCCTGGATTTTTGAAGGGTGTTTTGGGGTGGATGGCAGACTAGGGAGGGATGATCAGTGCATTTTTACATAGAATCATTAAGGTTGAAAAGACCTCTGAGATCATCCAGTCCAACCATCAGACCAATACCACCATGCCTACTAAACTGTGCCATGAAGTCCCACATCTACACATTTTTTGAACACCTCCAGGGAAGGAGTCTCATTGCCTGTGTGAGGTTCAAAGTAAAGACAAACTAGCCCTTAAATTAATTAAGATCTGCTGCAGTCATCATGGTGGAGTCTTTCATGTTTGGAAGTTGTGGGATTTCCCTCTTTCTCCTTCCTGCTTCCCTTGACCTTACTCCCTGCCTCTCTCCAAGAATCTCAAGAGAAGTGTGACCAGCAGAAGGAGGGAGGGAGGTGATTCTTCCCCTCTATTCTGCTCTTGTGAGATCTCACCTGGAGTCCTGCATTCGGTTCTAGTGTCCTCAGCACAGGAAGGACCTGGATCTATTAGAGTGAGTCCAGAGAAGGCCACAAAGATGATCAAAGGGCTGGAACATCTTCCCTATAAGGACACACTGAGAGAGTTGGATTTGTTCAGCCTGGAGAAGAGAAGGTTCCAGGGAGACCTTATAGCAACCTTCCAATGCTTAAAGGGGAGTGACAGGAAAGCTTGTGGATGGTGTGGGGAGTGGCAGGGATAGGATAAAGGGGAATGGTTTTAAGCTGAAAGGTGGGACATTTAGATTAGATACTAGGATGAAATTTTTTCCTGTGAGGGTGCTGAGGCTCTGACAACGGTCACCCAGAGAAGTCATGGATGCCCCATCCCATGCCACATTGGATGAGGCTTTGAGCAACCTGATCCAGTTGGAGGTGTCCCTGCCCATGGTAAGGGTGTTGGAACTGAGTAGGCTTAAGGTCCCTTCCAACCCAACCATTCTATGATTCTATGAGAGATGGCTGGAGCGGACTTTGGGTCCTCTTCCCCTCATCAGCACCATTCCCTTGCTGCCAGTTTCCAGACATTTGTGCTGTTTGCATGGAAACTGTTGTGCTTGAACAGACTCACATAGACCTTAATGTTTATTCTTCACTCCAACTCAACAGTGTTGCTTGCAACAGACACTCACCATTTCTCAATTCTTCTCACTAAGATAACACTGTTAAAAGAATCTCTGTATCCTGACAGTCATCACATCAGCCCTTATTCTTCATCTTCTCTCAAAACAGACAATTAGTGTCTTTCTTTTCTACCGTAAAATTTTCCTTCAACGATCCAAATCTAAAGGAAAAATATTATAAGAGATGAAGGCAAAATTTTGGGTTTGTGTGTTCTCAAAAACCTGTGAAAAGTTAATTTATCACAGTACCTCTGTGTGGAGACTCATTTCACTTATTGGTTCTCTTGGTTGTTAAGATGTTTTTATCTCTGATGCATTGGATGAACTTTGTCAGAAGCAGTGAGTCTTTTGGCAAGGTACAGAATAAACCACCTCCCATGACAGCATTATAGTTTTGGGGTTTTTTTTTCACATGGGAGGCTCCTAGGAGTTGTTGCAAGATGCCGTCTTCCACTGATATTAAATTAACAGTAAATTTGAATCCTGTAAATCTAATTTAGAATTTGAAAAAATTACTTGCCAACAAGCTGTGTTGATGGCTTTTATATTTGGAAGCCGCATGTTTGTGACATAGAAATTATATATTGTGATTTTAATATGAGGCAACATAATGGGCCTTGCAATCAGTGCAGTCTTACAGCAGCAAATGTTTCTAAGTTACTACCATATGCTGATTCTAACAGAGCAAATTTTATTTAAAATAATTATCAGACTTTTCACCTTTTTAAAATGAAATTTGGGGTTAGGCAGGTTTAATATGGATTTAATATGTTTAGTAAAACAGATGATCAAATAAGGCATAAGAAATTGCTCTTATTAAAAATCTGGGAAAGCCACAACACAACAAAAACATGCCTGCTCTCCAGCTGGAATGTGCTTGCTCCTTATTACTAGGATATCAATCACCCTTAAAATACAAGACAGCTGATGGTTTCGAGGCTGTATCTGCATCACAGATTGTATTGGAGATGTCATAAATTATAATTTAGGATGCACAGGAGTTAGTTACACAAATATACATGTTTTTTTTCGTTGGATTACAATTACAATACAGCAGTCTCTGTAACATGTTGGAATTGATATGGCAGGTGAAAGGAAGGAAAAGAAAGGGAAAGAAATGGATTGCGGAGTTAAAGACCTCAAACTGAAAGCCTGGAAATGCAGCTGTGGGCTCCAGGAGGCTTGTCTGGCTTTCACGAGGGCTGGGTCAGTGCAGTGAAGCCTGTGGAGCTGATAGCAGAGCTGAAGCACAGCAGCTGGGAGTTGGGCACAAACTCAGTCTTGCAGATTGCTGAAGAATTTTGCAGGCAGAAGTTGCTGTGTTTAAAATTCATCCTAAACAGGGCCACTGTTGAGCAGTGAGGACACGTACTGAGTCATGGACTTGTCGGTGTTCCCAAGTATTAGTAGAACTAATAACTTTCTTGAAGGTGTGTTGCTGTAGGATTAAGTCTGTTAATGTTAACTAAGTGCTCTGTGCTTTCTCATAGAGGTATTAATAATAATAATAATAATAATAATGTTTAATAAAATCTTGATCACAGACGTGGCTTTAAACTGAACTACTGTTGAAACCTCATTAATCGGCTAAAATATCTTATCTTTGTTCCAGAGATGTATTTAATAGCCAGTAGTCGTGAAACTATGCCTTGAAAAAAGCAAGATGCACACAGACCTTTTAATATTGCCTGTAGTCATGCAAAGCTCTTACTTTGATCCAGGCTGACAGAAAGGAATGCACAACGTTGCTTTGCTCACCCAGTATTGCTGCCTGTGGGTCTGAGAAGGTTGGGTAACGCCAGTCTAAGGAATGCTTAAAATAAGAGCACACAGTTTACTTTTGGAGGTTTTATTCTAGGGGCCTTCTTAAAAGGAACAGTGACAATGATTGCCTGAGCAAGGATGGGCAGGGAGTCTATGAAAGGAACAATACAGAGAAGGTGCAGCAAAAGTGGGTTACAAAGCAGAGGGTGTGCACTGAGCCTGGAGTTGTCAGTCAAATAACAGGAGGGATATTACAGCGCCTAGCATAATAGAAGATACATTTTTGTCATCTATTTGATATTGCTGTAATGGGTGTGAATGCAAACCCATCATTTCTAGCATCTGCAAGACAGGAAAGTTAACTAGAAGCGTAATTGCAGGTGAAGAGAGAGGGAGACATTTCCACATTTATGCAAAACTCATCCTGCTCTTCTCGCAATCACTAGGACAGCATTGTATTTCCAAGAGGTTTTTTGTAGATTTAAACTTAGATCATGTCTTATTAAAGTGTGCAAGACTCCAAATGCAAACCTGAAGTAGGAAGAAATAACTTGCTTCCCTTGGTTAGTAGAATTTAATAGTTTTTTGCCACAGACTTTTTACTTGTGAGAATGCTTAGCTCCAGTCTTGGAAGACAATGAGAGCCATTAAACTCCAAATAAAACAGGAAACACTCAAAACCTTGCCAAATGTTTCCCTTCTTTGTTAAATTACAAAGACGTAAGTGCTAAGAGCATTGTTCCTACTGTGTTTTAAGTGAAATACCAACCTTTCCACTCTCAAAAGGATCCCCCTGTTCCCATTGAAATATATGGTACAATTTGTGGGAAATCAATGGGATTGCTCATGTGAAGAACACGTACATTCTCCAAAAAGTTATTCTTGGTGCTTTTCTAATAACGTAGTGTTGGAGCTCTATTTGAATGATAGGCGCGTGCTCTGAATCTTAGTGTAGCAGTGCCATAGGTTACCTGGTGGCTAGGTTTGTTAATTACGTACCCAAGATGTGATGTGGGGAGTATGTAGCTAACAGGGCTTAAAACAGCCAGCAACAAACCAAGGGAAAACCAGAGAAGGTCTCCAGTTCAGTACTACCAGGGCTACAACAAGGCTCATCCGAGAGAAAGGGATTAATACCCTGTTATCACTGCCTCGAGTGAGCTGCCTACATTTCTTCATTTTGGAACTGGATGAGTACTTCACAAGGGGAGCAGGTTAGGGTAGATGATGAGGAAGTGCTGGTACTATTATCTTGTTATTTAAAATTTTAAAGCAGGATGTGGGTGACCAAAGTCAAGTCACTGCCCTTCTGGGGGTGTTCACAATTACAGTGCACCGGGGAGCAGACCCAGTGAGAGAGAATAACCTTACACGCTACATCCTCCTTCCCAGCAGTCACAACGCTCAGCAGGAAGGAGCAAAGCTGATGTAATTACCTATGGCAGAGGAGCACGAGACAGCCTCTTCTTTGTAAAACAGATCTAGTGGTGGGGGACACACCTTAGAGGGGACGGATGTGGCATTTGACCCTTACTCTGTGGGTCATTTTTGTTTCTTCATGTGGTGGCAATTAGCACAAAATCTTTAAGCAGTGACTTAAGAAGAAACTGCAGTTTCTTCCATAACAGCTCTTTAAAACTGTGATCTCTAGAACCATGCTTTTTCTTTGGCTCCGTATGGTCTCTTCTCCACAGTGGTGAATCTGTATTATTAATGAAAGCATTTTTATCTAACATCATGCAGCCAAGTTATCTTCAGTTCTGCCCAGATATGACAGCTCAGGCCTAGGGCCTGGCACTCAGATACAGGGGGCTTCAGTTAGGGTTTAGGTTAGAAATCTAGCTACAGCATCCTCCAGATCATCCTTTGGAGTCGGTGGCATCGCTTCGAGGATAAATAAATCCTTCCTTTGGTCTGGAAGTGTCTGAAGTTACTTGTCTGAAGGTTTTCCTAGTTGGCAGGGTATTTTAAAAGTGAAAAAAAATCTGGAGCTTAAGGCATGTGAGGATTGAGTGGAAGATCCTGAGCTGTGCAAGCTGGCTGGGAGGGTTTTCTCCTGAGAAGGACTGTGGGGTTAAGCATTTTATGATATGAACAGACGTGAACCTGGATCTTCTGCTTCTAAATTTGTTCTACAGCCACTAGACAAAAGCAGACTTATCTGCTCCTTCACCCACCCTGTCAGCGTTGGCATCAGAGCGAGCCTCTCGGCAAGTTTCATGCCTGCTTAATTTGTAATCTGAAATTTCCTTTAGGCAAGAGATAGGTGCCAGTGACTTGATCGCAACTGCATCACCTCTGGGCATGGACAAGAATTTTGTTTCTTTAAGTTTTGTACTGAAACTGCCAAAGTATAACTTCTGCGTAGAAAGAAATGGACCCAGAAGTCTTTTTATCAGCCTTAGAAGGACTGTTTCATTTTTAAAGCATGAAAAGACCAACTGAATGCAAAGAGAAATAAGATGAGCTTCTGGAGAATATTCTGTGAACAAATGGGAATACAAATATACCCTAAAATAAAAACATACCATAAAATTCACAGAGTAGATGCCCAAAGATTCAAAATCTAATGTTTCTGATACTTAGCATAACTGGTGTTATTAGCTATGTTATCTGACACTCTGTAGAATTGGTTACAACTGAAATTGAGGATCTCACCCCTCCAAACAATGAAGGGAAGATCCGCTCCTGATTGCACCCCACGGGAAGCACAAAGTGCACCCATGTGCTTATTCCACTCAGTATTTCTCACTGAACTGAGTTAATTTGGTGCAGCCTTAAAAAGGAAGAATGTGCTCTGGGAGGTGTTTTCCTGAACTACTGATAAGCAAAAGTTTTGTTTTTAACTATGGCTTACCATTGATGATTGTTTTATGGGAAAGATTTAATGATACCTTCTTAGTACTTTTATCTTGATATTGCACATTAAAAAAATGAAACTACGCAAGCATTCCAAAACCATATTTATCACATTGGTATAGAGAACCTTTTAGCTGGTGGCTGATATATCTAACTTTCCATGTCTGTTTACAATTTCAGGAGCACAGAAGTCATGAGTACTGTCTCAGGTACACGAAGTACAACAATCACTTTTACTGTCCGACCTGGAACCAGCCAGCCGATCACACTGCAGAGCAGGTCCCCAGACTATGACAGTAGGACCTCAGGAGCAAGACATGCTCCAAGCCCTGTGGTTTCACCAACAGAGATTAATAAAGACATCATGCCTGCTCCTCTGACTGCTTCTGCTTCAGCTTCATCTCCTTCTCCGACTTTGTCTGATGTATTTAGCCTACCCAGCCAGCCCCCTTCTGGGGACTTATTTGGCTTGACCGCAGGGCGCAGCAGGTCTCCTTCTCCCTCAATATTACAACAGCCAATCTCAAATAAGCCTTTTACAACTAAGCCTGTCCATCTGTGGACTAAACCAGATGTGGCAGATTGGTTGGAAAGTCTAAACTTAGGTGAACATAAAGAAACATTTATGGACAATGAAATAGATGGCA
The DNA here is from genome assembly GCF_032191515.1 of Phaenicophaeus curvirostris. Lineage (NCBI taxonomy): Eukaryota > Metazoa > Chordata > Aves > Cuculiformes > Cuculidae > Phaenicophaeus > Phaenicophaeus curvirostris. The sequence goes on from NC_091396.1 coordinate 3,416,774, forward strand.
CTCATTTACCAAATCTACAAAAGGAAGATCTGATAGACCTTGGAGTGACTAGAGTCGGGCACAGAATGAACATAGAAAGAGCTTTGAAACAGCTGCTGGACAGATAAGAATAGCTATTTTGCCTCACAAACTTCTGTTGATAACTAGAGATGGGCTGGTACTGAAATACCCCAAATGCCTTGTCTGTCTGCGAGTGCCAGAAAAATTGGGGGGGAGGGGGAAAACAGTTTAATTCCTGGTACTCAGGTAATGCAGACCGTGTGCTACATGCCCAAACATAAATTTTAAAATGTTACACGAGTGGGGCCAGTTTATTTCAAAGTTGTGGGGAGATACGAGAGAGAGAGAAAATTGTTAACTTTAAAAGTACTATCTCTTGATAACATTCTTCAGCTGGAATCATTACATACCACTTTTCTTTCAACTTAAAACTGCAAGCACTTCATTTTTTTTATTGAAAAGCACTGTATTCTCTTCTTGGCATTCAGTCTCCGAGCAGGCTTCCTTCTCCAACCTTTAGTTCATTTTAAGAGGATAGAGTGCTTCGTTACCATTCAAACCCATTCTTGTTAGTAGCAGAGGCACAGAATTAAGACAGGTACAGGAGTTCATATTACTGTTTTTTTACTAGTTTAGCTCTCTGATTTGTTGGCAGTGAAGCTGGTTGTTCTGCTGGAATTAGTTCAAAGGTAACCTTGCTCTGTTTTACCTGGTGTTTCTTTATTTCTGCAGTTATACTTAGCGCTCTTCCAAGGTGGCAGAACAAGTTCAATACATGCTCCATTGAATTGACCTGTAAGGTGATGCAAACATTGCATAAAAACTGAGGAGGAATGCACACTTAGAGGTACAACAAAATGAAGCTAGTTTGAACCTAAGACCCCCAGTTTTCAACCAGCTAAATGACTGCTAAGTTGCAATGTGAACTCTACAAGCCAGTAAAAATTTGGGGTTATGTACAGGTGCACCTTTTGGACTTCATGGTCTGATCCTCAAATATGCTGAGCCTTGAGAGATGCTGTTTAATTCAGTGAGTGGTAAGTGCTTCACTAGAAAGAATAAAAAAAAGCATGAAAGTTCCCAGGGAAGCCAGTGGGAACCTTGCCAGTATTTTAAGCGTGAGAGAGGGATTTCAGCTTGTTAAAAAAAAAAATGAAAAAGGTGAAAATGTCATGCCAAGATGGAGAGAGGTGTCTAGTGTCTTGGAACGCTTGTGTTCCAAGGGCCAGGAGAAATGGGTAGGTATCCAGTTTCTTGGTTTTGTCGCTGTTAACTGGTATTGGCTTCTGGACAAGGACAGCAGACTGAGGACTTCATGGGTGGAGCCGGATGCTGCCCATCGGCCTCCAGTGATTTCTTTGTAGGGCTGGTAG